>NW_022681454.1:175053824-175644743 GCF_009764315.1 Trachypithecus francoisi
AATGTGATGCCTTCAGATTTGTGCTTTTTGCTTAGTCTTGCTTTGGCTACATAGGCTCTTTTTTGGTTCCATATTAATTTTAGGATTTTTTTTATAGTTTCTGTGAAGAAACATGGTGGTATTTCGATGAGAATTCTGTTAATTTGTAGATTGTTTTTGGGAGTATGGTTATTTTCACAATATTGATTCTACCTACCCATGAGCATGGGATGTGTTTGCATTTGTTTGTGCTGTCTATGATTTCTTTCAGCAGTGTTTTGTAGTTTTCCTTGTAGAGGTCTTTCAATTCCTTGGTTAGGTACATTCTTAGGTATTTTATTTATTTATTAGCAGCTATTGTAAAAGAGGTTGAGTTATTGATTTGATTATCAGCTTGGTATATAGAAGAGCTACTGATTTGTGTACATGAATGTTTTGTCCAGAAACTTTGCTGAATTATTTTATCAGTTCTAGGAGCTTTCTGGAGGAGTTTTTAAGGTTTTCTCTGAATACAGTCCTATTGTCAGCAAACAGCAAGAGTTTGACTTCCTCTTTACTGATTTGGATTCTCTTTCTTCCTTTCTCTTGTCTGATTGCTCTGGCTTGGACTTCCAGTACTATGTTGAAGAGAAGTGGTGAGAGTGGGCATCCTTATCTTGTTCCAGGTCTCAGAGGGAATGCTTTCAACTTTTCCCCATTCAGTATTCTGTTGGCTGTGGGTTTGTCATAGATGGCTTTTATTAGATTGAAGTATGCCCTTGTATGCTGATTTTGCTGAGAGTTTTAATCCTAAAGGATGATATCACCTTATTCCTGCAAGAATGGCTGTAATAAAAAATTTAAAAAAAATAGATATTGGCGTGGATGCGGTGAACAGGGAACACTTCTACACTGCTGGTAGGCATGTACGCTAGTACAACCACTATGAAAAACAGTGTGGAGATTCTTCAAAAAACTAAAACTAAAACTACCATTTGATCCAGCAATCTGACTTCTGGGTATCTACCTAGAGGAAAAGAAGTCATTATGCGAAAAAGATTCTTGCACATGCATGTTTATAGCAGCACAATTTGCAATTGCAACATTGTGAAACCACCCAAAATGCCCATCAATCAACGAGTGGATAAAAACTGTAATATAGATATATATGATGGAATACTACTTAGCCATAGCAAGGAATGAATTAATGGCATTTGCAGTGACCTGAATGAGATTGGAGACTATTATTCTAAGTGAAGTAACTTGGGAATGGAAAACCAAACATGGTATGTTCTCACTCATACGTGGGAGCTAAGCTATGCAAATTCAAAGGCATAAGAATGACACAATGGACTTTGAGGACTTAATGGAAAAGAGTGGGAAGGGGGTAAGGGATAAAATACTACAAATTTGTTGCAGTGTATACTGCTCAGGTGATGGGTGCATCAAAATCTCACAAATCACCACTAAAGAACTTACTCATGTAACGAAACACCACCTGTTCCCCAATAGCCTACAGAAATAAACAACTTAAAAAAGATGATAGAACCTTACAATGCAGGCTTCCTCACTGAAAGCCATGTCATCACCTGCAACCTGCTTGGTCCACAGCATGTATCCAATATACAGCAGTTAACTTTTCTTTCCTGCTCTCTCCCTCCTTTTACCTCAAAGACTTTTTAAATAATTACAAGAAAGATCATTCTAATTTAAAAAAAAATGGAAATGTAATCTAGTTAACAATTTATCACAAAAACTTTAAAATAATTTATTTTTACTCTATTAATTTTTCCATTAGGCTACAACTTGTCAATACAGCAAAGTTTCCTATTTCTCCTGATGACAGACATATTTAATCCTTTTAGTATAATGTGCTACAATTAGGTTCATAAAACTTTGAGTTTTTAAATGATTGATATACCTCCTGAAATGACCTCCTGCCCATGTTCCTTGCCAAAAAATTGATTAAATTCACATATTACATTTTTTCTAACCCTTTAAAGTAATAGGAATCATAAAATAATAATTTATAAAGAAAACCTGTATGTCTAATTCTCTTTTTTTAAAACTAGATTATATTCTAAATATTTATTAGGCAATTTCCTGGGCTTAAAAAACATACAGAGAAACTTCGATTTTTAGAGTATCAAAAATCATCTGCTTCAACCTTAAATTGGTACAGTCAAATTTAAAAATAATTACAGCATTAAACAATATTCCTTTTCCAGACTCTTCCCTCTGTCATAACACAGGAATTTTGGCTTCCATCTACCCAATCCTTATGGTAATTTTAAGTTGTCACCATGTTAAACTATTAAGTTGAAACAATAATTCTTTATTTTTTTAAACTAATATTCTGTCTAAATTGCTTCAGAGCTTCAAACTCAACATGTTTAAAAGAAACCTCTCAGTCATTCAATACTTAGTTGCCTAAGTAATTATCCTTCTAGGCAGAAAAGTAATTGGTCTCAGAAGCTGATTTTGTTCCTTTCTTTGCACTGGCTCCCAGAAAGCTCAGAATCAAATGTACGGTTCATGCATATGACCTAGAGTATGCATGTTGTTTATCAACTTCACTCCAAGCTTCCTGCTATTTTTCCTATACTTATATTCTAATTTGCTTACTCATCTTGCTTTGCAAATTTTGTAATTATATTCTATATTTATATGTCACATTAAATTGCTTAATTTTTTAAGTTGGGTATAAATACACTAAAAAATAAATCAATTCCACTAAAGTTGACACTCTCTCTCTGCATTGTCCAGCTCAGTGCCTCTAAAGATATGATCCCCTTGTTACCCTTGACCTTACCGTTTCTTCATTCCCACATTCAATGGTTGATAAAATCCTGGAGTTTCTAACACTTTCCTCTCTCTAAAAACCTTCTTTTCTCTTTAGTGGTACCATCATTGTCTTAGTTTGGAAATTCAACTGCTTTTGCCTTGGTCTCTCAGATATTGTCTTATCGCTTCAAAACATCTTTTATACTGTTGCCAAAAAAGGCCTTTGAAAAAAAAGCAAGTCTGACTACACATGCCACAGTTAAAATCACAACAAAGTAACATAGTCACAAACAGGTATGCTGCTTGGCTTTTATTTTTGTTGAATCTATGACTGGTGTGTACAATCATCCATGTGTTCTCTTACAAATGGGTATTTGTAAGAAAAGCTATTAGGCTTGCTTTTGTAAAAGCTAACATGCACAAGACAGGATTTTATTAGCCTGCTGCAATAAGGAGAACATTTATTTGGAGAATCTCAAAAAAAGGGGCGGGGGGAGGGGCTGGAAGGGAAAAGGGCTGGAGTTTTATAGAGGCAGATAGACAAGAGGATCATCCAGAGTCGTAATGGAGTCATGGAGAAGGATGGAGATGCCTTTCATGGAAGCCATTGAGGAAGGGCGAGTTGGGAATATGTTAGACCAGGGCATGCCCTGACAGCCATTTCTGGGAACACAAAGGCGTGGAGTTATTTTGGGAAGGGAAGGAAGGACAGGGAGATATCATAACCATCATGTTTTCCAGGAACACAGGGTTCATGGAAAATTGGATATTGTCATTATTCATCCATCTTGTGAAATTGAATGTCCTCACATTTCTATTAAAACTGCACACAAATGAAAACAGAAAGAAATGCCAGTTTCCGAAATGTCCCCTGTTGTTCCCCTCGCACAGCCTTATATAAGTGGCACATTTTCATCTTAAGGGGAAGGCCAAACATACAGAGATATCTAAAAGATCACTTTCAGAATCGCCAGTGATGGGAAGAAGAGGGAGTGGTCCTGGGAAGAAGAGGGACTGGTCCCAAGAAGTTGATTTACTCAAGGGACACTCTCTACCCCCAACGCCAGGTGACGCTGATGGAAATGGCTAGCAGGCCACAGTTTGAGAAACCCTGGCCCAGAATATCAACTATCTTAGCCTTTGCTTTAATTGAAATTTTCCTTTTACCTCTCACTAAATAACCATGAGCACTACCAATCCCTGTAATTCAGGCAAGAAGAGTGAATTGCCTGCTGCTGATGGAGCTATTGTTTCAGATCATACCATTGATTAGGGATCAGGAGTCATTTAGTAAGCCTCTGGTTTCCAAGAGTAGCTTGAACTCTAATTTCATAGATGTGAAATCATCCTGGATTCCTCCCTCTTAATGGCATGTTGGTAGTGCAGTTATAGCTCACTAGAGAGCAGGCTTGCCTCAGCTGTTCCTGCCTCAGCCAGGTGGTCAGAGGAAAAATGAATTTGCTTACCTGGGAAAACAGGTTGCCTATAAATCAAAAGAGGTCAAGTTATGTCCACCAGATGGAGGTTTTAAAATCTTAATGTGTAAGTTAAGATATAATGGATTACTGGAGGTGAAATTCTAGTAAGGTTGAATCATTTTGTTGCCTTCTGGGATCGAGGAGGAGAGAAAGGTTACTGTTACAGTGAACAAGAATGAAGTCAGATTTTCATCTGAGGTGACCTAATTACCAAGGATGTGATTCTGACTCATTAATTTTCAAAGTCATATCGAATTATTGGTATGGCTTACTGAGGCTCGAAAATGTGTTTTCTAAGTGTATAGTATCTTTTCCATAAATACTGGATTTAGGCATGTTATAAATATTGTGGTTTAAGAGGACTCTAAACAGTCAATAAATCTCTCTCTCTCTCTCTGTCTCTGTGTCTCTCTGTCTCTGTCTCTCTCTCCTTTGTGTCTCTTTCTTGTCTGCTATTTCTTTAGCCCTGGAAATGTAAAATGAAGGGTTACAGAAAACAAGAAGAATCCGTCAGTTTTCTCTTTTGGGGCAATTAAAAATTGATATATTATTTAACATAAAGCTTTGATGGTAACTGTGGATTTCTCTTATCCATATTACCTCACTAGAGTTAACTGTAGGAACGCATTAGGCCATGAATGACTTTTTACTCTGAAAGAGTAAAGTCACAAGGGAAGCAGAAACAATCCATGAGTGACAAAGGATATTGTCAAAAATGCTTATTTATTCCAGTATATGATGTGCACAAAATAAATAATTTTAAATTATTTTAAAGGTTTATTCCAGCTGGGACTTATAAATATCTTCTTCCCTCACTTGGCCTTTTTTTTTTTTTTTTTTTTCTGAGACAGAGTCTGGCTCTGTCGCCCAGGCTGGAGTGCAGTGGCCGGATCTCAGCTCACTGCAAGCTCCGCCTCCCGGGTTCACGCCATTCTCCTGCCTCAGCCTCCCGAGTAGCTGGGACTACAGGCGCCCGCCGCTTCGCCCGGCTAGTTTGTATTTTTTTTTTTTTAGTAGAGACGGGGTTTCACCATGTTAGCCAGGATGGTCTCGATCTCCTGACCTCGTGATCCGCCCGTCTCGGCCTCCCAAAGTGCTGGGATTACAGGCTTGAGCCACCGCGCCCGGCCCACTTGGCCTTTTTTGTCTTGAAATTTCAATGGTATACTTGTTCCTCACCACCCTTTTTGGAAAAGTGTAAACATTTACGTAATTACACGTGTCTCCTGACATACTGGAGATGTTTTCCTTTTGATTCTCTGTTGTTAACTGATGAGCTTGACATCTTGCTGCACTGAGATGCCCAGCAGAGGACATGACTTTTTCGTAGAGGAGAGGACATTTGAGTAAGTGCGTCTTTCAAGACAGAGATTCCTCATAGGTCTCTTCACATAAATTCTTCTTTCCCTAGCTGAAATCCTTAGCTACCTTTAAAATATTAACACATTTACATTTCAGATCTTTGTTGAGATGTTTTTCTTTTGACTTACAACTTTAAAGTTCTTCCACATGAAATGAAGAGTCTATTTTAAAAGATTTAAATTTTTGAAACATATTAAATCATTTGATTGATACTATTACCCTTAATGGGAAGGACAGAAATAATACACACCTTTAATTTTCTTTAGTAATGTGAATTTTAATGAGAAGAATGAAAATGGGAATTGTGATTCTATGTGTGACTCATATTTTGACACAGGTTTCTGACTTGAAGTCATTTAATCATATGTACTTTTAATTCATACGAATTAAGGTTAAGATTCATTTCTTTAGCTTATTTTTAAGTAGTTATAAAAGTGAAAGTGAACTTTTGTTTTTATTTATATTGAAATTATTATTTTCCATTATATTTTAAGACTTTTAAACTATGCAATAAGTCCCTTTACTTTTCTACTTTCTCACCTTAGGTCTATGGGCATCAGAGCTAAATTGATTTGTAGAAAGTTCCTTAAGCAAACCGGTATTATTTCTGCAAAGTAAATCCATGTTAATGTAGATAATGAGGTATGTAAGAAGATGGATTTAGTTCTCAGTATTATGCCTGAAGTGAATCGACCTCAGAAAAATTGAACATGAATGCTTTGCCTCAATGAGAATGGTTGTCTGCGCACTACATACAATTTTTACTCAGCTATGTAGGTCCATACCTATGAGCCAGACAAAATATGTACCTGATTTGCCTGATTCTTCGATATTCTGTGAACATGCTGAGCCAGAGAGGAGGACATCTTCTATCCATAATAGTCCATTTGCAAATACATGCACAGGCTTGTTACGGGAAACATCATTTGTTGCCTTGCTTGCTTTGGGAAGCACCATTTACTGCCTTAGCAAAACAACAAATGATGTTTCCTGCCTTTGAGTTTCCATTTACATTACTGGAATAAGCCATTGGCACAATCAGAAGTGCACTTTCGCTACTCTATATTTTCTTTCTACAGGAATTTAGAGAATTCAAGGACAACAAATGATATAATTCCTCATTCAACAGCTCAGTAAAGCATGTCCCTAGCATATGCCTTTGAAACTGAAGAGATAAAATCGGGAAAATTAAATTTACTTTTATGAATTATTTCTTAAAATATATAAAAATCTTTGGCAATCCAAGTATAATTTTTAAATACTGACACTGAGACCACCATAACGATTCCCATTTCAATATCTCTTGTTTTTCTGAGCCGTAGGACAAGCTCTTCAGTTGATGATGTTTTTCTACACTAAAAAAATGTGTATGGTTCCTTTGTCATGTTTGACGTGTATGACCCATTCTGCCAATAGTTTCAGCATCCTCGCCACTGTCAATGATCATTTACTTACTGGAGTAAGTAAACGGAAATCACCAGACCTTGAAAGACAAACTTATTGAACAGTTACTTTGACTAGTATACTGATTTTCTGTTGTAGAAATGAACGATGAATTTTTGTTGTAGAAATAAGAATAGACGATTACACGCATTTTTCTGATTAGAATATAAACGAATGTAATTAAAGGATTTACCAAAGTAACAAACAGATAAACATAGGTGCTATGATTTGAATATGGGTTATCCCCACCAAAACTTTTGTTGAGGCTTGGTCTCCAAATGAGCAATATTCAGAGGTGGTACTTTTGAGAGATGATTAGGTCATTGAGATGGATCAATGACTTTCTGGTGAAACTGGGTTAGTTCTCAAGGGAAGGGTTTCGTTATCACAGGAGCAAAGTAAATAAATCTCTTTCTTTTATAAAGTACTCAATCGCAGATATTCTGTTACAGCCACAGAAAACAGACTACAATGCATCATCACCCAAGTCTGTTGAGGCTGGTGAAACAATTCTGGTGACTGTATCACATTAATTTTTGATGACGCTGATATTGGTGATAATAATGACAGTAAGCACACATAGCTATTTGCTATTTGGTAGGGATTCTTCTAAGCATTTATATATAAACTAATTTAGTTATCCAAATTATCCTAAGAGGAAGGTATCATTATTGTTTCTATTTTGTGTTTGGAAACAAAAGCTATAATGCATACAGTTAACAACCAGCAGCGATGATGTTTTGAAGGGACCGGCTCTCACAGCCAGGTCTTATTTTGCGCACCTCTATTTTGAAATCAGTCTACTTCTAGACTTACTGTAAAACTCAGTCTTAGCTACGATGTTCATGGGTAGTAAAATTTAAACTCAGAATATGTTTAAATGTACGGCTGTTGGTTGACTAATTACAGATTATTACCACCCAATGATCACCTGTCGATTTGAATACCTATTGCATTTGCTGTGCTGAGGTATAATTGTGGCCTAAGTGTCTAACCTTTTAAACTTCCTTGTCATTCTTAAGATACTCATCCTGATAAGCATAGTCCTCTGAAAGGAATCCTACATTTAGTTTCTAACTCCTTCCAAGCAGTTCAGTTCTAGATCCATTCTTTTAGGCTTCCTTTTCCTTTTCTGCAGGAAGAACAAAAGAGATTTTAGAGATAGTCCTTATGAAGAGCTGCCAGACAAGCAAACCATTTCCACAGCACAGATTCAGACTTTGAGATTCCCTTTCCCGGGTATGATATATTAAGCCATGTCAACAACTAGAGAAAGTGGATACTTTACAGTAAAATCATATTTTTTAAGACAATGGAAAGCTACGGAAACAACAAAGACTAGAGGAAATGACTCTAGGAAAGAGCCTTTACTATGTGACCTGCAAGTTGATAGTTATTTTCTTTCCTAAGGGCATTTGCAGATTCAAGGTATGGGTCAAAGATGGGGTCTGGCCTAGGCAAACATAGACAAAGCAATGGAGGCTTTGGTGATCCAGTGGGTTGCTGTGATGGAGAATAATCTAAAGGACTTGCAAACAAAAAGCTAGTTTCCCCCAGGAAGCATTTGCTGTGTTCTGGAGTGGAGGGAGAGGATGAGGAACTCTTCAGCAGTAATTAGAAGACAACATCCTATTGAGGTGACCTAACGCAAACATGCCCCAGGTTCCCTGTTAAGACTCCAGAAATGTGAAGCTGTGTGAGGTATTAGCCAAAAGAGCTAAACTCAAAATTCTGAAGGCATAACGTAATCTCCTGTAGTCTTTCAGAGCCCGGTGGACAAGAATCTACCTGCCTCTCAATCAAAAGTCCGGGAGGTCACATTTGAGGAATGGAAATGAAGCAGATATAAATTGAGTTAAACTAAATCTTCAGCTCAGCCCAAGCCAGGATCCATCCATGGGATTGATGTGTCTAAGTTCTGCATGTCTAACAGAGAAAAGCAGAACCCTCTGGGGGAATGGGGGGATAGCATCATCTGGACCAATAATCAAGACAAATAAAAGTATACCCATAGATTATTCAGAAACTGGAATTAACAGGAAAGGACATTAACCATTATTAATGTTAATTAAATAAAATGGTACAGAAGATAGGCAAGATAGATGAAATCGTAAGAGTTTTGAAAGGTATTTGAAATCTATAAAAAATTAATATTTGTCATTGATGAGAAACATGTTACCTACAATGAGATCCCTAAAAGTTGTCTAAACTATAATAACAAGATTGTGGGATATTGGAGAGATTGAGAAACTGGGAGAAGGGGAATCAATATCTGTGAAATGCCCAATATGTGCTAGATGTAGGCCAAGAACATTACGTTTGTCATATCTCTTAATTCTTCTATGAAGTAGTTTTTATTATTCCTACTTTATAGGTGAGAACTGTGCAGAAAGTGTTCAATATAATGAAGCAAGGGAACATACAAACTCCTATGTGATCATTTTCACATGTCCACAGCCTCCTAGCACAGGACAAAGTTGTAAATGAACACATACCACTGAAGGTTCACACCATCATGAGCTCGCAGTAGCAATATCCCAGGAGCTACCTGAAAGCTTCTGGGTACACATAGCTAAACAATGGTACTCCTTTCCCACAGATTTTGGCATACCCCTTAAGAAAGTTAGAAGTGTTTTCCAGGCGTGGTGGCTCACGCCTGTAATCCCAGCACTTTCAGAGGCCGAGGCGGGGGGATCATGAGGTCAGGACATCGAGACCATCCTGGCCAACGTGGAACCCCCATCTCTACTAAAATACAAAAAAAAATAGTTGGGGGAAGGCGATGTGTGCCTGTAGTCCCAGCTACTCAGGAGGCTGAGGCAGCGGAATCTCTTGAACCCAGGAAGCGGAGGTTGCTGTGAGCCAAGATCACACCACTGCACTCCAGCCTGGCGACAGAGTGAGACTCTGTCTCAAAAAAAAAAAAAAAAAAAAAAAAAGACGAAGAAGAAGAAGGCTAAAAGTGTTTAATCAGGACTGGAAAATAACTAATTTTATTTTATGGTTTTACTTTTTTATGCTTATTAAGATAAATTGAATCATGAAGTATAAAATGAGCTCTATGATTAGAACCACTCCAAGAGTTGAAGACTGTAAATCTTATTTTTAAGGACTTCCTGTGTAGTGCCAGCTCTGTTATAGATGGTGGGTTTAGTACACATGTCTGATCTTTGAGTTAGTAAAAAATACCGCTGGAAACGGCATTCCCAGGAACAATGGAGTCCCTGGGGAAGTGTTTCCTCCCTGAAGAATAGTAAAATGCCAAACAGACAAAAGTAGGAAAAATTATGTCTCCAGACAGATGCATCACCACTGTAACTTCAGAATGAACTATTTTGTACTGTACACAACGTCTGCTATCCATCAATTATTCTACAAAAATGTCACTCTGATAAAGAAAAAAGATCTTAATTATTCACTGATCTTTCCTATCCAGAGTAACTAATGACAATAATAACAGAAAATCTGCCCATTTTGAGCACTGCAAGGCAGGCACTTTACATACGTATCTCTTATTTCATCCTATTCCTGTTCTCATTTTAGAGTTGAAAAGAAACAGGTTTATAAACAGAATAAAAATTTTTCTTGAAGAAACTCAGACATTAGCAGAAAAGTCTGGATTTAAACCCAATTTTATCTGAGGCCAAAACCCTTCCTTTTTTCACTATGGGAGACTGCTTTGGCAATTATAGCACATAATTATAATGATAATGCCTTGTTTACCTACACCTTTCTACAAGTGCCAAAGTGCTGTACAAAAGTGGGCAACTGATTTCTCTCTATGCCCATGAGGTTAGTGTGTGTATATTATTACTCTCAGGCAGGCGCCCGCACAGACTAGGTTGAAAGTGGACCGGTATCTCAGGACTCTCCATGTAAAAACATTTCTGACTCTCGAGCACATTTCCAAAACAAATCAAATGGAAAGAACAGGAATACCGAAACTAGATGGCCTCCTAACCTTGGTTCTTACCTGATTTTTTGGCTTTATGCCTGGGCATATATTTTTTCATCTAGAAATCATTTCTCTAAAATATGTTCTTCATGGCATCTACTCCATCCCCTCCCCTCTCCTCCAGCGTGTGAAGCAACACCCATTCACACTACTCTCACCTGCCTGTAGAAGAAACACACAAAACACTGAGAATGAAACCAAAACCACTCGCCTTTTCTTGGATCCAGAAAGAATCAATAGTAGCATTTTTGGCATCTCCTTCCTAGTTATGTCTATGCCTCTCCATCTCTAGCTCTTTCTTTGTTACCTCCACTTAATGGGCTTTGCTTTCTTTTGTTTAAACACATTCGGTCACTCTGCCTGTATTGTTTCTGTGGCTTGCTGAACTTAAACCTGCCACTGCTCTTCATTCCAGTCAGAAGGATGAAGAGGGAGCTTATAAAAGCAAAAACAGATCATTTACATTGAAGATAAGGAAGCAGGCAGTGTTGCGCTAACAGTTCTGGGAGGCAGGGTGCTGATTCTTTTGGATATAAGGCTCTCCCCAAAGGATCAAGGAAGAGGACTCCTTCACAAAATCTTATTTGGTCCCCAAATTATGAAGATTTTTATTTTCTTTTTTTTCTTCTTTCTTTTCCTCTTCCTGCTCCTCCTCCTCCTCCTTCTTCCTTTTTTTTCTTTTTTTTCTGTGTGTGTGTGTGTGTGTGTGTGTGTGTGTGTGTGTGAGAGAGAGAGAGAGAGAGAGAGAGAGAGAGAGAGAGACTGTGGGTGGGGTTTCATTCTGCCACTTAGGGTAGAGTGCAGTGACATCACCGTAGCTTACTGCAGCCTCAAACTCCTGGGCTCAAGCAATTCTCCCACCTCAGCCTCCCGAGTAGCTGGGACAACAGACATGTACCACCAGCAGCTAATTTTTTACTTATTTATTTATTTATTTTTGTAGAGAAAGCATCTTGCTATGTTGCACAGGTCCTAAACTGAGCAGAGATCAAAGATCTTTGCTATGTTGCACAGGTCCAAGACGGAGGAATGCCTGGGGTCTTAAACTCCTGGCCTCAAGCAGTCCTCCTGTCCTGGCCTCCCAAAATGACGGGATTATAGGTGTCAGCCACCATACCCAGCCAATATTGTTCTTTAACTTAGACTTGAAGAGACGCTAGAGCCACGTGGAGTGAAATCAACCTAGGTGGAGACAATTCAGTAACGCTGGGGTTTAGAAAGGAGTGAGAGCCGGGCGCGGTGTCTCACGCCTGTAATCCCAGCACTTTGGGAGGCCAAGGCGGGTGGATCACGAGTTCAGGAGATCAAGACCATCCTGGCTAACACGCTGAAACCCCGCCTCTACTAAAAAAAAAAAAAAAAAAAAAAAAATACGAAAAATTAGCGGGGCGCGGTGGCGGCGCCTGTAGTCCCAGCTACTCGGGAGGCTGAGGCAGGAGAATGGCGGGAACCCGGGAGGCGGAGCTTGCAGTGAGCGGAGATCCGGCCACTGCACTCCAGCCTGGGCGACAGAGCGAGACTCCGTCTAAATAAACCAAAAAAAAAAAAGAAAGAAAGAAAGAAAGAAAGAAGAGGAGTGACATATTTAGGAAAGTATATTAAAAAAGGAAAAGCAAATGCTCTTTTTAGTTTACACTAGATTGAATTGGGAGAATTTCCTACCTGGGAAAAGCACTCAGTAATTACTGGTTATGAGTACGTATGTTTGGCCTTGGCAAAGACGCTCTTCCTTGGCTGGGAGCTAGAGGTGATGTAGAGGCATGCCAGGGAGCAATACATAAGGATTTCCTCGTTGGTTATTTCCCAAGTATCCTGTGTCTTCGGTAAATAATCTACAGTCATGTCTCCCGAACTTTTCAGCCTGGGGCAAATCTAGAACATTCAGGGAAAGGATTAAGAAAAGGAGAAAAGATCCAGCTATCTCCTAGCAACATTTTCTTAGTGTAAATATTTGCCTGTATGGGCTCAACCACAATCCCAGCCTCTCTTCCATGGTGTATATTACTGGTCACAGGCAGCCACGTGAATGTATCAGCTGTTGTATCTCTTCTTTCATTGTAATTAAAATGCTAATGTGTTTCCTTATCAAAACTGGAAGATCTTTGGACAATGAGTACTGTTACTGAAAAACAAGACAACTTGGGGGAAATATTTCACTAATATTTCATGATGGAAATGTATTATGTTTCATGATTCTTTAAGAATAGATGTAAATCTCGTAATGCAAGCTAAGAAGAGAAAAATGTTACCATGGCATACTAATTTAGATAATAATAAGAATGTCGAGTTTTAATCTAATTTTTAATTTAACCTATTAATCTATTGGTATAAAACTTATCGTGGGTCTAAAAGTGAATGTCTGGCCCTTGAATTTTCAGTTTTTTAAATTTTTTTAGTTAATTTAATTTTTTTGCCTTTTTCCTACTGGTATTTTTTTTTACTTAAATTTGAAATTTACAAATCTCTTGGTCCCCACAGAATTCATTAACTCTATACCTAGAGTAAAAAAGAGCCAATTTAGCAGTAGCAGTGTTTGGTTACTCTCATTTTGAGCAAAAATGTCTAATCAACACCTGCAGTCCGGATATGCATTAGTTAGTTTACCCTGCATGCTGCTGAGGAGGGTAACCTAAAGATGCTTCTGATAGACTAAACATTTGCAAATGAGCCCTCCAGTGCCTAAGTTATCCATGCAGCATGACGCAAGTAGGGCTGGTTTGAAGTACTTTGCCTTTCTTTATTATGACAAATAGGTTGGTATTATTTAAACACACCAGCAGCTCATGCGCCTTTTATTTAAGATGCTACCCATTTATGTGATTGAGAGAAAAACTAGCAACATGGCACAATTTAAGTTAACTGGCACTTTCTATGCATTTTCAACTGTGTTTTTTTACGTAATGTGAATGATACTTTTCATTTATTTGAAGAATTTTATAAATTGCTTGTTAAAACATGGATTTATTTATTAATTTGGTATTTTAAAATAATAATAAATTATATAATAATACAGCAATAGTTTTTTATACCGTAAATAAGTAGTCATATTCATATGACTTGTATTACATGTAAGAATCACTTGCAATGTTAGATAACACATATTGGCTTAAACTATTAAAAATATAAACATTATATTATAAAACAAAATATATTTCATATAGTTTGTTCTGAAAAATGAGCTTCAGAATGTTAATAATCAACTCTGAAATTCAGTATATATTCCATAACCACACAAATTTATATATATTCAGTTTCAAATACAGAGTAGATGCCAAATTGTTTTACCATAATAGTGAGCAGTGCACTTTTTTTTTCCAAGAATAAAGGGCAGGGTTCAATATAAAATTTTTCTGGCTGCAGTTAGCATTTTTATTTTTCTTCCCAGTGACTGGAATCAGCTCTCCATGGAGCAACTGGAATTGTGTCTGCTCTTTGCAGATAGGGCTGGAGCAAGCTCAAAGACCAAGTTTCTGAGAGTCAGCCATAGACAAACAAAAATAACCTGTCTAAACTTTAGGTTCTAAATGCAGACTGGGTAATTCACTGTTTTATAGTAATTAATTTAGAAGTAATATTATTTATTTGAGGTTAAGATCTTGTAGTGAACCAGAAATTCTCCCCAGGATCTAAAGATAAAAGAGATGATGTGTTCGCATTGAAAGGTCAAAAAAGACTGTCTTTGCTGATGAGAGAAACACAGCAGATACCTATAATTGATTACTATGCCTGCCTCATCAATGGCAAGTACCTGCTGGAATCTGGGCACTTCTACAGGATTCAGAGTTGCTGTACCATGGCAGTACTTAGTATTCATGGAGTAACTAACTAATTTTAGAGTCATCACTTGAAGGAAGGGCAAGTGACATGGACAGCTCCCATGCAAAGTTCTAATCACATAGGAAGGTTATGTGCTATGTGATATCCACAGGCTGTCTGCCAGACCAGTGACTTAGAAATTTTGCCTATGCTGACATATACTTTCTCCCAACCCCTTCCTTATCTACCATGCCTACAATGGTCTTGACTATATCTAAACCCAGAGACAGTATTAAATTTTCTAACAAACTTAGTTCAAGATTATAAGGAAAAGAAATAAATTAATGTTGAAAACACATTAAAAAAACAAACTACGTGAAGAGTGTGTCTATAGTCATTAATAGCTCACAGAATCTCCATTTTGGTTGACTTAGTACAAGTACAAGCTGCATAAATACATGATAAGGGCATTGGAAATAAAGTTATCAGAGGAATGTCTCTAGAATTCTGGAAGCTGCAGACAGTGGAAGCCTCCATCCAATCCAGGCGAGTGCATCATTTGTTTACATTTGCAAGCCTCTTCTGAGATTGGCCTGTATCTTCCAACAGCAAGATCCCATGTTGTTTCTCATGTAAAACCCAGCTCAGGCATCCATCATCCCTCCTGGTAACTGTCTCTGATCCCCCAGCTATAGTATGAACATCCTTCCCATCGTAAGCTGTATGCATCCCTATAGTTGGCCTTCGTGTTAGAATTATTCTTGGAGAGCCTCTTTTCACTGCCACACTTCTCATGGACACAGAATTTGTCCTTGTGTTCCCAAAGCCTAGCACAGTACCTTTCCCTTAGCGGGCATTCACTAATGGGTGTTGAATGACCTGTCATCTCAGACATCGCCACTCTGGATCCCCTACTGGTTACTCACACAGATCTACTCAACTCTTTCCTTCAACCGTTTGGATGGGTTTTTGTACAACAAACCCCCATGACACAAGTTTACCTATGTAACAAACCTGCACATGTAACCTGAACTTAAAATAAAAGTTAAAAAACAGAACAAAAAACAGGTGGTTTTGGCCAATCCCACTCATTTATGCTCAGTGGACACCTATAGAGAGATAGGGACTTGAAAGTTTAATAGGCATATTTATTTTTTCTACCTTTTTGTTGCTAAATTATTTTTATAAATATTATTTTATTGTCATTAGCTACTCAGTGATTGCCTACATTTTTAACCCTGTAACATCCTCATCCTCCAAATCTTCTTAAATTTGTTTCAGTAATAACAGCACTAAGTAGTTAGGGTTTCTTATGCATCTCTCTATTGATATGATTATTTTTGAACTTTCCTATTTCCACAGGAAGGACACTAGTTTAACTGAGCTCATCAGGGAAACTTCCTACAGGAAAGGAAATCTCACCACTCTGTCATCTATAGATCTCTTCTTACACAATTGTATGGCATAAAGATTATATCTTATTTCAATCATTTTAAAATTAGTGTTTACAATCTATTCCATTGCAGAGAGGCATTGGTTTTTTAAAGAAAAAAAGTCTAAAGGTACAGAAAATTAGAATAATTACCAGTAAGTGGTTCACACAAAGTGAAATATACCAAGGCAAACACGCATTTACTATATCCTCATAGCTATATTGTTTTTTATGTAGTTGTGAGTTGTGACCCAGTAGTGGGTTGTAAAATCAGTTCACTAAAACCAGTATTTTTAAAAAATGATATTGAACAGACTAGAAAATATCAGCGTTTATAGCACATAGTAAGGATAAATATTACTCTCTGAAACTTTTTCTGTGTGTGTTTAAATGCATATGTGTAATGTACATTTTTACTGTGGATCATGATAAAATGAATAAAAGTGAAACACAGCAACGTAAGTGTGTTCCTAATATGGAATTGGTGATTCACAGGGTCTGAGCCTACAGAATTTCTAAGATAAGACCAAATTGTTTTCCAAATTTGTTTTTTAAAATTAATATATCCTTGAGTGGTTTACAAGTTTCTATTGTGCCACATCTTCAGCAGCAGTTGTTATGGAAGACTTTCAAATTTTTTTCTAATATGGTGAATAAAAAATGGCATGTCATGTGATTTTAACATACATACCTCAACTATCAATGATGTTCATCTAGTATTGAAAGGCATTATGGATTCTTCTTTTGAGAAGTGCTTTTTCATATTATTTCTCCATTTTTCTTTTTGAGTTTTTTTTTATAAGTCATATATATATATATTTTATGGTTATGTGTTTTTATATTAAGGTATATTTTTCCAAACTAGACGTAAGCTTTTCACTTTATTTCTGCTATATTTTGTTTAACAGAGTTGTTAATTTTCATATAGTCAATTGCTCACTTCTTTACTGGTTGGTGAATTTTGGGTTATATTGAAGAATTCTTTCCCTACCCTAAGTCATAAAGCCATCATTACACATTTTCTCCTATTTTATTTTTGAAGTTTTGCCATTTAGAGTTATGTCTTTATTTCATCTGAAATTGATTTTGGTGTATGGTGTGAGGTAAGGATCCAATTTCACATTTTCTGAACAGGTAGTCTATTGTCCAAGCATCTTGTATGAAACAATTGATCATTTCCTCTTTGATTCATAATCAGTAATCTAATGCCACTCCATATTTATTAGGGTGTTTTGGGACTTTTGATTCTGTTCTAGTTTATCTATTTTTGAACTCTTATCAAATCATTTTAATTGCTATCATTTCCCTCATTTTGAATAAGTCTTGATATCTCATGGACACTTTTATTTCTTCAAAAATATCTCAGCTATTTTTGGGCCTTTGCTCTTCTATGAATTTTAAAAGAAGCTTACCAAGTTTCCCAAAAGGTCTCTAAAGACTTTTATTAAAGGAATCTCTAAATACTGTATATATTTTTACTATTTTAAATGTTATTTTAAAAATTATACAATTTGTTTGCTGCTAGACTATAGAAACATATATTACTTTTATATTTGTATTTAATCCTATACCCAGCCACTTTGTTACACCTTCTTATCTGTGCTCATGTTTTGTCCAGCAGGTATTTAAGTTTTAGGGGTTAACAAGTATTTTATCAAACTCTATTTCTTTTTTTCTAATCCATATATTTATTTTTGCTTCTTGACTTATTGCTCTGAGTATAATATTCAGTGCAAGCAGCTTTATTGCAGTCCTGACTTTAATAGGAATGCATTTAAACATTTTACAATTAAATACAATATTTGCTATAGGGTTTTTATAGATATCCTTTATCATATTTAGGAGGGACCCTTCCACTTTTAGTTTTTTAAGCAGGTTTAATCATGAATAGATATTGAATCTTATTGACTATCTTCTGCATTTATTGACTTAATCATATATTTTCCCACCTTTAATCTATTTGTATGGAATATAATATATTTTCCTTATGTAAATATATTACTATATTTTTCTATTTCTGTCTTTCTGGGATAAAACTAACTTCAGCATTTTTTTTTATTGTCATAATAGTTTTGTTAATATTTTTTATTTAAAATGTGTACATTTATATTCAAGAGTGTGATTGTAATTTTAAGTGAAATCGTCATAAACATTGATACCTGAATTGAGCTCATATTTTTTGAAGTGCCATTTTAAGTGTGTCACACTGATTATTCATTTGTTTCAGAAACTTATCAGCATTTGTATAATAATACAGTTGTTAAAATGTAGGAACTAGACAGATTGATTTTGAGTTCTTCACTTACCGATTCCACCACTTACTGATTCTATATACTTGATATATTTACTTTCTTTCTCTTAGCCTCAATTACCTTATCTGAAATATGGACTTAATAATTGCCTACTTTATGGGAATGTTTTATCATACATATGAAGAGCTAACACAGTACTTGGAATATAGTTCACGTTAAATGATGACTACTTCTGTTATTTTAATTTTATTAAAGAAAATTATATTTTAATCATGTCAACAAATATTTTTATTTATAATTTAAATTTGTTAAATTTTGCTGTTCCTTAACTGAATGGATCTGTTCTTTTAAAGGGAACATTTAGAGTATCACTACTTCTATTCTAAATTGCCATCCACAGAGATTTTCATTTTCCACATTATGGAACAAAAGACAGTTGTTAGTTTGTTTTTAATACTATTCATCCAAACTTCCAGTTCTCCCCTTGAGAATATAATGTTATCATTTGCTGGTGTCAAGAAGAGGTGGAGCTGTCCACCAATAGAAGCTACATGAGGACAGCATGGTAGAACTCTAAGGGGCCTTTGAAGAAAGTGTCACCACCTGTGAACAATAGTCCACACAATGCGCATTGGATTTATCTAGCTTTCCTTCCTCAGAAAGGAAGGATATTCTGCAATCAACTATAGCAACTCTTCTACTTTGTAACTTTCTTTCTTTCTTTCTTTCTTTCTTTCTTTCTTTCTTTCTTTCTTTCTCTCTCTCTCTCTCTCTCTCTCTCTCTCTCTCTCTCTTTTATTTTATTTTATTTTATTTTATTTTATTTTATTTTTTTGAGACGGAGTCCACTCTGTGGCCCAGGCTGGAGTGCAGTGGCCGGATCTCAGCTCACTGCAAGCTCCGCCTCCCGGGTTCCCGCCATTCTCCTGCCTCAGCCTCCCGAGTAGCTGGGACTACAGGGGCCCGCCACCTCGCCCGGCTAGTTTTTTGTATTTTTTTTTTTTTTAGCAGAGACAGTGTTTCACCGTGTTAGCCAGGATGGTCTCGATCTCCTGACCTTGTGATCCACCCGTCTAGGCCTCCCAAAGTGCTGGGATTACAGGCTTGAGCCACCGTGCCCGGCCTGTAACACTTTCTTAACATTATTTAATTTAAAAACGATGTCCTTACAGAGACACTTACGCTTTCGTATATAGCAAAAGTATATACAGAGCAGCAGGATTAGAGAATGAAAGTTCGATAGCTAGACAGCATGGGTTCAAATCATAGTCTACTGCCTTAGGTTAGTGATGGAACTAAGGCCTTAATTTTCTCTTCTGGACAGAGGATGATGGTTGTTGTTTAGGAGAAGAAATGAATTAATGTGCTGAGAATGCTAATTGATAACTAGCACTGTGTGTGTTACCAAAATTATTATCGTTATACTGTACGACTGTCTTTCATTTAACTTTTGGATATTACCTAACAATATATTTTGAACATGCCTAAAATGCTCTACTTAATAGATATTTTTTCTTTAGCCAATTCAAATCTTTGAAATGTAATTTTAATGCACATCTTACTGTTTAGTCTTAGTAAATATACATATTATACCTAAAGATGAAATTATTGGGTCATTACATATAGCAATCTTATCTCCAAATGAAACACTCTAGGCATTTTTAAATTTATTTTCCCTTATGGTAATCACAACTTTTTTTCAGAAAAGATGATTTTTATGTAATGATTATACCACAAATATTCTTTCATGGAATCATAAAATATCCCTAATATTTTCTATCTGATAAATACCTGCCAATTTAGAAATTTACACTCACAGTATCCAAATGAGTTATATTGTATCTTGCTAGAAGCAATGTATCTGTATCAGTGTCAAAATACTATGGACAACACAGTCATTATTCCAAGTCAAATTTTTATCCTTAAGCCCGAATATATATATATTTTTTCAAATAAATGCACTGCTTCCATCCCCAGTAAATATATTTTTAGGGGAAATGAAAGTCAGTTCAATAATACCCATAGGCACCTAATACCCTTGCATAATCATTCTGACGTGGTTGAGGAGAGTTGTTGTATGGACATTGCCTACCTTATAGGAATGCTGTGAGGATTAGAGGAATATCTGAAAAATGATTTGAGCTTCTTCAGGAAAGATAGTATTAATATGAGATGGTATTTTTATTTCAATGAGCAGGGGATTGAAAGAGGATTATTTCCTGAAGTGGAAGGGAGGCCTGGTGGTGAAGAAATCAAATGTTCCACCTTAAATAAGATGGATTACAGTGGTATCAAAGGGACACTCAGCTGGTTCAGACCTTAGTGGCAAGAAAGAGGAAACAGCCTCTAATCCTCCATCCAGCCAGCCTTGGTTTGCCTGAATAGATCCACTCTAGAGGAAAGTAGGTAGTGATGGAAAATGTTTGAGGTCAAGACAGTCAGTAGCTGTTGAGCTCACATAGTTTATTCTCTCCATGTCACTCCAGATGTGATGCATTATAACTTATGTAAAACTGGGAGGGAAGAGCACAATAAACCATATGGTTAAGCTGGATATATTTAAAGAAAATGCCAACGGGTAGGAACTTTGCATCTGCACTATCACATCTCTGGATATGGGCACACAGACAATCTGGGAATAATAACTCAACAGAAACTAGTTGATTTTAGAGCAAATCTAGTCCCCCATCCCCACCACCATCATGAAGTTAAACAAATCAGCACTGTTTGATTCTTATTCTGGGTAGTTAGGCATATAATGAAAGAGTAGACTTCTACCTTCTTAATTGATTATTTGTTAATTTGTTTGTTGTATTAGAGTTCTCCAATGAAACCAAACAAATAGCATATATACACATACATATACATATTCATATACGTATACATATACGTATACACACACACACACACATGGCCAGGGGAGACACAGGGAGAAAGAGATTGATTTGAGAGATTTACTATGGGAATAGGTTCCATGTGATTATGGGGTCTGAGAAGTCCCACCATATGCCATCTGCAAACTGAAGAACAAGGGAAGCCAGTGGTGTAATTTAGTTTGGGGTTGGGTTGGGAACTGGGGTATGGGGTCAAAAGGCCCAAGAATTGGGAGCTCTGATGTCCAATGACAAGAGAGACGAATGACCCTGCTCAAGGAGAGAGAGATTTCATGCCTGTCGTCCCAGCACTTTGGGAGGCCGAGGCAGGTGGATCATGTGAGGTCAGGAGTTCGAGACTAGCCTGACCAACATGGTGAAACCCCGTCTCTACTAAAAATACAAAAATTAGCTGTGTATGGTAACTGGCGCCTGTAATCCCAGCTACTTGGGAGGCTGAGGCAGGAGGATCACTTAAACCTGGGAGGTGGAGTTGGCGGTGAGCCCAGACCATGTCATCGCACTCCAGCCTGGGCAACAAGAGCAAAACTCCCTCTCAAAAAAAAAAAAAAGGAAAGAAAGAAAAATAGAGAAGAGAGAGAGAGAGAGAGAGAAATAATTTGCACTTCCTCAGCCTTTTTGTTCTGTTTAGAGCCTCCATGGATGGGGCCATGCCCATCACATTGGTGAGGGGGGATCTTCTTTACTCCTCTACTGATTCAAATGCTAACCTCTTTCAGAAACGCCCTCACAGAGCAGCTATGTGGGCATCTAGCAGCCCAGTCAGGGTGACACATAAGATTCACTGTCACAGTTGTATTTTTTTTTTCTCAGCAATCACAATCATTGTCATTTCACTGCTTTATTCTATTTAATCATTGTGGGTTTTGCTGCAGAATATACTGCAAGTTTTAATATCATTACTACAAAAAACACAATACAGTCATGTGGATGACATTTATTCATAATTCATGATTCAAAGTGCAGTCTATATTGGAAAGTGAAGTAAACCCAATCTAGTTTGCATCAGGTACAACTATGATATGGCTTTTAGAATATAATTCAAAATTGACGTTACCAGTTAATTGCAGACAAACTCCCAAAACCTTTATTCAGTGAAAGATGAGAATTGTGAAACCTCAGAAAAATCTGAATTTCCTAAAATTGAATGGAAGAAGTACTATTGGTAAGGCATAAGTTAGAAAGCTTGGGCTCTGGGGCAGGTTCAGAGCTGGCTGTGTGATGTTGGGAAATTCACTTAAACTCTCTGAATTTCCATCATTGTCTTAGGGTAAGGCCTGGACCCCAATATTTTTTAAATATCCAAAGTTAATTCCAATATGTAGACAGGGAGAATAACCAAGATGGGTACAGGTCAGTCCTTCTAAAATTTCAGTATGAATACAAAGCACTTGGGAATCTTGTTGGGCTGGTGCCTGAGATTTTCTGTTGGTAACGAGATCCCGGGTGCTGCTGTTGCCACTGGCTTGTGGACCACACTTTGAGTAGCAAAGATACAGGTGATAGTTTGGAGGGTGGCTAACGCTTGTAGACAAAAGCTATTCCTTCTATCAGGCTACTCTTCATCTTCAGTACACTCCTTACCTGGACTCCAGCATCTCTCTCTTCTAAAAAGATCAGAGCTATTTCTAATGGAGCCAGCTGTTTTATTTTAGGTTTCCACCAGAAAGACTCAGGAATAATAAACAATTTGCACATCTTTGGTTGGTATCTGTTGTGAGCATTTAGGAAAAAAAGTGTTGTAAGGAGTTGCCATAAATCTATTATATTTCTATTCCCAAAATATCACCCTATAAATTTTTTTAAGCAACACATTCTCACAGTTTTCTCCTCAGGTACTTAACACTAAATATCAAATCAAAATGTACTGTTTACACTTCATCTTTCCCTTCAAGTTTAAAACATTCCTGTAGCACAAAATCATTAACAAAAGGACAGATTCTAATGTATTTCCAATGGAATATTAAAATTAGTCATTTGTTTCCTTTCTTACTGACTTCTGTAATTATGTATTATTTATAGAAAATTTGTAAGATGTTAGAAAAGTGAAATTCTATCTTATTATGTTTACCATAATTGATTAAACCTCCACATTATTTTTACAGGAAGTCAAAGCAAATAAATGTAGCATGATTTTTCTATTTCTATTCTATTTTTCTTTACAATTGAACGAGTAAGTTTAAAAGCACATGCTAGAATTGTCCCCAAAATATGTTGTAATTCCATTTCAATGTGACAGTACATTTCAGAAGAAACAGTTTCTCAGGTGATCTGGGATAGGTTACAATGCTAATCTCACAGCTGTCTCTGTAACTCTCAGTACTCATAAATCATGTGGTCTGTAATAAGAGAAGTAAGTCTGAGAGGTTAGAAATCTTAAGAAAATTGTGACAGGGGTGATAGATGATATGAAATGACTACATTCTAAAGATGTTATATAAAGGGGAATGTGTTGCATTTGAGATAAGTGCCTCCTGGATTTTTTTTTTAAGCAGAAGAATATTAGCAATGGAATACATGGCATTCTTCAACAACATTACTTGATAAATTTTAAGCATTTCTATATCAAAGGTTTTATATATAATCAAGCTTCATCTGTGTTTTCAAGAAGTCTTACTGGCCATTCAGATTATTTTGGAGGTTTCTGAAGATATCTTACGCTCTCAAGTGTACCTTGTGGAGTTGTTGAAAGTATTCAATTTATTTTCTAAGACTAAATTCATTAAACAATCTGAAAAGCATTTAATATACGGTGTAGGAAACAGAAACCCTGAAAAAATAACTATGGGACCAGACTCTTTTTCATTCCTGTGCTGGACTGTGAGGGCATTAGAATTTGTCACAGTGAGCAAATAAACTTTGAATATCATTATCTAAAAACAAAGAAGTTGAGGTCTTTATAAATGCTTGTAGCCAGAACACTGTAGCATTATTTCAGTTTTTGTACTATTTCAATTTTTGCATTATTTCAATTTTTGAAATGGCTAATTTAAGTAGAAAATAGTCTAATTCTTTAAATAATATGTAATAATTTTGACTCAGTTAATAGCCCAGCACTTTTCCATGTCACTATGAAGAGAATATCTTTTTACTCTCGGTTTTGTATATCGAGTTCCTCTGAACAACCTGTAGATAGAGAAGGAGAGTAAGCATAGAACTAGGAAAGAATTCTCTGAGGAATTCATGTCATGAATACATTTTTATTTATGCTCAATATTTTAATTTATGATTTAATAAAGCACTTGTATATTGCTAATGGTTTAATCAATCTTTGTGTTCTTTTGAAATGCCTGCATATATCAGTGATATTTACCAGTGATTTTTTAAAAAATTCATATCACTCTGAGTTGTCAAACCTAAGTTCTATAACAAATATATATGCTCAAAACATATTGTATTCAGAATGACCTTTTCTCATTTTGCTTGAATCCTTAAAATAATTGTTTTTTATTGCTATTAAAAATATATAAGCACACTGTCTTTCCATAAAAGGAAACATATATCAAATTGTATATGTTTTTATGATCATGATGTATTTGAATGTATGTACTAAGCAATTATACTCTAATGATTGGCTGCTTTTTACTTTTCAAATAATATTTTAAATTTTTTGAATACACTTAGATTTATAGAAAAGTTGCAAAGATAGTACAGAAAATTCCCATACACCCCATACCACGTTTCCCCTATTATTGGCATTTTTCATTAGTGTGGTTCATTGGTCACATTAATGCCTAATATGATACGTTATTATTAACTAGAGTCCATACTTTATTCACACTTTTCTGGTTCTTAACCTAATGCCCTGTTTCTGTCCCAAGGCATTAGGTTAAAACCCAGAAAAGTCTGAATAAAGTATGGACTGTAGTTAACAATAATGTATGAGCTTGGGTATCCTGCCCGTCCACAATACCACGCACTACAGCTAGTTGTCAGGTCTCCTCAGGCGCCTCTTGGCTCTGAGTTTCTCAGACTTTCCTTGTTTTGATGACCTTCACAGTTTTGAAGAGTATTAGTCAGGTATTTTGCAGAGTGTCCTTCAGGAGGGATTTGTCTGATGTTTTTCTCGTGATTAGACTGGGGTTATGAGTTTGTGTGAAGAAGATCACGGAGATAAAGTGCCACTCTCATCACATCATATCAAGGGTATATACTATCAGCATGACTTATCACCACTGACATTAACCTTGATCATTTGACTTCAGGTAGTGTTTGTCAGGCTTTTCTGCCGCAAAGTTAAAGAAAATCGCTATGCACAGCCCTCACTTAAGGAGTGGGGCGTTATTCTCCACCTCCTTGAGGGGCAGAGTAACTGCATACATTACTTGCCAGTCTACACAGGAGATTTGTCAATTTTCTCCCATTTGTTATTTATTCAATCATTTATTAAGACCAGTTTGTACTAATGGACACATATTTTATACTTTGGGTTATAATCCAATGCTACCTTATTTTGTTGCTCAAGTTGTTCTAGCTTTGGGCCTTAGGGGCTCTTTCAGGAGGCTCCTCTGGCCCTTTGACGTACCTAATTGAGCTACTTTTAAGCACAGAATAGAAATAATGTGTGTCTGCAGATTCTGAGACATTTGGATCTCCAAATTTTCTGGAAGTTTGATATTTGGAAGCTGATTTTCCTAAGAAAGTGAAAAAAAAAACAACCCAGTTTGTTATGTTGTTGTGCACGATGCTAGTGATCTGATCTTGAGTAAATTATTTAACTCTTGTGAGTCCCAGTTTCTTTGTTAAGGTGAGGATACTTTTAATCTGAACTACATAAATTGCCAATATTCTACAACTTTTGACCTACAAGGCAATAACTTCACACAGTTCAAACTCAGATGTACCCAGTGCATCGGACTGTTGTAAAGATGAAATGAAACCTCACATGCAAAGTCCTTCCTGTTTATACAGCTATTAATGTTCTTTACAACTACGCTACCCATTAGAAACGGCCAAGTTAGGCCTTGATCGTTGACTTCAATAACCCATATCAGAAATAAACTGCTCTTAGTTGCTCCAGGCCCCAGAAGAGGCTAGGAAATCTAAAACACTCAAACCCACATTTCTGCTCAAACCTCTAAATCAGAAGATTTGCGTAATAAATTATTTGATATTGGGTCTTATTTTTAACTCTCTTCCAAGTGCAAATCTTTCGAAAAACAAAATGCCATGAACTGATATTTTATCAGATACTGAAAACAAATTGATACTAGTTTCCTTAATACATTGAAAGTTCCCATTCTTAAGTTGAAAACAAGCCACTGAAATAATTATATTCCTTCAATATAATGAGATACATTAGATGAAGTGACCCCAACCCATTATACTGAATGGAGGTTCTTTAAATGCCACAAAGCACCTGGTTGCCCAACTCAAGTGGAACAAGTGAGATTACTTCCCTGCTTCAAATTAGTTGTGCTTTTTCCAGCATTTCAAAGTTTATATTCTGTGGCAATGACCAAAAATGTGTTATATTCTTTAGGAGATCATAGGATGGGAGACATTTTATACTTTGTATTTATTTATGGCGTGAAGATCTGGGTCTGAGACTGTAGGGTTTTCCCGTTTTAGTGGTGTGAAGGCTTTCAAAGAAATTTAAAATAATGTATAGATCGTATGATTTATTTTATGCATAAATCAGAATAATTGGCCATCAAAGAGACAGACTTTTGTGGGTATTGTATATCTATGGTGTATATATTTTTTATCTTAGACTGGAACAGATTTTGTAAAAGAAAGCCTGGCCTGAATATTAAAAGCTAAGTCTTGATCTTGCCTATGACAATGTTTTTTTCCCAGTAATTACAGCTTTGTATTCCTATCTTCTCCCCTCCACCTTGTGCTAACCTTCTGAAAAGGTTGGATAGAAGAAGATGCAAAACAAATGACAATACTATTTTTAATAAAAGAAGAATTTGCTTGTGAATATTAAAATATGTATTTTTACAGAATGCAGCATTAACCAGTAATGAAAAATAATTTAAGAAATGGTCAAAAAAATTAAAAAGTCTCATGTATGCTTTATGGCCATCTCTCACCCCACCTGCCTTGCAGATGTGGCAGCTAACTGTGTGGCTTTGTTCTATTGACACGAAATCAATAGCGTTCCAAATATCCCCTGCCCCTGCAATTTCCACTGAGATTTTGCTATTAGAGAATCACTCTTCAGGATGAGAGTATCGTGTTTCTACGAATCCCTATTAAATTGCAATTACACCTAGAGTGTTAACTTGTTGAGCTGTAGTCGCTTTTACTATCATCAGCCAAGGTGTTAATCTTAGCAGGTTTATTTTATTTCCTTCCAAGTCTCATAGCAGAAAGCAGATCCTCATCAACCTGTTCACCCTTTGGCCATCACTGTGTAGCTTTTCTTCTATTCACAAGCTAAATTTCTAGTGTGTATAATTAGCATACAATGTCTCCAAATTTCTCTCCTCCTATTAGCTTCTCAATGTCTTTCCTTTTAGCTTCTGTGAAGCCAAAAAGTTATTTCCCGAGGATGACTTCCTATTGCTTTGTCCAGTAGCATATTTTCAGTTCACATCCTACATAAAATCTTGTGGGCCACTTGTGCTTTTTTTCTTGAAATCCGTTCCTCTCTTTGCTTCGTGAAATCTCTCTCTGCCTATTTCTCTGTCTTCATTATTGAATTGTCCTCAGTTTTTATTATAGTTAATTTTATGCATCAACTTGGTTGGGCCATAGTACTCTTGGTGTTTGCTGAAATATGCTTCTAGATGTTTCTAAGAAGGTTTTTTTAAAAAAATTGCAAAATCAAATTACTCTCCCTAATGTGGGTGGGCCTCATCCAATCAGTGAAAACCCTTAGTCGAAAAAGACCTCATCTCTCCTTAGGGGAAGGTCATTCTTCCAGGAGACTGCATTTGGAGTCTGAAAGCAACTCTTCTCTGGGTCTGCAGCTAGACTACTCTGTAGATTTTGGACTAGCCAGCCTTCAGAAATCACATGATCCAATTCCTTAAAGTAAACCTCTGTGTGTGTGTGTATGTATCCGCGTGTGTGTCTGCATGCATGTATAGACATATATATATATACAGTTGTGTTTCACATCATGATTTTTTTTTTTTCTTTTGGTTTCTTTAATGACTAAGTAGTGTGCAAAATAGAATCACGGACGAGGTTGGAGATAAGGCAAGGGTCAGATACATCTTGCATTCGCTCCATATTTAACCAAGAGTCCATGGTTATTCCACGTGCTCACCTCACAAAGGGTAATTACACATTCTGAGCAGAGTGCCCGGGAATACACTTCCTGTCTGAATAGTCTCCTTGACAAAATTTTTCTAGTGCTTCTTCAGAGTTACAATTTACTTTTAGTGATTAATTTAACTGCTTGACAATAAAACTTACAGTTTTCCACTAGAAAATCTAGAAGATGGGCACCTCTGAGTTTTGTAGGCTTCCTAATCATACAAATTTTATGTTATCAAATATCTACTACACAGTGTTAGAGGAAAAACAGATGAACTGTAACATGATTCATTATTTTTAATGCCAGACTAAACAGTTCCTGAAGAACTCTTACTAAATATACATACACTTAATAACAGTACATTTCTTTATAGTGACTTTTTAAAATAGGACAAGAGGCTAACCCAATTCTAACAGCCTTTTTGAAAATCTTTATTGCTCTATTGATGACTAAATTAATATATACTCATAAAAATTTAAAAACTACTAATAAAGTGGTAATAAGATGATACTGACTAAACATTTACTAAGGTACTATGCTAACTCATATAGATCCCAAAGCTGCTATCATTCCCATTTTACAGAAGAGGAAATTAAAGTTGAGAGAGATCATGTATCTGTCCTGAGATCACATGAGTGAGAAGTGGCAGAGACAGGACTTGAACATACCACATCATGATCTTTTAGTCAAAGACAGACTACATTGATGATGGTGGTCCCATAAGATGATAATAAAGCTGAGAAGCTCCTATTGCCTAGTGATGTGGTAGGCATCTTAACAGCGTAGAGCAACACACTCCTCACATATTTGTGGTGATGCTTCTGTAAACAAACCTACTTCACTGCCAGTCATATAGAAGTATACCATATACCATTATGTATACTAAGTAATACTTGATCATGATAACAATGGGCTATGTTACTGGTTTATGTATTTCCTATACTTTACTTTTTATTGTTATTTTAGAGTACACTCTTTCTACTTGTTATAAACATAGTTAACTGTATATCAGCTTCAGGTAAGTCCTTCGGGAGGTATCTAGAAGGTGGCATTGGGACCCTAGGAGATGGCAGCTCCATGCTTGTTGTTGTTCTGAAAACCTTCTAGTGGGACAAGATGTGGAGGTAGAAGAGAACGGTATTGACGATCGTGGCCCTGTCTAGGACCAGGCTAATGTGTGTGTTTGTGTCTTCATTTTTAGCAAAGAAATTTTAAAAGTAAAAAAAATATAAAAAATTTAATAATAATAAAAAAGCTTATAGAATAAGTATATAAAGAAATAGGTCTGGGCGTAGTAGTAGAGTAGTGGCTCACGCTTATAATCCCAAAATTTGGAAGGCCAAGTCAGGAAGATTGCTTGAGGCCAGGAGTTCAAAACCAGCCTGGCCAACATAGTGAGATCCTATCTCTACAAAATAAAATGTTGTAAGTATCTGAATGTGGTGGTGCACACTCCCAGCTACTTGGGAGACTGAGACAGGAAGATCGCTTGAGCCCAGGAATTTAAGGCTGCAGTGAGCAGTGATTGTGCCATTGTGCTCTAACCTCAGTGACAGAGTGAGACTTCGGTCTCAAAAACACACACACACACACAAAGAAAAGAATAAAAATGATTATTTTTGTACAGCTGTATAATGCGTCGTGTCAAAAAGTCAAAAAATTTAAAAAATTAAAGTGTATAAAGTAAAAAAGTTACAGTAAGTTAAGATTAATTTATTACTGAAGAAACAAAATGTTAGTTATAAATTCAGTGTAATCTAAGTGTACAGTGTTTCTAAAGTCTACAGCAATGCACTGTAATGCCCTAAGCCATTCACCGAATTCATTGAGCACTCACTTGCTGACTCACCCAGAACAGCTTCCAGTCCTACAAGTCCATTAAAGGTAAATGCCTATAAAGATACTGTAAAATTTGTTATATTTTATGCTGTATTTTTACTGAATCTTTTCTATATTTAGATACACAGGCACTGACTATTGTACTACAAGTGCCTATAGGATTCAGTCGAGTCACATGCTATACAGGCTTGAAGCCTAGAAGCAAGAGGCCCTACCATATAGCCTAGGTGTACAGTAGGCTATACCATCTAGGTTCATGTGAGCACATTCTAAGATGCTCGCACAATAAAATCGCCTGATGACTTATTTCTTAGAATGTATCCCTATCGTTAACGGACACATGACTGTATGTGTCTGTGTATATACAGCCTGTTGGATCTGCGTCTCTGGGGAACCCTAACTTACACAGCTATGTTTACCCAATCCCTCTTCTTTGACCATCCCGTAAATAAGTCAGCCTCCTAGGCCTCTGTCTTTTGCTCTCTGACTGCAATCATCTCACTGTACATAAATGCACTGGCAGAATTTCAGTCTTTTCCAAGCAAACTTGGAATTCCAAAGTCGTATTCCCAGTCTCCCACCTGACAGCACCACAGAGAGATCCCACAGGAAGTTTGAAGTCCGTGTGTACAGGAACCAACTTATCCTTCTCAGCTTATACTCGCTCATAAAAAAGTCATCTCTATTAATAAAGTAATGATCAACCTAGACCAGAAATCGGAGTAAGCCTTGGATCCTCTGAATATCTGACCTTTCCCAAGGCTTCACATCCACTCCCACACTGTATGCCCTCCCCTGGCGATGCAAACCAGTCCCCCAGTCCTCCTGCAGGTGTGCTGAAACTCTATTCCTTTTCCTCAATGTTCACCTTCGGGTCTTATTTCAAGCTCTCACTGCACATGAACTAAATCAAAATACAATCTCAAGCTTGTCTTCCCATCAGATCTTATCTTCTTACTTCCACTATGCTTAAAAATTTGGAATGACTTCCAATTCCCTGAATTTGCCTTATTCTTCTATACTACTGTAACCTTATACATATTCTTCGTTGTTCCTATAATTCCTTTCTCCACTCTCTGTTAGAAAATGACTTCGATTCTTTAAGATGCTGCTTAAACAACACTTCTTTTAGGAAGCCCTGATATATCCACCTTTCCAATTCTTCAACTGATGACCCTGCATTTAATGTTATTACTGCATCCTTATGGCTAAATCTAATGTTGCTATGATTTCTACTTTAAAAGTTTTCTGTCTTTACTCTAGTGCCTTGTGAGAGCTTTAAGAAGAGAAATTGAGTTTTATTCATCACTTTATCCCGATGTTTAAGAGGCCAGATATCCACAGAAGTAGCAGCAAAAATTTGAGTGCATAAGTGAACATGGAAGAAAAAATTAAAACATTGTATGAAGGTTTAACCCTGTAATAACTAAGTGGAATTGAAACTATTTTCATGTGTTTTGTAAACTGCATTCCATGAGCAGATTTCAGTAATATTAGAAGTTTATTTTTATAAAAAGGAAAGAAAAAGCCTTAAAAGTTAGAGATTTTAAAATCACTCCCTGAATTTTTGGATTAAAAAAAAAGCCAGAATTACAATTAAATTACTTATAAAATAGACCAAAAAAGCAAGATATCCAACATACCCTGTGTGAGCTAGCAGCACACATGAGTGTGTATGCAAGTGTGCATATATGTGGGTGTGTAAGCAGGAGGCGCACATCTAATTCAGGTGTTGATATGGTTTGGCTGTGTCCCCACCCAAATCTCATCTTAACTTGTGGTTCCCATGATCCCCATACGTCATGGGAAGGACCAGGTAGAGATAATTGAATTGGCGCGGGGGCGGGGGGGGGGGCAGGCAGCAGAGGGGGCTTCCCCCATCCTTTTCTCATCATAATGAGTTACTTCTCAGGAGATCTGACGGTTTGATAAGGGGCTTCCCCCTTCTCTGGGCACTCATTCTTCTCCTTCCTGCCATCATGTGAAGAAGGATGTGTTTGCTTCTGGTTCTGCCATTGGTTGTAAGTTTTCTGAGGCCTCCCTAGCCCTGTGGAACTATGAGTCAATTAAAACTCTTTCCTTTATAAATTACCCACTCTTGGGTATGTCTTTATTAGCATCATGAGAACAAACTAATACAGCTGTACAAGGATAAATATAATTTTTTTCCATGTAACTACATTTTGTGCTGCTATTCTGTTACTTTGCAATTTAGCATAATCAAAGCCAATTCAGAATGTTTTTAATAAATTCAAGATTTCTCCCTACAACCACTCCTCCTTAACCCTGGGATAGCATGTAAGTGTTGGAGGAAAGACTGTATTATTGTCATCCTCGATAATACTGTAATTGTCATAATAGCTAACATGGTGCACTTTGTTTAAAAGTACCTGATGTTTATTAACTCATTTAATCCCCACAAATGCCCAAAATGTTGTTATTGCCATTTTAGAGATGAAAAAGCAGAGCGCAGAAGTTAAGCAGTTTCCTAAAATTCAAACAGCTAGTCAATTGTGAAGCAGGCATTTTGCTCCAGAGCCAACGCTTTTAGTGGCAAGACAGGGAGGGCAGGGCATCTTACCCTGTACTCATCCTGTATTCATGGGCACACACTGGCCACCCCCATTTCCTCGTGTGTGTTTCAGTATTGGCTGTGTATTCACCATACCAATAAAGGATGCTTGTTTAATTTTTTAGTTCTAAACAGGCAGTTAACTTCTCTGGGCTCAAACTTCAAACCGTGCTTGTTTATTCAGTCTGGTCCCCTGTGAATCTTCCCTGTGCTTGTACTTGTAGAGTTTGGTGATCATTCAAGCATTTGGGCAAAGTTTACCTTCCAATTTTGTGATTCACACGCTCAGTGGATTCCTTGCCTTTGGAAAATCCTCCTAAGTTTCTGTGTTCTCCTCCAACTTCCAACTCCGTCTTCTGAAACCTCAATCCAAGAAACCTGGTTTTCTGCCACCTGAGCTGTGCACAGATTAGGGAATGCCTTTCATTTAAAAAGCAGCAAACTCACAAAATTTGTCCCAGTGAAACAAAGCATTTCAGAGATAAATGTCTCTCTGGTGTCAATCTGCCTCCTGCACCCCTCACCAAGCCCCCCTAGGTCTTCCCTGCAAACATGGCATTTAGGCGGCTGCAACCTGGAGGTTGCACAGAGTTTATAATTCAGATTTAGGGATCTGTTCTTTTTCTTCTCACACTTCTAGAATCTCCCCCTTAAACCTCCAACTTCTTTTCTCGAAGCACAATGAGCCACAGACAAAACTCCTCAGACACGGAGTTAAAGAAGAAAGGGGCTTACTGGGCGGGAGCGTCGGCAAGACTCCTGTCTCAAGAGCCGAGCTCGCCGAATGAGCAATTCCTGTCCCTTTTAAGGGCTCACAGCTCTAAGGGGGTCCGTGTGAGAGGGACATGATTGATTGAGCAAGCAGGGGGTACGTGACTAGGGCCTTCAGGCACTGGCAATCGGAACAGAACAGGACAGGGATTTTTTTATGGTGCTTTTCCATACAATGTCTGGAATCTATAGATAACATAACCAGTTAGGTGAGGGGTGGATCTTTAACTACCAGGCCCAGGGCATGGCGTCAGGCTGTCTGCCTGTGGATTTCATTTCTACCTTTTAGTTTTTATTTCTTCTTTCTTTGGAGGCAGAAATTGGGCATAAGGCAATATGAGGGGTGGTCTCCTCCCTTATTCCAACATTGCATTCTCTGTCATCTTTAACCAATTAAGAAAGGCTACATTTAGGAAGCATGCTGGGTCAAGAAAACTAGAAACTCACAATCCTTACCCTTTCCATAACAGCTTTTCAAGGGGGAGAAAAGCTTCATTGACTTCTGCCTGTCTTAGGTACTTTCCAGCTACTTTTCCATTCCTGAACTCTCTTTGCCATGATCTCAAGCCAAGATAGTAAGCCTGCATGTGGTTTTCTACCCAATAATCCTGGGGATTGGAAGTGTGCTTTGGCAAGAACAGTTTAATCACCCAATTCTTACCTCTTCCAGTTGCAGTTTTTCAACAATCCATCCACTTCGGCATGCTTTCCAGGGCCTTTCAATAACAGTTGAAATGTTATCCAGATTTCCTAGTGTGATATGTGAAAGGTTTGCCTCATCACTTTACTCTCTGCCATTACTGGATGTCCCCCAAATGTATTTTTATATTAATAAAAAGTATGATCAGCAAAATAATATACTAACTATAAACTACTATGTTTTTGAAGTGAGGAAGTATGAAGACTTTGTTATTTTACCTTATTTTATCTTCAGATGGACTCTCTTTCCTCTGGCCAAATGCCATGAGGTGGAATCTAGGTATATATTTACAGTACAACCATATGCCTTATAGTTAGGGTGAATATAGTTCCCAGTTTGCCAGGACAGTCTTCATACATGCCCGTTATCCCAGTATATCCTGATATAATTATTAATAGCTTACCTTTTCACTCAGAAAAGTCTTTCTAAACTTTATAGTTTATAAAATGCATACACTTTATGAAGGCGGCGGTCATGTTGGATTAGGGCCCACCATAATGACCTCATTTTAACTTCATCACCTCTTTAAATACACTATTGCCAAGTACGGTTACATTCTGAGGTTCTGGGGGTTAGAACTTCAACAAAGGAAATTGGAGGGGACACAGTTCAGTCCAGAATAGTCATAAATAGCAGTGCTATGAGTAGCGTCACGGATACTTTTAATGTCAGAGTGGTCATATTGGCACAACACGGCAGTGTTGATAAAAAGTAGCATTTGGTTTAATTCCCAATTATTGAGAGGCTTTTCGATGCCAGGTGTTGTTAGTAGGCTCCCTGAACAGTAAACTTTCTCTGCACTTGTCAAGTTGATGCAAGCCGTGCTTGGCACACAGCAGTCTTGACCTTGTAATTCACACCACTCTCTTCCTCGCCAACTCAGCGTTCACTGTCTTGATGCCAGTGTTCATGGATGTGCTCTGTGAATGATTGCATCCCGAGTCACCTGGAGGGCTCAGTACAAATGCCATGTCCACACCAGCCCAGACAACTAAAAGTGATGCAGCGAAAAGCCTGGGAATCCTCCTTTTTAAAAGTCTCCAAAAGATTGTCATGGCTCACTACAATTTGAGGGTAATCGAATCTCCCACATTATCTGTGGATACCTCTTGCACTGCACTTGACGAGAAGGACAGCAAATGACTTCAGGCAAAGTGAGTGAGTCAGGAAGAGTCTCCCTTCAGAGGCTGCAAGGGCAATTTCTGTGGATATTTGCAGTCTGCAGCTCAAGTTACAGAAGAAATTTAACTTTCAGTTTACTCCCTAAAGAGAGAGCTTGGGTTAGCCCCTGAGGGAAGCAGTATTTATTCTAACAAGTTTCATGCCATCTGAAGAAGATTTTATCTTACAGAGAAAAATTTACATGCTAAGAATATCTAGATAAACATTTTTAAAGGCAAATTTTCTTCAACACAATTTCTTTGGAACCTAGAAGATGATAAAAATTTTTTCATGTACACATCTTGACTTTGAATAAATATTTGTAAACCTACCTAAATAACTAGGGCACTAGTGAAATGAGATTACTCTCCCGTAACGAGATAAGGAAAATGCAATAATAACCTCAATTTAATGGCTGACTTTTAAAATGTTAGCATTTTTCCTTAAGTGAAATTGACCTTGTCACAAGGTAGGCCACAGAAGTCTCTTCTTGCTAGGATGAAATATTGCTGCATGAGGATTAACATTTATGTGGAAAGGTAAATGTTTTAAGGCCAGTGACTCTGCAATGCCTGCATGAAATTGTGGTTTGATGTATATTACGGAGATTCAATAATTATTACTGGATTAGGTCAATAAATTTGGAAAGATGGAAAAGGATTACAGAATGAGAGTACTTTATGTTTTAAGAAATTGATCGAATGCCCTCTTTGACTAATTCATCCATGACAACCAAATTTGGCCCAGAGTTCCACGTGCACAGTTCCCACTGACATCCACAGAATTTGTGCATGAGTTACAGAGCTTAGAATTAAGCCCTAAGGAAATAACTAAAGATTTTTGGTGAGATATACTTGTGTGATTAAATAAAATCATTTTTATGGTCTTTGTTTTCTTGTTTTCAGGCCGTTCCTTATGAAGATAAATAGCCGAAGCACATCGAGGTTAATATTGCTTTTAAGCTATTTGTCTCCATTTGGGAACTCAGTGTAAAGAAAAATGAATGTTGTACCTCTTAGAAGCTTTCTTCAGTTAAATGTTTCCACTAAATTCAGAGTCCAGCAAACCTGCCAGTTTCCCGGGAATAAGCATAAATCACATCCAAAAATCTTAGAAAACAGTGGGAAAACTTATCTAGTAGAAGGAGAATTAACTATGCAGTTATTTGTTCCATTCTTGTACCACTGTGACTGTAGTGAAACCTGCTTCCCTCCATAAAAATAAAGAACATATAACTTGATTTGAAAACCAAAAAGCTAAATGACATGCACCTCAGAAAAGTACAAATTAAAGATGTAAGTTTTGAAATCCAGTCTTATTTGAAATTGTAGAAAAATCCAGAAATAACAAATTGATATAACATTTAGCTAATATAACTGATTTCAACGTATTTTTCATGAATGCACGAAAATCCTCAGTTTGTAGCAGTTTGTAGGTAACAGACTGTATGAAACTAAAGAGTATGAGCTAGGCACAATGCTGGCACTTTACATGTGTAATCCCAACTTTTCCCAATATTGCAGATGAGGAATTCAAATATATTCAAGGTAAGAAATTTATTAGTGAGACCCAGGATTGAAGATCTGGTTATTTGCTCTATTTAATATACAAAGACACTTTAAAATCAAATGAAAAAAATTCAGTTCAGAGAAACAATTTACAAAATTCAATTTCAGGTGGATTCAAATTTCAAAATGAATCTTAGGGAAACAAGTGTAAATAAATGTGAATATTTGCCAGTTCTCTGTAGGGGTGACGAATACATCTTCTCTGAAGAATTACAAAAAATTAGAAGGAAATATACCAATATAAAATGTTACAAAAACAATAGATTTCTCAAATATACATAAAAACAGAGGAGAAGAAATTGATGTGTTATCATGGTTTACTTTTCACAATACATCCGTATCATATGAAAAGTTCATATAAACTTGTGGCAAAGTTCTAAGATTAAAAAAATAAGTGGGCAAGAGATGAATGTTTACTTCACGACATATTACATACAGTACTAAAATAAACATTCCTACTAATAAAATAAATGTGAATTTAAAAATATGAGTTGGTATTTCTAATTTATAAAATGAATAAGTTCTAAAATGAAAAATATATATACTCAAAGTTGAGATAAAATGCTATATTTCATTTTTATTCAACATTTTTAACCAGTTATTTAGTTCATTCAAAATTATTTTAGGCCGGGCGCGGTGGCTCAAGCCTGTAATCCCAGCACTTTGGGAGGCCGAGACGGGCGGATCACGAGGTCAGGAGATCGAGACCATCCTGGCTAACACGGTGAAACCCCGTCTCTACTGAAAATACAAAAAACTAGCCGGGCGAGGTGGCGGGCGCCTGTAGTCCCAGCTACTCAGGAGGCTGAGGCGGGAGAATGGCGTAAACCCGGGAGGCGGAGCTTGCAGTGAGCTGAGATCCGGCCACTGCACTCCAGCCTGGGCGACAGAGCGAGACTCCGCCTCAAAAAATAAATAAATAAATAAATAATAAATAAATAAATAAATAAAAATAAAAATAAAACAAAACAAAATTATTTTATTAGCTATTTTGTTCAGCTGTTTAGAAACCAATCTCAGAAATAAAATGAGTGTAAGATAAATATTTATTCCTCTCTTATATAAAATAAGTCCTGAGGCAGGAATTCAAGGGAAGGTATCGTAACTGTGGATAGGAATCTAAGCACCTTCCCATTTTTGCTTCATTATTCTAGTACTCAAATTCTATCCTCAGAATTACCTAATTGCATAAGATGGCTGCTGGAGCTGGAGCTACCACCTCTATTGTCCACACAGCAGGAAAGATAATTCTAGGGAGTGCAAGAGGGATATATGCCAAGCAGGCCATCTTCCTTTAGGGAGTTTCCCTGAAAATTCTGCATAATACTAATTGGTCAGGATTTAACTTCACATCTACCAATAGCTATGCATAGTTTTCATGGGAGGCTAAAAGAAGTCATCTTCAAGATGGGTTTTTGCTACATCAGTTAAAATACAATTCATGCCATTAAAAGGGGGAAAGAATGGGTAGTTGGTGGAAACTATTAGTCTGCCGTGATTGTTTAGTATTATTGGGTATCTGTGTCAGGTACCAAGCAATATACTAGGTTCTGGCCCATTACTCTAAAAGCATAGTCCCTAGCCTCAAATAATGTAGGAATGAATTGGGAGAGAGTTATTTAAACATGCATGGCTTATAGAAAAATGCAAAATATGTATCAATAGCTATTAAAATATTTACATACTTTGACATATTAATTTTCTTCCAGGAGTAAATCATAAGGAAATAATTCAAATGGGAAAATGCATAAACAAGTTTATTGCCACATTGTTTATGATCATAAAATATTGCCTATAACTTAGACAAACTCAACAGGAAGGTAAATGTTGGCAAATCTACTTAACCATTAGGCAACTTTTAAAATTCTTTGAAACCTTTACTGTATATGTATGAGTCTATGGATTTGAAAAATATTTCCAGAAATATATGACAGGCACAGATTAATATGCGGCCTTTATACTGTTAACTAGAAAAGTAAAATATTAATTGCTTTTATATTCCATGTGACCATCCAATAGTCTAATATCAATTTATAGTTTGAGCTCAACTTTAGCATTTCTAAAGATGGACATTGAATGCAGAGAATGGGAATGCCATCTCCTTGGCTAACCTTACGTTTCCCTGTGTCCCTCATTTTGTCTTCCTAATCTCCACTTTGTTATGCATGTCTATCATCCCATCTCTTTACTGTTAGAGCCTGCTTCTGATTGAGATTTCAGTTTCGTCTTATCTGATCATTGAGGTACCTTACCAATAGTCTTAGCTGTATTAACTAATCCTACTTGTGACTTTAACTCCCTTGTAGACTTGGAAAAGCCTTTTTCCTCTTTTCAGGCGAATGTACATTTGGCATTCACGTACCCTCCTCTCTTCCTCTCTCTACAAGCGGAAGTCATGTGTCCATTTGGAGCGTATGGTTCTATACTCTCCTGTTTTATAGCCTTTACCATATTTCAGTTGTTTATTACCATATGCTTCCAACCCAGGAGCTGAATAAGAACAGGATCAGTATCTTTTGACCTTGGGTACCCCAGCATCCAACAGGAAACTGGCACATTTTAGAAGCACAGTAAACGTTGATGAAGTTCTTGATGGACTCACTTTGATCCAAGATGACAAGCAAAATTTTCTAATCACCACAGGCATGAAAGAAGGTTGATTATAACTTGGGATACTATAAAAAGAGTCAAGCACTTGGAAAAAAGGAATATTTTTTCCTGTTTTTTTTTTTTTTTTTTTTGCCTCATAAAATGCATAATCTCTTTTCATTTTACATTATAATCAATAACAAAATTGTGGTCAACATTAGCTGAAGATATGATTACTTGTAAAGGGGTTATTTTATAAAAATTAGTACTATTTAGCTTGTTTATTAGAATGCTACAAACATATCTAGATGATTATGTGTATAAATGAGGACATTGCATGAGCGTTCCAGAAAAATCTTATGACTTCTTTTGAGACAATTAATTATTCAGGTATTGCTTTTCAAAAAATAATATATGGAGCATGTTTTGTTTGATTTTTAAGTATATTTCTATCTACGACAGAGTTACCTCTTTCAGTTATAGCATAGCATAGGTTAAGTAATAAATAGCAACTTAGATACTATGGCCATTGAGCCACAATTTCTAAATACCTGGTATGCATGCTTCCAAGGAATGTTTAGTAAGAGACGATGTAAAAATCAGAACTTTAAGATGTCAGTCGGCCGGATGCGGTGGCTCACGCCTTTAATCCCAGCACTTTGGGAGGCCAAGGCAGGCGGATCACGAGGTCAGGAGACCTAGACCATCCTAGCCAATGTGGTGAAACCCCGTCTCTACTAAAATTCAAAAAAAATTAGCCGGGCATGGTGGTGTGCACCTGTAGTCCCAGCTACTTGGGAGGCTGAGGCAGGGCAATTGCTTGAACCCGGGAGGCGGAACTTGCAATGAGCCAAGACGGCACCACTGCACTCCAGCCTGGGCGACAGAGCAAGACTCTGTCTCAAAAAAAGAAAAAAGAAGAAAAGATGTCAGTCAACAACTGTTCATCTGTCTAGGAATTTATGCCTACTTTTCTTAATGTAATTTACATCTTTATCACTCTTTGGAGAAATAGGTAAGTTGATCACTCACTGTACAAACTATTTGTTTGGCCCTTAAGCAACATTTGATATTTATATCAAGTTAAAAGATTAGAGAGGTAACTCTAAGAGGAATTATCTTCCTCCAAGTTGACATGTGCTTCCTCACTAGTTGCCCCCTCAAGATACTCAGAGTTGCTACAGTAAGAGTGTAGGAAGGAGGTGAGCCCTGCTCCTCCTGGAGAAATTAGCTAGAGACCCCAGCAACCAGAACGTTGTTAGCAAGTGGGCCTGATTATTGTCATCCCTTTCATCCCATAATTTTAGATTAAAAATTGGCCTTTTCATGGTCAGGGGCAGTGGCTCACACCTGTAATCCCAGCACTTTGGAAGTTCTATGTAGGAGGATTGCTTGAGGCCAGGAGTTTGAGACCAGCCTGAGCAACATAGCAAAACCCCATTTCTACAAGCAATTTAAAAAATTAGCCAGGCGGTAGTGGCCCACACCTGTAGTCCCTGCTGCTCGAGAGGCTGAGGCAGGAGAATCATTTAAGCCCAGAAGTTACACACTGGAGTGAACTATGATTGTGCTACTATACTCCAGTCTGGGCAACAGAGCTAGACCTAGTCAGAAGGGAGGGGAAGATAAGGGAAGGGAGGGGAGAGGAGGGGGAGGGGGAGGGAAGGTGGAGGAGAGGTGGAAGGTGGGGGAAGGGAGAGGGAAAGGGGAAAGGGGAGAAGGGGGAAAGAGAGGGGAAAGGGAGCGGAAGGGAGCGGAAGGGAAGGGAAGGGAAGAGAAGGTTAAGAGAGCGAGAGAGAAAGAAAAAGAAGAAAGGAAGGAAGGGAGGGAGAGAGGAACGAAGGAAGGGAGGGAGGGAGGAATTGTGTTTTCAGAAAAGTTTCCATCTGTGCTTAGGAAGAGCAATGAAGAATTATGACATTTTTCAAGATGCCTCTGTATTATTAAAGACATTCTGCCTATCCTGCAAACTTGATTTAACTGAGGCAGAAAGCAATTTTCTAAGATGCTTTAATTCTTTATTTACATTCACTTGGACCACTGGAATTGATATGCACTGCTGTTGAAATTCTAATCATATTCAATATTCATGTCTTCAGAATTTTAGAGGAATAAATATATTCACAGAAAACTTTGTCCCATAGTGTCTAATGTATTCTCTTCTTAGTAGGTTAATACAACCCAATGTGGGTGTTAAAGAAACATTTCAAAGTTTGTATTTCATTTTAAAATTAGAGACATTTTAAAGATTTGCACCATTCAAATGTTACTGTGGTAAGGAAGTATTTGTGTGACAGCAGAAAGGGTGTCATGTTTACCATTAGAGGCTGATTCAAAAATCATCTTCAAGTTATTACGAGGGTTATTTCTGTCTTCAGCAGTTTTGTAAGCATTAGGCATGTTTATTATTTTTTTTTTGCTGTCACTATTCAGGGTCATTTTTATTATGAATTATGCAGTATCATTTCACAATGAATTGTACTAACAGCCTTTGAGAAGCTGCAAACTGTTTCTCCAAAATTCTGTGTGTCTCCTTGCTATAACTCTGTTAGCTTCAGTTCCTTGTATTTACAATGTGAGACAGGGTTAGTTGTGGCAAATCTGCATTATGCAATCATTTTGGTTGGGGCTAGATTGTAAGCGGGTATCATCTTTATCAGGTGTCTCAAAAGAAAAAAGAGAAAAACCCTGAGAATTAGCCTTTAAATAGCCAAAGAAAATCTTCAATTGTCAATGTTCTTTAGAAGAAATGTGTTTTAAAATATATTTTCAGGATTGTTTATTGCTTCTCAATAAAGAAGGAGTACAAAGGAATCACAAATAGACCTCAAGTGGTTAGCATAGCTCCTTATATTCTCATATGGGGCACAGCTCTTAATGGTATTTAAATGTGTCATTTTCATCACTTACCTGTTTTGCTCTTTTGAATTATTTCACAGTGTTCTCTGCTTTGCAAAAGCCCATCCCCTCACACGTCCACCTCACCACCCCCGGCTTCCTGGAAGTCTTCCCTTAGGAAGCGTGTTATCACAAGGTTATGCTGGTCTCAGATCGGTCTTCCTCTGCAGCTCCTGACCTGATGTATTATTCGAAGTATTAATATGATTTTGAAAGGCTTACATTTCCAGGACTACTTTATTCATCTTGCAAGAAAACAGCTTTCAGCCATTTTCTTCAATGATCACATTACGTAAGAATTAGAAAGCAATTATTATTGTTCTCATTTTATGATTGAAAAGGAAGAAATGTGTACGTGTGCGTGTTCACGTCAGTTTTACAAGTTTTCAGTGACCAATCAATGATAGGTTCCAGGAAAGAATTCACAGGTGTCTCTATGGGCGTTTCAAATGTGCCTCAAACTGTCCCTGCCTTTACTAAGCATCTTATTGGCATTCATTTGAATTCCAGGTGAGTTTGGACCTGACTTTCAATTCTATCTCGTTCTTTTTAGCCTGACCTCACCCATAGCCAATAGCTGGCCTCTTACAAAACATAACTATCTTCTAAGGGAAGCAAAGTGCTTCCACCAAATCCATAAACGTCTCTGTGCCTATTCTGTTCCCCTTCCCCCAGGCATTTCAGCCCCAAGGAAAGGAGTAGCACCATCTTTTGCTCCGAATCTCATTCCTTGTTGCCTTATCAGGAAACTGGGTTCAGCTCCCAGCTCCTTCAACCTTGGTGTCATCAGTGCTTGTCTCTCCCTCACGACTCCCTCTCGTCACCCTTTGAACATTCTGAAAACCAATTCTTAAATCTAGAGCAGTGCAGAAATATCTCACTTGAATGTCACAGCAATACTAGGAATTAAGCAACGCAGGTTTTATGCATAAAGAACATTAAATTCATAGTAATTCGGCGAAGACTGCACAATTCCTAAACAACAGACGAGAGTAGAATTTAGATCTTCCTACCCCTTCTCCAATATTATTTACAAATCAGTTTCTAGATGTTGGACTATTGTTTGTCACATTCTATAATAAACTGTGTTTCGTGTACAGTAAAGCAGAAATATAAAATTACTATAAAGGGCACATTCACTGTTGAGACCTGTTGTAAGTAATGTGTTCTATGTTGCCTAGCCTTTACCCTAAAAAACTGGGGAAGAAAAGGAATGTGTAAATTTGCATTTCATTTACATTAAAATTAATAACTTTCTCAAGAACATCTTAGAAAGGAAATACAAAAATTTTTTTTAACTTCTGTGTCTGCCTTTTATCTACTTGGTTTATTTCATTTTCAGGGCAAATCAAAATTGAATGATCCTTCTGTTTTCCTTACTCCTAGTGATTACATTGCATTTAGTTTTTTCAACTGTGAGTCTTCTTACATATAATTGAAAAACATCCTATTTGGAAATATAATTTTCATTATTGATTGCATTATTCTTATTTTTTTACTAATCCTTCTTTAACTTGTCTTCTCATTCTTTTATTGCTCTCCCTAATTTCTTTTTCTGTCTTCCTCCTTTCTATTTCATAAAGTATGGTTTTCCCTGTTTTGATTTTTGCTCGTGGAATCTATCTAATTTTTTTTCAATCTTGGTTTGCAATTGCAATCTTGGTTACAATCTTCTTTTTTTTTTTTTTTTTTTTTTTTTTTTGGAGACAGAGTCTTACTCTGTTGCCCAGGCTGGAGTACAGTGGTATGACCTCGACTCACTGCAACCTCTGCCTCCCTGGTTCCAGTGATTCTCCTGCCTCAGCCTCTGGAGTAGCTGGGATTAAAGGTGCCTGCCACCTTGCCCAGCTCGTTTTTGTATATTTAGTAGAGATGAGTGTTTATCATGTTGGCCAGGCTGGTCTTCAACTCCTGACCTCAAATGATCCACCCACCTCTGCCTCCCAAAGTGTTGGGATTACAGGCATAAACCACCACGCCCAGCCTACAACCTTCTTGACTGGTCTACTGAGTTTAACTTTTTTAAAAAGTAGCACTAAATCTAATATATTATAAATGCAGTCGTTACCTGCTCTCTGTATTCTCTATCGTATTAATTCCCCTTTTAGTAGTATCTTTGTCCCTTAAGGCTATCTTTCTTGTGAAAATGAATCAAGAAAATGGTGGAAAATTACAGAATAAACTGGTTAGAGATGTTCTGTACAAAATAGGATTGCAGATTCATAAAACATTAAACATGGGAGGGACATTTAAAACCACGTGGTCTAAATCTCTCATTATTCAATAAGCCAAGATCCAGAGAGGCTAAATGATTCATCCAAGGTTACTGAGTGCCAGCACTAAGTACTCAGATGGTGCAACTCCACGTTTAATACTATTTCTAGCACTCCAGGCATTCTAAGGGAATTTTTAATGAAAATAGTAATTTATAAAGGAGTGGCATTGATGCCAAGGAAAGCTTAGGACTTACAGCAGATAGTAAATATTACCTCCCCCAAAAAGTAAGACATAGGATTGTTGAATGATGATCATACTCAACTTGAATTATGATCTTAACTCAAAGTAGCAGAATTTTATATATGTGATTTTAAATGTTGGGATTCAAATGGCTCTAACAACTTCAGCCAGTTTACCCCATGAAGTGCCGGGTCAGGACAGGAGGCGTGTGGCCTCACAGTGCTTTACTAGCCTTGCTTGCCACAGAGACCTGGTTTCAGTTGTTCTAAGCACGATTCTCCTTCGTGGCCACTGACATCCGCAGTGGCCTGGTTGCAATGCTAATGGCAGGTGGACACAGGGGATGTTTTCTGAAAGCTAAGGGGGAGGTAACATTGGACTCAGCAAGGAAGTCATTTCTGTTTTCATACGTGCTCTTGATCAACTCATCAAAACAGAGAAAAGTTCATGTAGAACACATTTCTGATCTTTGTGAAAACATAGGCATTTACCTCTGGCCGGTTGGGTTGAACTCTGACCTTAGAAACTACAGTATGAATGCAGTCAGAAAAAAAAATCCAGAGAAAACTTGTCTTTCTCAGTCACGGATGACAAAGGATTCCGGGCAGTTTATTCAGTTCTGTCAAAATGATCACTGAACTACTAGCTTGCTCAGGCCTTCCATGCAGACCTGAGGCTTCGGTCATCCATTCATTCCCACCCTCTCATCTGTGCCTTTGGAAAGTGGAGCTCATCTGTTTGGGTTTTTCCTTTTTTTTTTTTTATTTCCTTTTTTTTTTTTTTTTTGAGCTCAATACTTCAAAAGTTTAACATGAATAAAGGAACAAGGAGTTGCCACTAATTATTTAGCCCAAATGAGATGGCTAACAGTTGTTTTGCTGAATAATACTTAGACTTGATTGTAGTGACAAAATGTTTCTGGCAAGTAATTGCGATTTTAGTATTTATAATAATGGAGAATAAATGTCCCCCCCTGCCCCCCGCCACTTTGGGATCGTTTAAATGTGAACAGAATTGATTACATACAAGATGTTCATAAAGTCCTCACACCACATAAAAAACTCTTTAGCTTTGAATGAAGGCCTAATAGAGAAAAACTGAAAACACGACCAGAGCCATGTTGTGTTGCATTTTAATGCTGGCATTGATCGTTGATATTTTAAAAATAATCTTATTCATGGTATGTCATTTCAGGATGGTATCATTGCTTGTCCTCCTTTGGTAGAAGCATATTGTTGAAGATATATGTGAAGATGCTTATTAGATTGCTTATTATCTGAAATTGCAATTTTAGTATTTATAATAATGGAGAATAAATGTCCGCCCCCCCGCCCCCCGCCACTTTGGGATCGTTTAAATGTGAACAGAATTGATTACCTACAAGATGTTCATAAAGTCCTCACACCACATAAAAAACTCATTAGCTTTGAATGAAGGCCTAATAGAGAAAAACTGAAAACACGACCAGAGCCATGTTGTGTTGCATTTTAATATACATATATATGTAACGTCAATTTAAAAACAAGGCAAGTACAAAATTCAATACTATTGATTGCAGTTACACAAAAACAGTATGTTTAGGACAATAAGCTGTGACACTTAGTGCTTTGCAATAATTAATCCTAGCTTCAAATCAATCCATTTATAACTTACTTCCTCTTCCGCTTCAACCTCATGGAGGGCAGAGAAACCCTCAGAGTCCGTTTTCCATTTTCCACTCCTCCTTTGCTTGTCTGCTTTCTTGGGTTAATAATCCTACATGCTTTTTCTCTCGATTTACATATTATGTTCCTCAATAATATAATCCCTTTGCTTCCCTTGTATAGCCTTCAAAATCCCTGGTACTAATTTGATAAAAAAAACTATCGAGTTTCCCACTAATATTTGTTGAGTGCAGATTGCAGTGTATACATTAAGTCCATTATCAACTCAGTTAATCCTCCCAACAACGATATGAAATTGATGCCATGACACTGACAGTATTCCATAGATCACACCTATGTAGGACAGGCAAAACTTCACCTTTACCCTCTTAGAGCTTGTAAGCTGGGTCTGAGAATTAAATTGACATCAGACAGATCAACATGAGAAAAGCATACAGATTTATTTGATACAAGTTTTCCATGGCATATAAGCCTTCATAATGAAGACCCAAAGATGAAGTTAGATTGAACATGTATGTACTGAACTGGACAAAGACGATCAAATTATGAAAAGATGAGAAGGCAAAGGGACTTGGGCCAGGGGAGTTAATTGGTGGAGAAATTGCCAGGAAGATAGGGGTTAGTGTCTCTCTGGTTTGTACAGATTTCTCTTGGCCTAAACCATTCATCCTTGATGATACAAATGATCCTTTCCTTCTGGTGTAAGGACATCTTTCACATGAAAATTTCATTTTCTGTTTTTAAGGAACAGAAGGAAGGTCAGAGTGATCTTCTTGCACATGCTATTTTTCAAGTGCCTTTAACTCAAAGTAATCATTATGCCACCGTGGCATATTGGAGTGTGGACTGTTCGAAATCCTTCAGTTGTCCTCTGAGACCACAGCAGATACTCTAACACCATCTTCTCACAATGCGGATTCCAGAAGCTCACCCTTCCACTCAACAACTTGGCCTGGTGGTGTAGGCAGCTCCCAGGTGATGAGTCTATTGCCCTCTCCTGTAAACCTTGCCCACACAAGCTACCTTGGCACATCCCTCCCCCCAAGAAGTTGGAAGCATAAGAGATTTAAGAGATTCCTACACCGTTACTGGTGCTCACGACTGTGTGAAGGCTGTAAGATCTCCAGATATCAAAGATGCTTCTTGGCTTATGACTAACTCACTGACTCTCAGGGCAGACACAAGATGGAAAGCCAGCCCATAACCACATTCCCAGGGCACTACACTGCATAACAGCAAGACATTTGTTCGTGGTACCATTTAATGATTGTATCCAAGACACCTGCATGTTTTACTTCCTTTCCTAGGATGTGGTATGGAATAAAAACCTCTAGTCTCAAGAGTCCAAATTATTTTCTTCTAATATGGGATTTGGGGTGTCCTGCAGGTAGGGTTTCGAGATAATGAAGATGACAGAGAAATCCTTCATGTAAATTTCAGAGTATTTCGATCTAGAAGGCAATTTAAAATGTGGATAAAGGGGTCTGTAAGCTAGAACAAGCAAGACACAAAGGGAAGCATGAGGGCAGACGTGGACACTGAAACATAAATGACAGTGCTGAAGCAGCAGATTGGCGGTGTGGAGGAACCAGTTCTTGGCATCAGATGTGACTAGTGTTTCTGTCTCTGGCCAAATACCATGTGCGGGCATACTTTGTGTTTTTGCACTTTGCTTTATTGTGACTCACAGATATTGTGGGGTTTTTTTTACAATTTGGAGTTTTGTGGGAAATCTGCATAGAACAAGTTCATTTTTTCAACAGCATGTGCTTACATTTTGTCTCTGTGTCCTATTTTGGTAATGTTCACAATATCACATTTTTTCCATTATTATTATCTGCTATGGTGATCTTTGATGAGGGATCTCCAATATTATTATCATAATTATTTTGGGGCCCCATGGACTGCTCCCACATAAGATGGTGAACTTAATGGATAAATACTGTGTGTGTGTTCTCTCTGCTCCACTAGCCATTTCCCCATCTCTATACCTCCCCTTGGGCCTCCTTAATCACTGAAACACAGCAATATTGAAATTAGGCCAGTCAGTGACTCTACAGTGGCCTCTAAGTGTTTAATGGAAGAAAGTGTTACAAGTCTCTCACTTTAAATCAAAAGCTAGAAATGATTAAGCTTAGTGAGGAAGGCATGTTGAAAGCTGACACAGGTCAATAGGTAGGCCTCTTGTACCAAACAGTTTGCCAAGTTAGGAGTGCAAAGGAAAAGTTCTCGAAAGAAACTGAAAGTGCTACTCAATGAAGATACAAGTGATGAAAAAATGAAAGAGCTTTGGCTGGGCGCAGTGGCTCACGCCTGTAATCCCAGCACTTTGGGAGGCCGAGGCAGGCGGATCACGAGGTCAGGAGATCGAGACCATCCTGGCTAACACGGTGAAAACCCGTCTCTACTAAAAATGCAAAAAACAATTAGCCAGGCGTGGCAGCAGGTGCCTGCAGTCCCAGTTACTTGGGAGGCTGAGGCAGGAGAATGGCGTGAATCCGGGAGGCGGAGCTTTCAGTGAGCCGAGATCGTGCCACTGCACTCTAGCCTGGGTGACTGAGCGAGACTCCGTCTCAAAAAAAGAAAAAAAGAGCTTTATTTGCTGATAAAGTTTGAGAGATCTGGATAGAGGATCAAGCCAGCCACAACATTTCCTTAAACCAAAGCCTAATCCAGGGCAAGACCTAACTCTCTTTAATTCTATGAAAGCTGAGATTGGTAAGGAAGCTGAAGAAGAAAACTTGGAAATGAGCAACTTCATGTTTGCTTCATGAGGTTTAAGGAAAAAAGTCATCTCCCTTCATAATATAAAAGTTCAAGGTGAAGCAGCAAGTGGTAATGAAGAAGCTACAAGTTATCCAGAACACCTAGCTAAGATCATTGATGAAGTTGGTTACACTAAACAACAGATTTTTCAGTGTAGATAAAACAGCCCTATATTAGAAGGAATGCCATTTAGGACTTTTGTAGCTCCACAGAAGACATCAGTGCTTACCTTCAATGATATGAGCTTCAAAAGACAGGTTAACTCTCTCATCAGGGGCTAATGCAGCTGATGATTTTTAGTTAAAGCCAGTACTCTGTTATCATTTCAAAAATCCTAGAGCCCTTAAGAATTATGCAAAATCTACCCTGCTCATGCTGTAGAAATGGAACAATAAAATCTGGATGACAGTACACTGGTTTATACCAGTTTTACTGAATATTTTAAGCCCAGAGTTGAGACCTACTGCCTAGGCAAAAAGATTGCTTTCACAATATTACTGCTCATTGACAACGCACTTTGTAACCCAAGAGCTCTGATGGAGATGTACAAGGAGATTAATGTTGTTTTCATGCCTGCCAACACAACTTCCATTCTGCAGTCCATGAATCTTGACTTTCAAGTCTTATTATTTAAGAAATGCATTTCATAAGGCTATGCCTGTCATAGAGATCTATTTCTCTGATGGATCTGAGTAAAGTAAATTGAAAACCTTCTGGAAAGGATTCACCATTCTAGAGTCAGTTAAGACATTTGTGATTCATAGAAGGAGGTCAAAATATCAACGTTAACAGGGTTTTGGAATAGATTGATTTTGACCCGCATGGATGACTTTGAGAGTTCAAGAGGGCCCACCTGCTCTCTTCTCTAACCTACAGGGTCACTTTGAAGGCTAACTGATATTTATCTATTCTACACCAATTCCAAGATGTCCAGATATGCATGAATAGATAGACAGTGGACAACTATGCTAAGAACTGGCCATGGAAATATGTATAGATTAATGCTTTTTAATCTTTCCAATACCCAGTTTAGAACTCCGAGGCTAAATGAACATGGCTGATCTAATGAACTAATGGATTATTGTGGTCACAAAGTTTCTAAATGCATTATGATTTTGTCCCACGACCCTATCCAGAAACAAAGATCAGTACTTGAACTACCTGCGTAAACGCCAATATGTAGTTTAAATTGAGAAATAAAAGGATCTTATAACATGCTTGCTTTGACTTTCTCCTCTCAGGGAATCCAGTAGATTCTGAACAATCAGTAGCATGACACATTGGTTCAACTACATGTAACATGAAGGGCTAACTAAAGCTTCATCAGTTGCAATTTGTTCTTCTCTGATTTACAGCACTGGCATTTTTATACTTCTATTCATTGAATTTCTGAAGAAAGACTGGCTATTTCAGTCAAGGAAACTTTCCAGAGCCTGCCATGGCATTTTATCTTGGCTCTGCATATTTTGCCTGGACTCTAACCAACTATACGCATTTGAAACAGATTTATTGATTTGGCTCTTCGTAATATCTTGTCATGGGAAGAGTGTGAAGCTGGATCCCACTTCTGTTTGTGTACATCTCAAGAAAGTCCTCCCCAGTGAAATGCATTGACCCTCTGTGGGGAAAAATTCCTATGTATCAAGCACAAGTTTGAAGACTGGCATTGTACCAGTTTGGGTCTTCCAGGAAACAGATGACAAAATGGGATGCTATGTGCATAAGATTTATTGAGAACACATCTGTGCAAGATAAGTAAGGGAGAAAGCAGGAGTGAGCAAAAAGAGCATTCAGCCCCCAGTGCAAAACTGATACCTTTGAAATAAAGAAAAGTGTAGAGAACGGAGGACTGGGTAGGTGGGGCCTCAGCGGCAGTGTAGCTCTGAGACAGTCTCAGCCATCCTAACAGAGAGCCCTAAGGCGAAGGGTGCCCCTTGGAGGCAGCCACCACTGGGCAGAAAGAGGCAGGTACTTGTACCTGCTGTGTTCAGACATTGGCTGGGAGTAGTTCAGGGAACGCCTGGGATGAGTGTGAACGTTATAGTGAATCCCAGGGTTTCAGCAACTGGAAGCTTATTGGCTACACAATTTTCTTTGCAGCTGGATCTCTCTTGAATATTTGGACATCTGAGTGGTGCACCTCTCCGGCTGACATGAGCCTATCATGTTTTTAGCTGTTACAGAGAGTATCTTCCACAAAACTTTTAAAGTAGACATTTTCTCCAGTATGAAAGATGGTTAAAAGCCTAGCTACCCCAAACAAATGATGGGTGTCTCCCACGCAACTCCAGACATAAAACCGAGAAATACAGTCAGCCCAAGGCTAAACGGTAAGTTATTTAAGAAGAGAAACCATCTTTGCTTCTCCCAATGCTTAGCAAAGCCCTTAGTATATATTACAGTTGCTCCTTATATTTCTGTTAAAAGGAAAAACAGTTAATCGTCATTCTTACTTCATTTTTGGAAGGGTTCACACTATTTAAAAAAAAAAACAAAAAACAAAAACTAAGGGCCAGGTGCAGTGGCTCATGCCTGTAATCCCTGCACTTTGGGAGGCCGAGGCGGGCAGATCATGAGGTCAGGAGATCAAGACCATCCTGGCTTACACAGCGAAACATCGTCTCTACTAAAAATACAAAAAATTATCTGGGCATGGTGGCGGGCACCTGTAGTCCCAGCTACTCGGGAGTCTGAGGCAGGAGAATGGCGTGAACCCGGGAGGCAGAGCTTGCAGTGAGCTAAGATCACGCCACTGCACTCCAGCCTGGGCAACAGAGTGAGACTCGTCTCAAACAAACAAACAAACAAACAACAACAACAAAAAACCCATTAAACCCTTATAGCTACGATAAGGGGAAAAAATTATGTCTTTATTAAAGCAATTACCCATGCTGCCCTCAAAATACATATATACCTTGGCAAACATACATTTATCTAAAGTAGTTCCAAGTGTCACCAGTATGCCTCATGCACGTAATTTGAGAACTTTAACACAAAATAGGCTATAAATTATATTAATTATCTTTATTATCGCTAATTCCTCATCCTTGATTCATGGCAAAAGCTGTTGTGATGAATGCCTGTTCTCATCAAACTTGTTCTAGAAACAGACTTCAAAAGCAAAGTAGGGCCTAGAGGAGGGGTAAATGAAATCAGGTGAGATAATCGCCTATGATCCACTGGGTACCATAGCTATAGCTCAGATATACAAGTCAATTTCAATTCTACTTGCTTCTTCCAGAACCCTTTTTCAAAGAAAGGATTTTCACATAATTTCGCCTAGAGGGCTGCACTTACATTTTACTGTAATATCAGAAAATGAGATTCTTCTTTGTTCTGATCGAAGAACACGTATATCTAGAGAAGAGATTCTGGAGAAGGCTTCTGAAATGGGTTACAATGTCTGAGGTATAAGCAGGAACTTCAGATTCGGTTAGAGTCTTCCTTTACATAGACATCTAGGTATTATATTTCTTGTTTAATTTTTTTCAAGCAGAAAATATTTGTTGTGGTTAACATGTTTGGATTCTTTTTAAATGAAGGGAAAAACAAAACACTATAAATGTTATAGAAACAAAGCTTAAATAAAAGAAAGTCAGGAAGAAACTGAAGGCTATATAAATAAATTTTTAAATTAATTTATGTTCTATTCATGAAACATTCCAGTCATTTCTGATAATTGACCTTGAATGATGTGAAAATATTTTATTTCTTTTTTTTTTTTTTTGAGGCGTCTCGCTCTGTCGCCCGGACTGGAGTGCAGTGGCCAATCTCAGCTCACTGCAAGCTCCGCCTCCCGTTTACGCCATCTCTGCCTTCCCGAGTAGCTGGGACAACAGGCGCCCGCCACTCGCCCGCTAGTTTTTGTATTTTTAGTAGAGACGGGGTTTCATCGTGTTAGCCAGATGTCTTGATCTCCTGACCTAGTGATCCGCCCATCTCGTGCTCCCAAATTGCTGGTTACAGGCTTGAGCCACCGCGCCCGGCCGAAATCTGTACGTAAGAAACCCTCCTACTGCAGACAGTTCTCTTTGCCACTTGAGTCACAACCAGGCACCTCCACCTGATCCAGTGCTTGGAGTAGCTGGGACAACCGGGTGTGAGCCACCATGCCTGGATAATTTTTGTATTTTTAGTAGAGATGGATTTCGCCATGTTAGCCGGGCTGGTCTCAGACTCCTGGCTTCAAATGATCCACCTGCCTCAGCCTGCTAAAGTGCTGGGATTAGAGTCGTGAGCCACCGCACCCAGCTTATCTTTAATGTTTACTCTGGGTCCAGTTCATCAATTGAATTTATGGAAAACTCAATCAAAATAACTAATATTTTCTGTTTGGATAAAATTGATTTTTACATACATTGATGGAACAATTTGCTTGAAACACTATTCAAGGTGCTTAAGTCCATAATTTGTCTTTGGCTTAATGTACTATTTTCTTTCTTTTTCCTTTCTTTTCTTTTCTTTTCTTTTCTTTTTTTTTAATTTGAGATGGAGTCTTGCTGTGTTGCCCAGGGTGGAGTGCAGTAACGCGATCTTGGCTGACTGCAACCTCCACCTCTGGGGTTCAAGCAGTTCTCCTGCCTCAGCCTCCCAGGTAGTTGGGATTACGAGCACCACCCACCATGTCTGGCTAATTGTTTTGTATTTTTAGTAGAGACCAGGTTTCACCATGTGCACCAGGCTGGTTTCCAACTCCTGACCTCAAGTAATCGCCTGCCTCAGCCTCCCAAAGTTCTGGGATTACAGGAGTGAGCCACCACGCGGCCAACTATTTTCATAATAGAATAAGATGACAACCAAAAAAATGCTGTTCCCTTTTTACAGACCTGTCTTTAGGTCCCTGAATCTATGCCTCTGGGTGCTTGAATCTACCTCCTTCCCTTTTTAAATATGTTTCTTTTAAAACAACTATTAAAACCTTCCCATTTAATCCCATTGTTCTATCATTTTTCCCCTTTACTAAAAACTATCTCAAATGAATGTAATTTCCTCATTGTCTATATTTTTAAGGAGTTTTTCCTTAACCCTCGCAATCAAATGTTTTCTTCTTTATGTATTCGCTGCTAATCAAGAAACACCACCTCCTTTTTCTCATTCTCATTCTCATAAGCTTCCTTCAGTATCTCATACCGTTCATGCCCCTTCTTTCTTCAAAAACTTCCTGTGGTTTCAGGGACCCTGTAACAATTATATGACACTTCCTTTTATAACATCTTCCTGGTCGCTCCCTTTCATAACATGTCTCACTGGTCCCAATTCTCTGTAATTGAACATTTTCTACTCTAAACATCATTTGGCATTCAAAGTCATTAAAACGATATTGTGCCACAAAAATGTGTTCATTTACCCAAATGTGCTATTTTTTGTTCTAGGCACCAATATACTGCAAAATTTACACCCTTAAAACAGACTAATGCCTTATCTTGATCAACATTCTCCATTTGGAAAGCAGAATCAGTCCTATAAGCAAAGCACGCTTTATAATAATTATACATACACACACACACACACACACACACAGACACACACACAGATCTCCAACCTCTTCCTCAGTGGGTAATGACAACATATTCAACATTTACTCCCCTTTTCATACCTACTATCAAAGATATTTCAGCCACCAGGGAGCAATTAATTACACTAATGTAAGTACTCGCTTATAAAGTTATAGACCAAAGAATGCATGATCTTTAGAAACTCTCCCCCAAAGACTCAGTGTAACACTATCAGCATTTTTAAAAATGGTACATTTTCATCTTGGGCACTTGCAATTGGTAATTCACCCCTATTCTGTTTATCTAAACGCATTTAAAATGCTTTTCTATTTTTTGCTAATTAACGAAGGACTTTGAAACTCTTTGTTACAGTGTTTGTTTATAGCCCATCAATTTAATGCTGTGGGGATGATCAAATTTTTACAATGGGGTTGGTGTTGTGAACACACAAGGATAAGAGGGAAGAAGGAAAAGTGCAGTGTGGTGCCTAAAAAATGCAAACACAAATTAAACTTCTTTAATTTGTGTGGGGGGGGATAGATAAATAATGATTTGCAGCCACCAGGGATCTCAGATGGCTTTGTTCATATTTTAATAGTGTACTCCTCTTTGCAGTCTGAGTAATTAAGTCTTATGACATTCCAGAAACCATAAATCCTGCTGAGATGTTTAAGTTTGGAACAACCTCTTGATGTACAATCAAAATAATAAAAATAATAAAGGACACTTCTCTGGTTCTTAACAAGCTGTTTTGCTGTTACTTCTGAAACACAATTGCATGTGGCCCTCTCAAACTGTTTTGTCTCATTGTTAACTAGAAGCTCCTTTTGAAATTCATTGCCTTCAATTACATTTTTTAAAAGAATTTTAATTGCATGGCTGTAAAGAATAAAGATGCTCTAGGCTCCATTTGTTTATCATGGAGGGGCCTAAAAAATGAGGACAGAGCTTCCCAGCTCATGCAGGGGTTGCGGAGAGAGGGAGATGACTTTTAATTCGACAAGTTCAGAGAGATTTCTTAGTTTGACGCGCCCGGTAGGGGGTCTTTGAGCGCCTGGCAATGCTTCAGCATTCTGAGCTTTGAAAGTCTTTCCCTGCAGCAGAAATTGTATCAAAAGCCAATGATAATATTCCCTGCAAGGTAAAGCACCCTATTGAAGATTTCGAGAGCTGTTTATTTATTCATCACAGTTTTCCTTTTAGGACATATCAAGCGTCTAGGTAATAATTCACATAGATGATAGAAAATGCAAAAAATCCTCCTCATTAATCTTTCACCTTTTCCTTCTTCTACTTCTCTGTAGGCCACGTGTAGATATAAAATGGTCTTTCTGCTTGTCCCAAACATATATATCTTTATTCTGAATCTCAGTTTCTTCCTCTCTTTCCATTTTTAAACAAAATTGTCATTTTAGTCTACCTTCTACCACCAGCTGAGCATATAATATGTTTATGGCCATTTCCTCCTGCTAAATCCTCCAAGTGATTAATTAATTTTACAGAAGTATGTTCAGTGTCTAAGGCGTTTTTTGTATCTTGGTATTTTAAGTATGTTTCAGAAAGCTGTTTTCAAAGCAAATGTTAACAATCGTGTTGATCTTTGAAGGATATACATACTTTAATATTTTGTATTATATTTTGTACACATGGTAGGAAAAATACATTTCACTCTCTTTCACTGTTTCTAGGGCAGAACTGGGAGTAAGGGGCCATGACAACCTTTCTCTCTTGTGTCGTCAATGTCTGCTATCAGTTTGGCAGAATCAGTGAAGACAAAAACCATTTCCCCTTGTTTTTTATTTTTTTCTTTCATCTTCTATGGCATTAAAAGTGACCTTGCCTTGAAAATACCGGTGAGGACCACAAGGGAAGCAGTTGCCATAGAGGAGGAAGTTTTCTGTCTTGATTTCTGTTTTTTTTTTTTTTTTTTTTTTTTTAACTATACGGGCTTGAGGAGAGTGCATTGCTTACAATTGCAGTTTTTTTATTTGTTGTTGTTTTTTTTTTAATGGAATCAATGAAGGAAAACCATGCATGCAAAAGAAACTTGGAAAAAATTCAGTACCTCATCATATTTGGGCATGTATAAGTACATTTCACTTTACAAACATAAACCAGGTTGTAGATTGCATTTAAATATCAAAAGCATGAGAGGAAATCACCATGCCGAGTAGCCATTTCACTAACAAAATATCCATAGAATAGCATCAGCAACTATTCCATTCATCCATTAATATTAATTGAACTTCCACCGATTGCAAAGCAAGGCACAAGGCATCATACAAACACAGGCATGTCCTTAGGATTTCAGACTCTCTAGTTGGTTCATGAGCATTTTTACACAAGGGGAAGAGGAGGACCAAGGTTAACCTAAAACGACATAGCCCCATACTGCACATAGTACAAAGAAGCAATTATTCATTGTCAGGTTTGGGAGGATGATATTTTTGTAGAGATATTGGTGCGCTTTAAACAAAGACACAGTCATTTAGATATGAATCGGGCACCCGGCATTGGAACTCCAGGGAACTTGCTTCCTCTCCACTGCTACGATATCCAGTGTTTCCAACACAGTCCATAGCACCGTGTTCTTCTAGTCCAGGTCTTGTTCTTAGACTAATATTAAGTTTGTCTCTCTCAAACTATTCTTGGGGTGGTGGAGTTAGTTGTTTGGGTGCCTCTTTATGCCAAATGAACATAATTATCTACCCTTTCAAACTGACTAGTTGTCACTTGAATAAGTTCTATTTAAATGAATTTAAAATTGACATATGATTTGTGATTAACCCTACTTTATTTCACATTTTATATTTATCTCTCAGTGAAATAGCTGCGGAGATCTAGAACCCATTTTGAACTTTTAAGTCATCTCTATTTCAAATTCAATTAACAATACAGGTGAATAAGAAAATATTCAGGTGTATGATGGCAGTACGAGTCATCCCAGACCTGGGTAAGTTACAAGCACATTTGCACCTCTGATGTTTAAGGAAACCTTGCTGTCTTGACCCTTACTTCATCAGAATTTCCAGGATCTCTGTGGGTCTGCCCTCACAATAGTTGTCTTGTGCAGTGATACACAGGACAATTAATTTTTGCTCTGTCAAATTATCCCTGCACCCCTCCCCCGCAAAGAAAATAGTGCCAGTAGATAATTTGTATAGTGCACTCAGATTCCAGTTTATATGATTGTTCATTTATATTTGAATTTTTTAAGCTCCATAATACAAACAGATCACTCACAAGACCAACTAAGGACTGAATTAAAGCATTTAAATGAAATAATATCCATAATTTTCCAAATAATATGAAAATTTCATATCAAAGTTATGAGCTCAGTAGATAGTTATTAAAAAGTTATCTTTTGTTTTTTTCATATGCATGTAAAAGAAAGTGGCTTCTCTTTGACAGATATGGAAGAAAACTCCTAAGCGATTATACTGCAAACATACCATCCTTTTCTCACCATAGTAAGGTCTAAGGGTAACTTAAGCACTGAAATCACCTCATAGTTTGTTGCTGAGGGGGAAGTTTTACTGAAAATTTCTTTAATTTGATTTGATATCCTTATATTTGAAGCTTCTCATAGTTTAATATCCTTAATGTGTTATCTAAACAGTGCTAAGGGATTATTTTGAATCCCGTGAGATGTTTAAGAACATGCAAATAGTCTCTAGGCCAATATAGTAAAATAAAATAATATATAAATTTGAACAACTTCTGGATTGTAAATAAAGTAAATCTGCTTAATATTCATAGCTGTTAATGTCAGAAGACATAATCAACTTGCAATTAACTGGGTTGTTTGAAAGTCAGCGTTTTGGGGAGAAGCATTTTGTTTCATGTAAGAAAATCGAAAACTCAATACGTAATGGAATGAAACATAGCCATTGTACATCTTGGACTTATCTAATCTTTATCTGTTTCAGCATTATTGACTACAAGGACAATTAACAATGATTTGTATGATGGGGCCAGAATGCCAATGAAGACATTTTCCTAGGTTGGCTGTTCCTCTGTTTGCTAAAGAGGATTGTCTTTATATCTTCAGTTTCTGTTACTCCCTCATTCTAAGGAGATACTTGCCACACCATTCCGGAGAGCTTTCAGATTGCATATCTAGAGGAAATGAGGGAAGGGTTGGATGATACAGCAATCAAGCTGCAGCTGGGAGTTGGGTTTCTTAAGGTACTGAAGAGAAGATTGCAAAGGCAGATGAAATGAGAGAGAAACAGGGTATTTCAGAAGTATTGCTATGACTTTATTCTTATTACTTTATTGAGAAAGACAAGTGAAAAGCTCTGGAACCACACTGGGACTATTGTGTTTCTTTGCAAAGGAACCATATGGGGGACCACTGTATAAAGTTCATATTTTATATTTGCATTGAGTCATCATGCAGATATATTACTCAAGCAATAATTTCAGACAAAATGATTCTGAGTTACCAGAATTACACTCCTTAGCACATAGATGGTAGAGTAATAAAACCCCAGTCTGGCTTTTCAAAATCTTGGTGGAAGCCAAAAACACCATTTACTCCTCTTTAACGCTGGTGACCTTTGCATCTCTCCAGACTCTGAGAACCCTGTTGGAGCTGCTCACCAAAATAACTGAGTGGCTTGTGGCAGATAAAAATGTAAGATGGAAGGTAAAGATACACATTGTGTTTTCATTGACAATGGGAGAAGTAGGTTACAACAGATGTTTTTGGAAAAGCTATAACAGAAACCAACAAAAGTCTACCCCAAACAAGCGGGAGGAAATCTGGTAGGAGAGGAAATCAGGAGGATCTTAGAGTTACTGAGAAAGGAGGATGAGATTTGCCTTAAATAGAATCCCCGATTTGTTCACCTCAACATGTAACATGTAAGTAATGTCCGGCAATTAGAAAAAAAATGAGGTTCCCAGTTAAAATACTTTGGACTCCTTTAGAAGAGAGGATGAAAGTTAAGTGCATGGGCAGTTTGAGAATTTAACCTTACCTTACCTAGGCTTCACCACCTCCTTCACTCATCTCTCCTGACAAAAGGCATCACCTTCTGTGTCTCATGAGGAGTCCCAAAGGAGAATCCGGAAATATTTCTGGAATAAATGAAAGTAGAAAATATGCCATTGACTGTAGTAATTTTTCTCCGAATGTGATCCATCCTTAGCCACCCATTTTCATCATTTCTCAATTATTTTCCCGTTTTGTTTTCCCGAATATTTTCTTACTGTTCTTTTGTCTCTCTTCACAAGCTTTATTTCTTTACTTTATCTTTTTTTTTTTTTTTAAACTTCTTTTTCTTCACCCTCTCTACATCATTCCCCGTCCCTTGGGTTTCTTTTTATTTTTCCTTTTTTTTTTTTAGATTTTTATTTTAATTTTAAGTTCCGGGGTACATATGCAGGATATGCAGATTTGTTATATAGGTAAATGCTGTGCCATGGTGGTTTGCTGCACCTATCAACCTATCACATATATATTAAGCCCAGCATGCATTAGCTATTTTTTCTAATGCCTTCCCTCCCCTGGCCCTATCCACCTGCAGGCCCCAGTGTGTTTTTCCTCTCCTTGTCTACACCATTTTTTTTTTTTTAACAACAACAACAAAAAGAATAATAAATGGAAGATCCTGAGAGAAAAAGAAAGGTAGACAACGTCAGGTCAAGAGTGTGGCTTCACATAACAGGGCGATACTTCTTTAAGTTGATTGATTGAACCATGAATCTGACCAACATGGAAATCCTCCAGTTTTTAAAATTCAGCTTCTCATGTGGGGATATTGATTTATAATGGAAAGCCCAGAAAATTGAAGCTTCATCTTTCTGGCCAAAAATATAGTGGAAAAAAAAAGATGAGAAATGAATACACACACACACAGACAGACACACAGACACACACACACACACACACACGAAAGGAACCATGGCATTTATCTGTAACCTACACACAAGAAATAAACATGAAAACAAAATTTTTAATATACTACAAGTCTGTAAGTTGAGTAATGTTTTTAAAGTCCTAAAGTGATTATGAAAATCGTTTTCAACTTTTTTGGGGCTGCATTTGGTTTCATGAACATATTATTAGAAATAGGCTTGAAGTCTACCAAAGCAGATTTCAAGTCTACAGAAAATTGGTGCAAACTCTAAGAGTTCATACTAACATAGTGGAACCAGATGTACTAAACCCTGTTTATAACATCACTTCTCACTGAATTAAAAAACCAGGGTTTGAGTTGCAGCTTCGTCATTTCCCAGGTGCTTGGGTTCAATCCCCTCCATTGTAAAACTGTGATAATGATTCAAACTTCAGATTTGTTGTGAGGAAAAGCCCCTAATCGAATACCTAAGTATTGTATCCTATTATACCTATTATTATTCTACCACAACTAATGCACTCAAGGCAGAATTTTTTTTGGGGGGGGGACAGAGTCTTGCTATGTCCCCCAGGCTGGAGTGCAGTGACGCAATCTCGGATCACTGCAAGCTCCACCCCCCGAGTTCACGCCATTCTCCTGCCTCAGCCTCCCCAGCAGCTGGGACTACAGGCACCCGCCACCACGCCCGGCTAATTTTTTTGTATTTTTAGTAGAGACAGGGTTTCACTGTGTTAGCCAGGATGGTCTCGATTTCCTGACCCCGTGATCCACCCGCCTGGGCCTCCCAAAGTTCTAGGATTACAAGTGTGAGCCACCGCGCCCAGCCTCAAGGCAGAATTTCTAATGAGTCTTTAAATCTTTAGATGAAGCTCCAAAGAAAAACTGATCACCGCTTGGGGTTAGAAGAACAGCTACTCCTTGCTGGAAAAGTGGAAGCATAATTAATTAGCATTCAGCATGTGATTCCTCCAAAGAGGAGGAATCCCATGTTCTCACAGGGTGGGACATAAAAGCACAGTTGGCAAGAATATTCATCAGGATAATGGTATAAGACTACAAGACTAAAGTGAAGCAATATAATGTTACATGTTTGTACCTGGGGAAAATCATAGCTGCAGCCTGGCACTATAGACGGATGGCCATAACCAGGCCTCAACAATTTGCCAAGTCTCTGGCCTGACGGTATTGCTTTGGTATAAATTTTTAAACATATACATCTCATCCATATTTCCAGAGGTAAGGAGTTGATGCTAAGGGATAGGGAACAATTATCAGACTGGACTTTGTCACATGTAGTTTTTGAAGAGCTACAAGTTAGAATCTATTGTCCAACCCTTGAGGAGGACTTTCTTCTGTTTATAAACACAAAAATTCTAATGTTCCATTGTCCCTTTCCTAATCCCCAAATATTTTGTTAGTACAGATATTTTCTATTGTAATTTTAACAACCCTTACTGTTCAGTGAATTGTATAATAATTTACATTTACCTGTATTTCATCTATGTTTTTTTCATTTCAAATTTATTTCGTATTTTATTTCAATTTCATATTTGATTTTAATTTTATTTCCATTTGTGTGTTTTATATTGATATTAGCTCAGGCAAACATCTGAACAGAATTACTTTACTATATGCTGAATTCTACTGCACTGACTTCTATAATTGCTGCATAGGCTTTCTAGTCAGTTTCCTCCCAATACATATGAAAATGGTTGTTTTGTTTCTATTTCCATTGTTAAAATAAAAGCCATTTTCGCTTGTACTTTCAGAACTCTCTCTTTATCTAACATTGCATTGTCTGATGTCCTGAGAAGAGCAGCTTGCATTTTGAATGCTTGTGATTACCTACAATTTCTCATGGCATTCAGGGTAGAGATTCTACTGCATCTCATTTTTGATAAATAATTACAAAAGTACTTTTTCAAGAAAAAGGTAGCTTTTAGAATGCCTGAAAGTGCGAAAAAAAATATGTCATTATAAAGCTTCATAACTATGTGGTCATCTTAGAAGCAAAATAGAGAAGAAAAATCAACTCAACTTCAACCTTTCAAATCACAAGAAGTAGTTCCTCTGTCATCTAGACAATATGGTGATGGCTCCTTGTGTCTGATTACCAAAGGAAATCTAAAATGAGTTTTATGTAAATTTTTCTACAATGAAACATTTTGTAAGTCATTATACTAAAAGGAACTTTTATAAAGCACTTGCAAAATAAAATCAGCTGATAGTACAGCAACAACCAAAGAAAATGTGAGACAATTAAACTTTCTCATGAATTACATGAATTCTACTTAGACATTCCTGTATCACTGCAGATGTGGAGGTAGAGATTTTCCTTGATTTCCCTTCCTCAGTTGCCATTTTCCCACTTAAAAGAGATCTTTAAGGCTATTTTTGGTCTGTTTCCTACCGCTACTGAGACATTTAAGTTATAGAGCTTGATTTTTATTTTAGTATCATGAGAAATGGTTTCAACTCGGGGAAGCCCAAACTTCAAATACCTATGGAAGTAAGATTAATGTAGTTTGAATTTTCCAGGAAAATAACTTCAAAGGTGACATTTTTGTTGGAGGTACTGAAATATCTACAGTAACACTTTTAACAAGGGTTAGTCTAGAGCACTGCTTGGAGCAAAGAAATCTAACATATACTATAACTGTCTACAGGCAAGCCAGAGATGGATTTATGGGCCATACTTAGCACTGTCACCTTGAAAGTGAACCACTTTGAAAGGCTGAATGAAGATGAACAGTCAATCTCTGTTGGAGAAAGTCTTGCCATTTATTTTTTGTTAGTTTTAAGAGTGATACCATATTGTGTCATGGGTTGAACAGTGTCCAATAAGAATATCAGCTGTGCTTTGCAAACAGCCCTTAGTCACTTCCATCCTCTACTGGGAAAGTGCTCCAGGAGGGAGGAGAGGCAAGGGGTACATGGTAATTTTAGCTTTCCTGGGACTCTTCAGAGATGCTTTTCCCTTCCCACTTACTGGTTCATCTTTCCTTCTTTTTCTGTTTCCCATCACTTTCCAACTTACTGATTCCAGTGGAATAAGTAGGTAGTGGTTTGATTAACAGAGGTGAGAAGTACAGTATCGTTACTCTTTAAAGGCACATATTATGTTGGGGTCTCATAAAAAAAGACAATTAAAACATATGATGATGTCTAGAAGACTTTGACATGTTCTTAAAATCAAAATAGCATAATCACTGCTTCTTTATAATGTGTTATATGTATATCTTGCATAATTGTCATTCTTTTGAAGGATAGGGTAGAAAATCTGTTGAAGAAAATTTTGTATAACAGTTTTTCAAAGCATGATTTGCTACAATACCAATGACAATAATGTTTATTGGTAAGGCATGATATAAATCTATAATAAATGAGTTATTTCAGACTTATCATGTAGTAGTTGGTTCTACAGCTAATACCAGATACTATAAATAAAATACGTGATCCATTCTGCTAAGAACTTATAATCCAGATAGAGGTATTAATATTTATTATAAGTTATATATTTCAAGTATCGAATGACAAAGTGATATAGCAACAGGGCCAGCTTCATGAGTGTACCTGCCACTGGGGTAATCTCAGAGCATCCTGCACATAGAAGAACCTGGGCTTGGGTTAATGTTCTGCCCTCACTATCTGCAAATCCTTGGAAATTTCAAACCAGGACCCTCCCATTTTCATTTTATACTTGATTTTGCAGATGTATAGCCGGTCTTCGTAGCAAAGCATAATGAATAACTGATGAGGTATTGACTGAATAATCAGCGGAAGACCTGCTATTGCATTCTGGGAAGAGGAAGATGGTGATTTCACAGTGAAATCGGGGCTTCATGTGAGCTTTGAATAATGTGGAGAGTTTGGATAGGTGGATGGAAGGGAGGAGGGCATTTCATGTGGCAAGAATTGCACAAACAAGTTCCAGAGACAAGAATGAGAAAAGAATGCTGAGAACCACATCACCTTGGTTAAAGGTTTCTGTATAGCCACTGGGAGACATGAGGCTCAACCAGGTTGTAGAGAGCTTTAACTACAAGAACAATAAATATGATTTCATATCGTAGAGTTTTGGGGGAATGTGAATATTGCTTTGGAAAGATTAACTCAGTAGCAGAATTAAAGCTTGAGCTTTAATTTTAATAATGGTCGAGGATGGGCAGATGCAAAAGATGTGAGTGAGAAAAATATATCAGATGTGACACAATCTTGATTACTGGGAGAATGATGAAACCCTTGAGATAGATGAGAAAGTCATAGCGGGAAAACAGAGAAGAAGAGCTTTAAAGACTGATAGCATTGTATTTAATTTAAGGATGAAATGGATTAGTTCGTCCACACCTCAGAGTGATCATGTGGCTTCTAGAAGCATCTAACCTGAAATCATATATTTACTTTGACACTCTGCAAACATTGAACATCTATTGGACAAGTACTCTAAATACAAAACACATTTCTGCTTTGCAAAACTGAAACACAAAGTTTTGAAGATGCTAGCTCCCTGATATCTATACAAAGCATCACAATATTTGAATATCTTTTCGAATGCTTTTGCAGAAAAATTATTTGAGTATGTATATACATGAGGCTTGCACACTAACTGAAAAAAAATTCTGAATTCCTATTTTTATGTGAAAGGAAGGTGATTGCGTTCTGTGCCCCACACAGTTAGGAAGAGTTTTTATTTCAGCCACCTCTTTTTCACCATTTTCCTGTGCATACTAATGCTAAAATGAAATGTTTATTGTACAACAAAAGTAAACTACCAGTGCGATGCAAATGTGAGGCAAAGCTCAACTCCCCCCCCCCCCCCCCCCCTTGAAAAGAAAGGATTTCAGGCTAGGTAAATTTATGCATCAGTGGCTTTCTTCAGTTTCCTCCTGATAACGTCTGATTGACACTACTACAGCATTACTTTTAAAGAAACCGAAATGAATCCCGCAGCCTCATGCGGTTGGACCTTAAACTGTCAGTGCTTTATGACCACTGAGGCCTGACTGATGGCACTAGCCACTGCATGAAATGTTTTCTAGCACTTAGGAGCTCTACAGTGTGGTGCAGTAACTTGCATAATTAGGTATTGTGAAGTAAAATCAGCAGTGAAGGCAGCTCCCAATGTCTCTTCTTGCTTACTCTTGTGTTATTTTGATCTACTTGTAGAGAATTATCCTAATGAAAATTGGTCACCCCTGACTTTTTTTCCTAGGTTGCTTGAGGCCAAATATTGTGAATTTATATTGATTAACCAAGCAAGTCTCAGTTATGTAAGTCGTGATTTATGTGAGACCCTCAATACTTCTTTATCGTTCTGCTAATGTGTGGCCACTTGACCACCTTCCAAAGGATAGACAGAAAAGAAGACAGAAGAAATGCTCAAATCAGCCAATTCTATCACAATTTAAAAAAAAATCTACTACTTCTATCTAAAGGCACATATTGTTGAAGAAGATTGAAACCACTAGCTAGGGTGAGGTCCTAAGTCTATGCAGATTCAAATCATTCCTGTTCTCTCTCCTCTCATAATCACTGAGACCTGCAGAATTACTTACATGATTTGTATTGATACATATACAATTTCCTTTCAATTTTATTATATTACAAGTTAACAGGATGCTATGTAAATTTAAGTATATGATAACGCATTATTCTAGCAAAATGTCAAAACTTTTAAAAGAAAAAATAGAATGGAAGTGGCAGGTCCTATATATATTGCACATAAATGTAAATTTTGAAGTGTAGTCGTTTTAGATGGCATGGATTAAAGCATATTTATTGCTTACTGCATTGAGACGAAGCATCTTGATTGTCCTTGAGCCATGCTTCATTGAAGGAAAGCATCCTATCTAGTTGTTGGAGGGATGCGTAGCAATAGAAACATGAGGAAGGCTGATTTAAGCCTGGAGAAAGTATCACGTGAAAAGTGGAAGAGGGAAACCTGTGCACAGGTAACTCACTAGGCTGCCTAACATTTAAGAACTTTCTGGCTTGTTAAAAAGAAATGATTTTAGATATAGATTCTTGAAATCCTGCCACAGTGGTGACACCTAATCTCTTCATCTCTGGGGAGGCAATGGAATGGGCAGAGATCCAAGGTAGTGATGATGAATATTGTCTACTAAGATACGGCAGATCTTAGCCCTTCACAGTAAAGATGATGGCAATGATGAACAACTTCTGGTTCAGGTGTAAGTGCCTAGGTGAGGAATGAGAGAGAGAGAAACAGAGAGATACACACACACACACACACACACAGAGTAAATTGTAGACTTTGCTACTTTTACTTGGAGTTACTGAGAATGACTGGCATAAATACATTGCTGACAATGAAGGAAGCCAGACTCAACTAAGCAGGAGTCAGGAATGGAGATGAGAAAACATTTTGAGAAACAGGAGACGGTTGAATGTGACAAATGCTGTGAAGAGGTTGAGGAAAGATGAGGTTTGAAAATTGGACTGGCCCTTGGGCTTAGTTGTAATGAGGTCGTCAGAGACCTCAGTGAAGGTCAGTTTCTCCCCAGTGACAAGGGCACAAGCTGGACTAGATGAAGTTGAAAAAAGCAGCCTTGTGAGAAGAATTGGTGGCAGGACAAGAAAACATAGACTAAGAAGCAATGTGTGATGAGGAATTAAGACCAAATTTCTACCATTAAGATAATTTTATGGTGCTTGTGAAAATTTAACAAGGCTTTTAGGTTATGCTAAAAAAACTTTAGAAAGCACCAGGTTTAGAATAACTTCATTAGTGCTAGAGATTTTATATTGCTCTTCAGACATAGAATTTCCACTATATTTCTTTTAATTTTTTATTTGGTTACTTATCATTAGGCTAAGAGCACATAAGCTACCTCAAGAAGTCTCAGAGTGGCTCACATACACAAAATCCGAGAAATTAAAGAGAGAGCAAGAAAGAGAATGCGAAAAAGAGAGAGGGAGACTGAGGTGCACACACAGAAATGCAAATGACCACACACACACGTATACACACACACAGACTCACCAGCAGGAAAAAGGCAGAGAATACCAAGACCAGTGAGTTTGCTTTTCTGTAACCTCTGTTGATATTCATGACGATTTTCTAATCAAAAATCCTAAGTTTCAGACACAGGAATTTGCAGAACATGTTCAATGTTGCTCACTTTATTAAGTATACTGTACAATTTCATATTTGATAAAATAATCATTTATAGTTGTATTAAAAACTAATGATGAATTGGAAAAAATAATTCCGCCTTGAGAGGGTTAATGATTTTACAAAGACTATATTCTTTCCAAAGGTGTCAGCACGCATTCGTTCTAAAATCCACCAACTTTTAAATCATTCTTCTTCATAGACACTATTACAGGTAAACTTGTTTTCCGACTGGGTTAAGAGACCATTGTGGAACACTCCATACTGTGTTAGGGCAGAGTTACATCAGGAGGCTACTATGGTCATGCAAGCACCAGGCATTGATAAGTGTGAAATTATCAGCAACTGAACATTGGGGGAATACATTTTTGCATCAAAGGTGCCCTTTTCTCCTCAACCAGAAAGCCAAACTGCTGATTCAAATGAGCAGACCACTTAAAATTAAGCGATTCTTCATCTGAAAACTCCATATGCTGTATTTAACTACCTATTTCTAGGGATTTGCCCTTTTTTTTTTTTTTGGTAGAAAATAGCTTTTAATATCCTAGGGAAAATTTAGTGTTAAAGGTTTACATTAAACAAAAAGTAACTCTTGGTTGTCTACGTTATTTGGAAACTATGTTCAATGAAATTTACAAAAAGGATACATGTCACTGTGGGTCACTACTGAATATTCTTTTTGGGCTTTCTCTGTTGGATATGCAATCTCAGCTAAATGTTTTGAAGAAGAGGAATCAAACAAATTGCCCTATTTTGGGTCTTTCTCATCTGTATACAGTTGTGCAGCTCTAGTAGACCTGAAAATTGCCCAGAGACAAACTTTAAAAAAATAGAGTGCTTTTGAGGCAGAAAATTGCTTTTCTGCGGTCTGGTCTAAAGGACAGGCAGTGACAGGAGGACAAGAAGTTGTCACCATGCAGTGATATTGTAAAGCATATCCTCCATAACAAAGAGGATAATTTCTTTTTATTTTCTTCCTTATTAACCACAAAAGGATCCAGTGCAATAATACTATGGCTTTGACTTAAACCCTTGCAAGCAGGTGCACAATTAGATTTTTGAAAGTCCATCTTTAACCCATACATGGTGCTTAGTTTCCAGAGAAAACAAACAGCTCAATATGCTAGATCATTCAGTATTTCTCAATTTTGCCAATAGCACTAAATGTCTGGGTTTGGGATAAAATATAAACGCATTGTAGATTTGTCTTGGTTTCTGTGTACATAAGTCAGTTCCTCAGTACCATTTCAACAAGACTTGTGTAGTTTAATACATAAAAAAAACAAAGATTTTATGTATTTGGATTGGACCCTTGATATTTTTGGAAGAATTTTTTATGTGGTTTAATTTCCATTTTTATGATGGTATGAACGAAAAATGGTAGAAAATATGTCTTTTGTGTGTTAAGGGATTTGAAACTCCTCTGGGCCTGTTATCATGCTAATGAGACAATTGAGAGATAGCAGGATTTTGTGTATTAATCTTACCAGGCATTTGCACACCAGAAGTGCTCATTTAGAGTTGTAATGGCATTAACTGTGAATTTGCACAAAATTAACAAAAAATGCTTCCACTTTATGGATCCATAATACCAAATGTTTATTAAAACCTATTTAAATTATAATACATACACAGTGGACCTTATCTAACGTACAATATCTCAGTTAAAATTTTTTCTTACAGTTTTGAAATAACTGGTTTTAATTGTTCATCCAAAGATTCTGTAGGTAGTTTGATACCTGAGCAAGAGCTTCATTCCAGTGTTAATACTCTTTGATCTCAATAATTGTTTGTGTGGTGTTGAACAGAAAGCTTTTGTTCCTTTTAAGTCCTTGTTCTCCCGCATGACACGGATGCACAGACGTGCATAGTGTGATTGCACCAGTAAAGCTGACGATGGGAATGGGCACTGGCTGGACATTCCTCACTTTTCAACTTTTACTAAATTATTGAACTATAAATTCACACAGTGGAAGGGATCTAAGAAATTATCCAAGCCTGCCTTCACATTCCCTGTGATGAATCATTCTTATGTAAGTAGCGACTCATCCAGTTTACTTTCTTTTTCTCATGCTAAATTATACTAGATGTGCTAAGTGATCCCAATTTGGGGGGATCCCTAACCAGTGATCCCAATTATTTTTATTTTTATTTCTTCTAAAATATCTATCATTTTGCACTACATATCTTTTCTCTATAGCAGTCATTCTTCCTTTCATTCAACAAATATTTCTGGAATAGCTACAAGGAATAGTACTAGCTGGGCACTACAGGTACTCTGTAAACACTGCTCATGCTCTACGGGGTTTGCCATTCCGGGGAGCAGGAAGTCAGGGCGCCAGACGGACAATGTGGTGCACCGTATTTCTCATTGTAGTGAGGTTAAGCAGCTAAGATGATCCATAGTACTTGTATTGGCCAGTTACTCTCCTTTGGGGACAATAGATTCATAATCTTTGACTCTTCCTTCTCTAGATTTCATTCCTACCCACCGCCATTTTTCTGTCCTAATGAAACAATCACCTAAGACATATTACCCTCAAATGTGTATAGCTTTCTTTACATCACTTTTTCAATTCAGCTTTCCTTGATTTATACTCTAGCCACGTTGTTGGAAATCTAGAGGTGTCTGAGTCTCATCAGTCCCTTCTCCACAGCCCACTTCAGCAGGTGTTGGATGACGTTTGGTGCATGACTGGCAGTCAGATGCTTCTATCCTCACTTCTGAACGAGGGCGCCTAAGAGATAACTACTTAGTCTGTGGGATGTATACGGTAATATGAAATGATTTATGTTCTTTACAATGAGCCCACATTCTGGATGATAATTGCAGTTCTTCCTGTACAATGGAATGTTTACACTATTTTCCCTGCAATGTTAACAAGTCATGTTAATCGATTTGCCTGTGAGTTTCGCATGGAATCCGAAATTAGACTATCATGTAAAAGCCACTCAAATAACAATAAAACGGCATACAGCAGGTGGGCCCAGCCTTCGTTAGACGGGGATGTGCTGAGCTGTAACTGTCGGGAAGCTGCGGCAGCCTCTTGCTGACGCAGCGCACCGCCTCCAGCCCGCTCACTGTCACCTTGCCTGCCGGTTGTAGTTCTTATCCTCTGACTCCTTTGGTGCAAAATGCTCCATTATTTTCAATTTGTGCTATGCCCGTCTCCTGCCTCGGCCTATTAATCCATGCCAACCACAGGGACAAATGGAAGCAGATGATTGCACACTCAGCATCAACGTCGCAGAATTTCTATCACGCATTCGCAGGCCTTTGCCAGAAGTGTACTCAGAAGACGAAATGGTAGAAGAGGCTCTGGGCTCACAGGCGGGCCATCGCGTGTCAGTCTTCCTGACAAACATTCATGGCATGATAACAGGGGAAAAAATCACACACTGGAGATAAATTACAACAGTAACTGTTACAGAATATATGTAAACGTTAGTGCCAGAGTAAGCTATCTTTTGTAAGGCCTTTACTATCCAGGGTGAACTACTAGAAATCTTCACTTCTTTTGACTCTACATGTAATCATAATTATAAGTCTACCAATGGAAAATATATGGTCAAATTGACTTAACAGATCTATTCTTCAATTTCAATCACAAGGAAAACAACAGACATGGATATTTAAAATTCCACGATGTTGTCCTCTCAGTATCCTAGATTGTGATTTTACATGAGGGATAACAATAGTCACTAAGAAAATGGAATTAATTTGATAAAAAGCAGAGAACAATTTGTGCCCTCATCTATTGAGACGATGCTTTTCAAGTTGTTCTCAGAAGATGCCTAGGGACACCTCAAAATACCCTCGGGAACCACGAGAAAGGAGGTTTACAGGAACTGAGAGGCAGAGCCCCATGTGACTCGGTTCCTCATCCCTTCCTCACTCTGTTTTTTATCTGCTTTCAGTGATTGATTTCTTCATAACATTGTGTTAAGAACAGTGTTCTGCTGTTAAAATAAAAGTTTGAAATTCAAGGTAGAGTTACAGTAGAGAAGATGACTTTATAACAAGATAGGATCTCAGAGTACCTTCAAAATCATCAACGAAGTTAAACAAGCATACATTGACAGGGAAAAAAAAACCCAAAGAATCTCTGCTGGTACAAATATAATACTGCAATGTAAGTACTAAGCATTTCAAAGTTCATTTTTTATGTATATAGTAATTTATGCAATATATAATAATTATCTTTAAGCGGACTCTTCAACAGATTGATTATCTAATAATTTTGAATAAATGAATTTAATCAGTTGCACATTGAAAAGCCCATGTAATTTACTTTGAAATACATCAAAAGCAATAAAATATGAATAACATTGTCTCTTTTATTAAGGTGCTTACACTTAATATAGATACATCTTTAAAATTGTGCCCTAAACTATATTTTTAATCAATTTTTTAGGAAATTTCTCTTTATGTATCTTAGTTTTAATATCATTTTGGCAATTTTCTGTTTAAAGCCTAGTTCTTCATATTCCAAAGTAATTCAAGAGTTGTCTCTACATCTGTTTCTTTATCAGATTATATATACAGTCCTATCCTGTAGATTGATTTAATGTATATTAATTTATATTAGATTTTTCGAGTATTTAAAAATTCTGAGCAATTTCGCATTACACTTGACATCTTGACAGCATGACGTTGTCAGGAGGATGAACTAGGTTGCTATGTAGTTCATTTCCACAGCTCTCTGAGTTAAGCTCTCAGGGTCAAGTGCTCCCAGGGAGAACTAGAGAATCAGTACAGCTCTTGCCATAAAGGAGCCCAGGAAACCTAAGAGTCGAATATGGCCTAACATTAGCCTTACAGGTGCTACATGTCCTATCTTGGGTAGCCACTTCTGCAAGTAGAAAACAAACATTGATTAAAGAACCTAATGGAATGTTTTGCCTTGATAATTGCAGAAGCTGTGGGAAAGAATACACGTTTTTCAAATCAAACTTTGCTAAATGAGGGTCAGTAGCTTTAAGCTTTTTATAGTACAAGCTCAACCCTGCAGTAAGTGAATATCTTAACCACAGGAACACTGAAAATTCAATGATATTTTCATAATTGCAATTCGGATAGTCAATAAACACTGCAACCTGAAGTAGCTCACTTTGAAGAAAACTTGACTGCCTAGCTAAGAACCCTGTACCACATAATATTAATAAACCAAACTACTGAACTCCGAATATAATAGGACAATTACCTTCAGGAAACATTAGTATTCATTATACCCCAAACATTAGTTTGTACAGACAGCTGCAGACACCATGCACGTAGTACAATTAGAGTGCACCAGAGACATTCCGTATAATGTTATTTGAAATTTTCTGCACATCTTGTTATCTTGTCTCAAATACTTTCTATAATAAATACTTTCTTATGGCTAAACAAGAAAAAAATACTTATCTGTATGAATAGCTAGTAGGTGAGAAAAAATAATTATCAGGTTCAATGAAATGTGGTAATCTAGAGGATATGAGATTACAGATAGATTTTTTCTTTTGCAGTCCAAATAAGAAATATTTCAGAGAAATAATATTAAATTATAAAATAAATGTCAGACATTATGAGAGCTTTATGCATGCCAATGCAATATAAAGTACCTTCACTTCTTTTTTGTTTGTTTTTTTTTTTTTTTTTTTTTTTTGAGACGGAGTCTCCCTCTGTCACCCAGACTGGAGTGCAATGGCATGATCTCAGTTCACTGCAACCTCTGCCTCCTGCATTCAAGCAATTCTCCTTTGTCAGCCTCCCGAGTAGCAGGGATAACAGGTGCCTGCCACTACGCCTGGCTAATTTTTGTATTTTTAGTAGAGACGGGGTTTTACCATGTTAGTCAGGTTGGTCTTGAACTCCTGATCTCAAGTGATCCACCCGCCTCGGCCTCCCAAGTATCTTCACTTTGGCTTCAATTTGGGTTGCCATTGGCTTCTCTTTACTAAGTTATGTGTGTTAGTTTCAAAATATTATAAAATGACCAGGGACAAAAAGGGAACATTATAACCAGCCTTCTAGAACACGATGTAGCTCTAGAAGTAAAAATTTTGAAATGTTCAAGAAATAATAAATGTCAGACCCCAGATTCCTCAAGTATACATATTGCTTTTAAGAAACCAAATATATGCTAATTTAAGAGGTCACATGCAGACCTGACATCACCCCAAAATTCTACGTAACCGGTAGGAAGTAACGCCAAATTACAAAGTAACGCCAGACAAGTAAAGGACTATTTGAAAGGGGAATGGAATAGCACAGCATACTGCGTAACTAAAGACAGCTAATTTAACAGAAAGATCAAAGTTTTACAGAGCCCCTCCCTAACCTCTTTAATGGTGAGTTTTAAGGGGTTGTGGTAGTGACTAAAGTCTAAATATTCTAGCATTTTGCCAACTGAAAAATATACAATTTTTGAACTGTGTAGTATGTATCTTCAGTTAGAACTGCAGCATTGATGGAGAAAATAAGTGGCACTGAGAAATCAGACAAAGCCAAGTTGAGTGCCCAGGTTATTGGAAGCATGGTTATCAACTATTTTTGTTTTTTATATGAAAGGAAGAGGGAATGGGAAAGAACATGTTTCTATCAGTGACTTTAGTTATGCTTCATTCAAATCAAGTCTACAGTTATTTCTCTTGACTTAGTTTTTGTTCATCATTGTCCCTTCAACTATTTCCTGTGTTTAGGAAGGAAAGCCACAAAGAGCATCATAATTTGGGTTTAAAAATAAAAGTCAAAATATATATTATCCATCAACTCCATTTCCAGACCCAGGAAACATTTTGATTGGCGTTTGTTTTTGTTCTGATTATAAATGATATTAATAATATTAATGATAATGATTGGAAAATACCAGAAAAAGTGAAATTAAAATTTTAAGTAACCCCAGATCTACCTCCAGAGACAATAATTGTGAACACTTTGATACATTTTTAAGAATGTTTCTCCATGCATATGTGGATAGTATATTTTTCTTTAATTTATTTACTTGATATCATATTTGGAGCATTTTTCCATGATACCAAGCATTTTAGAAAAATATAATTTGACTGATTAGCCAATGGACAATTAAATTATTTCTCATTTTTCACAACTGCTCGGCAAAGAGCAAGTTACAAAGATTTTTGTAATTTAATTTGGCATTCCATTTGAATAAAATACAACTTAATTACTTAAAAATAAAATACATACTAAATAAGTAAATATTTCTGTAGGGTTTTATACAAGTAATTAGAAGAGAAAAAATGGCATCATATTTTAACTGAACTTTTTTTTTCTTCTTTTTATTTTTTATTATACTTTAAGTTCTAGGGTACATGTGCATAACGTGCAGGTTTCTTACATATGTATACTTGTGCCATGTTGGTGTGCTGCACCCATCAACTCGTCAGCACCCATCAATTCGTCGTTTACATCAGGTATAACTCCCAATGCAATCCCTCCCCCCTCCCCCCTCCCCATGATAGGCCCCGATGTGTGATGTTCCCCTTCCCAAGTCCAAGTGATCTCGTTGTTCAGTTCCCACCTATGAGTGAGAACATGCGGTGTTTGGTTTTCTGTTCTTGTGATAGTTTGCTAAGAATGATGGTTTCCTACAAAGGACGCAAACTCATCCTTTTTTATGGCTGCATACTATTCCATGGTGTATATGTGCCACATTTTCTTAATCCAGTCTGTCACAGATGGACATTTGGGTTGATTCTAAGTCTTTGCTATTGTGAATAGTGCCACAATAAACATACGTGTGCATGTGTCTTTATAGCAGCATGATTTATAATCCTTTGGGTATATACCCAGTAGTGGGATGGCTGGGTCATATGGTACATCTAGTTCTAGATCCTTGAGGAATCGCCATACTGTTTTCCATGATGGTTAAACTAGTTTACAATCCCACCAACAGTGTAAAAGTGTTCCTAATTCTCCACATCCTCTCCAGCACCTGTTGTTTCCTGACTTTTTAATGATTGCCATTCTAACTGGTGTGAGATGGTATCTCATTGTGGTTTTGATTTGCATTTCTCTGATGGCCAGTGATGATGAGTATTTTTTCATGTGTCTGTTGGCTGTATGAATGTCTTCTTTTGAGAAATGTCTGTTCATATCCTTTGCCCACTTTTTGATGGGGTTGTTTGTTTTTTTCTTGTAAATTTGTTTGAGTTCTCTGTAGATTCTGGATATTAGCCCTTTGTCAGATGAGTAGATTGCAAAAATATTCTCCCATTCTGTAGGTTGCCTGTTCACTCTGACAGTAGTTTCTTTTGCTGTGCAGAAGCTCTTTAGTTTAATGAGATCCCATTTGTCAATTTTGGCTTTTGCTGCCGTTGCTTTTGGTGTTTTAGACATGAAGTCCTTGCCCATGCCTATGTCCTGAATGGTACTACCTAGGTTTTCTTCCAGGGTTTTTATGGTATTAGGTCTAACATTTAAGTCTCTAATGCATCTTGAATTAATTTTCATATAAGGAGTAAGGAAAGGATCCAGTTTCAGCTTTCTACTTATGGCTAGCCAATTTTCCCAGCACCATTTATTAAATAGGGAATCCTTTCCCCATTTCTTGTTTCTCTCAGGTTTGTCAAAGATCAGATGGCTGTAGATGTGTGGTATATTTCTGAGGACTCTGTTCTGTTCCACTGCTCTATATCTCTGTTTTGGTACCAGTACCATGCTGTTTTGGTTACTGTAGCCTTGTAATATGGTTTGAAGTCAGGTAGCGTGATGCCTCCAGCTTTGTTCTTTTGACTTAGGATTGTCTTGGCAATGCGGGCTCTTTTTTGGTTGCATATGAACTTTAAAGCCGTTTTTTCCGATTCTGTGAAGAAACTCATTGGTAGCTTGATGGGGATGGCATTGAATCTATAAATCACCTTGGGCAGTATGGCCATTTTCACGATATTGATTCTTCCTATCCATGAGCATGGTATGTTCTTCCATTTGTTAGTGTCCTCTTTGATTTCACTGAGCAGTGGTTTGTAGTTCTCCTTGAAGAGGTCCTTTACATCCCTTGTAAGTTGGATTCCTAGGTATTTTATTCTCTTTGAAGCAATTGTGAATGGAAGTTCATTCATGATTTGGCTCTCTGTTTGTCTGTTACTGGTGTATAAGAATGCTTGTGATTTTTGCACATTAATTTTGTATCCTGAGACTTTGCTGAAGTTGCTTATCAGCTTAAGGAGATTTTGGGCTGAGACGATGGGGTTTTCTAAATATACAATCATGTCATCTGCAAACAGGGACAATTTGACTTCTTCTTTTCCTAACTGAATACCCTTTATTTCTTTCTCTTGCCTGATTGTCCTAGCCAGAACTTCCAACACTATGTTGAATAGGAGTGGTGAGAGAGGGCATCCCTGTCTTGTGCCAGTTTTCAAAGGGAATTTTTCCAGTTTTTGCCCATTCAGTATGATATTGGCTGTGGGTTTGTCATAAGTAGTTCTTATTATTTTGAGGTACGTTCCAGCAATACCGAATTTATTGAGCATTTTTAGCATGAAGGGCTGTTGAATTTTGTCAAAAGCCTTTTCTGCATCTATTGAGATAATCATGCGGTTCTTGTCTTTGCTTCTGTTTATATGCTGGATTACGTTTATTGATTTGCATATGTTGAACCAGCCTCTCATCCCAGGGATGAAGCCCACTTGATCATGGTGGATAAGCTTTTAGATGTGCTGCTGAATCCGGTTTGCCAGTATTTTATTGAGAATTTTTGCATCGATGTTCATCAGGGATATTGGTCTAAAATTTTCTTTTTTTGTTGTGTCTCTGCCAGGCTTTGGTATCAGGATGATGTTGGCCTCATAAAATGAGTTAGGGAGGATTCCCTCTTTTTCAATTGATTAGAATAGTTTCAGAAGGAATGGTACCAGCTCCTCCTTGTACCTCTGGTAGAATTCAGCTGTGAATCCATCTGGTCCTGGACTTTTTTTGGTTGGTAGGCTATTACTTATTGCCTCAATTTCAGAGCCTGCTATTGGTCTACTTAGGGATTCAACTTCTTCCTGGTTTAGTCTTGGAAGAGTGTAAGTGTCCAGGAAATTATCCATTTCTTCTAGATTTTCTAGTTGATTTGCGTAGAGGTGTTTATAGTATTCTCTGATGGTAGTTTGTATTTCTGTGGGGTCCGTGGTGATATCCCCTTTATCATTTCTTATTGTGTCTATTTGATTCTTCTCTCTTTTCTTCTTTATTGGTCTTGCTAGCGGTCTGTCAATTTTATTGATCTTTTCAAAAAACCAACTCCTGGATTCATTGATTTTTTGGAGGGTTTTTTGTGTCTCTATCTCCTTCAGTTCTGCTCTGATCTTAGTTATTTCTTGCCTTCTGCTAGCTTTTGAATGTGTTTGCTCTTGCTTCTCCAGTTCTTTTAATTGTGATGTTAGGGTGTCAGTTTTAGATCTTTCCAGCTTTCTCTTGTGGGCATTTAGTGCTACAAATTTCCCTCTACACACTGCTTTAAATGTGTCCCAGAGATTCTGGTATGTTGTATCTTTGTTCTCATTGGTTTCAAAGAACATCTTTATTTCTGCCTTCATTTCGTTATGTACCCAGTAGTCATTCAGGAGCAGGTTGTTCAGTTTCCATGTAGTTGAGCTGTTTTGATTGAGTTTCTTAGTCCTGAGTTCTAGTTTGATTGCACTGTGGTCAGAGAGACAGTTTGTTATAATTTCTGTTCTTTTACATTTGCTAAGGAGTGCTTTACTTCCAATTATGTGGTCAATTTTGTAATAAGTGCGATGCGGTGCTGAGAAGAATGTGTATTCTGTTGATTTGGGGTGGAGAGTTCTGTAGATGTCTATTAGGTCCGCTTGGTGCAGAGATGAGTTCAATTCCTGGATATCCTTGTTAACTTTCTGTCTCGTTGATCTGTCTAATGTTGACAGTGGAGTGTTGAAGTCTCCCATTATTATTGTCTGGGAGTCTAAGTCTCTTTGTAGGTCTCTAAGGACTTGCTTTATGAATTCGGATGCTCCTGTATTGGGTGCATATATATATTTAGGAGAGTTAGCTCTTCCTGTTGAATTGATCCCTTTACCATTATGTAATGGCCTTCTTTGTCTTTTTGATCTTTGATGGTTTAAAGTCTATTTTATCAGAGACTAGGATTGCAACCCCTGCTTTTTTTTGTTCTCCATTTGCTTGGTAGATCTTCCTCCATCCCTTTATTTTGAGCCTATGTATGTCTCTGCATGTGAGATGGGTCTCCTGAATACAGCAGACTGATGGGTCTTGACTCTTTAGCCAGTTTGCCAGTCTGTGTCTTTTAATTGGAGCATTTAGTCCATTAACATTTAAGGTTAATATTGTTATGTGTGAACTTGATCCTGCCATTATGATATTAACTGGTTATTTTGCTCGTTAGTTGATGCAGTTTCTTCCTAGCCTCGATGGTCTTTACATTTTGGCATGTTTTTGCAATGGCTGGTACCGGTTGTTCCTTTCCATGTTTAGGGCTTCCTTCAGGGTCTCTTGTAAGGCAGGCCTGGTGGTGACAAAATCTCTAAGCATTTGCTTATCTGTAAAGGATTTATTTCTCCTTCACTGATGAAACTTAGTTTGGCTGGATATGAAATTCTGGGTTGAAAATTCTTTTCTTTAAGAACGTTGAATATTGGCCCCCACTTTCTTCTGGCTTGTAGAGTTTCTGCCGAGAGGTCTGCTGTTAGTCTGATGGGCTTCCCTTTGTGGGTAACCCGACCTTTCTCTCTGGCTGTGCTTAAGATTTTTTCCTTCATTTCAACTTTGGTGAATCTGGAGTTGCTCTTCTCGAGGAGTATCTTTGTGGTGTTCTCTGTATTTCCTGAATTTGAATGTTGGCCTGCCCTACTAGGTTGGGGAGGTTCTCCTGGATGATATCCTGAAGAGTGTTTTCCAACTTGGTTCCATTTTCCCCCTCACTTTCAGGCACCCCAATCCGACGTAGATTTGGTCTTTTTACATAATCCCATACTTCTTGCAGGCTTTGGTTCATTTCTTTTCTTCTTTTTTTTTCTTTTGGTTTCTCTTCTCGCTTCATTTCATTCATTTGATCCTCAATCGCTGATACTCTTTCTTCCAGTTGATCGAGTCGGTTACTGAAGCTTGTGGATTTGTCACGTATTTCTTGTGTCATGGTTTTCATTTCTGTCATTTCATTTATGACCTTCTCTGCATAATTATTCTAGCTATCAATTCTTCCACTCTTTTTTCAAGATTTTTAGTTTCTTTGTGCTGGGTACGTAATTCCTCCTTTAGCTCTGAGAAGTTTGATGGGCTGAAGCCTTCTTCTCTCATTTCCTCAAAGTCATTCTCTGATCAGCTTTGATCCGTTGCTGGCGATGAGCTGCGCTCCTTTGCAGGGGGAGATGCGCTCTTATTTTTTGGAATTTCCAGCTTTTCTGCCCTGCTTCTTCCCCATCTTCGTGGTTTTATCTGCCTCTGGTCTTTGATGATGGTGACGTACTGATGGGCTTTTGGTATAGGTGTTCTTCCTGTTTGATAGTTTTCCTTCTAATAGTCAGGACCCTCAGCTGTAGGTCTGTTGGAGATTGCTTGAGGTCCACTCCAGACCCTGTTTGCCTGGGTATCAGCAGCAGAGGTTGCAAAAGACAGAATATTGCCGAACAGCGAGTGTACCTGTCTGATTCTTACTTTGGAAGCTTCCTCTCAGGGGTGTACTCCACCCTGTGAGGTGTGGGGTGTCAGACTGCCCCTAGTGGGGGATGTCTCCCAGTTAGGCTATTCAGGGGTCAGGGACCCACTTGAGCAGGCAGTCTGTCCGTTCTCAGATCTCAACCTCCGTGTTGGGAGATCTACTGCTCTCTTCAAAGCTGTCAGACAGAGTCGTTTGCGTCTGCAGAGGTTTCTGCTGCTTTTTTTGTTGTTGTTGTTTAGCTGTGCCCTGTCCCCAGAGGTGGAGTCTACAGAGACAGGCAGGTTTCCTTGAGCTGCTGTGAAGTCCACCCAGTTCGAGCTTCCCAGTGGCTTTGTTTACCTACTTAAGCCTCAGCAATGGCTGGCGCCCCTCCCCCAGCCTCGCTGCTGCCGTTTCGGTTAGATCACAGACTGCTGTGCTAGCAATGAGCGAGGCTCCATGGCCGTGGGACCCTCCCGGCCAGGTGTGGGTATAATCTCCTAGTGTGCCCGTTTGTTTAAAGCACAGTATTGGGGTGGGAATTACCCGATTTTCCAGGTGTTGTGTGTCTCAGTTCCCCTGGCTAGGAAAAGGGATTCCCTTCCCCCTTGTGCTTCTCAGGTGAGGCAATGCCTCGCCCTGCTTCAGCTCTCGCTGGTTGGGCTGCAGCAGCTGACCAGCACCAATTGTCCAGCACTCCCCAGTGAGATGACCCCAGTACCTCAGTTGAAAATGCAGAAATCACAGGTCTTCTGTGTCGCTCACGCTGGGAGTTGGAGACTGGAGCTGTTCCTATTCGGCCATCTTGCTCCGCCCATTAACTGAACTTTTTACTCACCTTTAAAGGATGAGAGTGTCAACTTATTGAGTCCCACCCTTTAACCATGTCATTGCATATAGTTCATTGGTTGTCACGGTTGAGTACTCTTCCATTATATAGTTCAACTTATTTATTCATGTATCTGTTATTGGACATCTGAGATGTTTCCAGTTTTTGGCTATTATGAATAAAGCTGCTGTGAAAATTCTATAACAAGCATTTCTTTGGGTATAGGTGAATTCACTCTAGGGTGAATACGACGAGAGGAATTGCTTGGTCATGTGATAGATGTCCATTTAACTTTGTAAGAACTGCCAGTTTTCCAATGTGGTTGTTGCATTTTACTTCTGCACTACAGCTAGGATATATATTGACCAAGGTGTGTATAGGTGTGTGTGTATGTGTATACACAAATATTTATATTTATATAAAACATAAATTGGATATATGTTATGTAGATTCGCCAAAGGTACGGAATAAAAAGTTATCACTGTCAACATTTTCAGAAAGTTATTCTCAACTGAGTATCGTTACCTTTTACTCTTTGAAACTTAGTCCAAACATGTTTGAAACATATTACCATCACTTAAAAAGAGAGAGAAATTTATATAATCCAAAACTCTATATTGGTTTGGCTAAAATGGAAGCATCTTCAAAATGATTTTTCCAATGGAGGATTAAATTAGCTTAGGCACAGTATTTTTTTACCCAGTAAGAATTTCATGTCTTTCTCTGTTGTAGGGAGAATACTGGAAAGAAATAGAGCCTGTCTCTAATTATATTTCTCTCTTGTCTATATGACTTTTGATTAAGTGACGTAACTTATCAGGCATTTGTTTCATTATTGTTGAACAAAGACAATGTCCAATCATTTAGCCTCTCTGCCCTTCAGTACCAAAGTACAGGATAAGAGTACCTCTTTAACTGTGTTAAGATACAGGGTTCTCCTTAAATACATTTGTTTTAATTTTTTATAGATTCCAAGTTTCTTTCTTCTCTAATTCAGATTAGTTATTTATTTTTTATTTTTTTGAAACTGAGTCTCGTTCTGTCCCCAGGCTGGTGTGCAGTGGCGCGATCTCGGCTCACTGCAAGCTCCGCCTCCCGAATTCACACCATTCTCCTGCCTCACCCTGGGAAGTAGCTGGGACTACAGGCGCCGCCACCACGCCTAGCTCATTTTTTGTATTTTTAGTAGAGACACGGTTTCACCGTGTTAACCAGGATAATCTCGATCTCCTGACTTCGTGACCCTCCCACCTCAGCCTCCCAAAGTGCTGGGATTACAGGCGTGAGCCACCGTGCCCGGCCCAGATTAGTTATTTTTAATTGACTCTTATTTTTATTGCTTGAGAAGAAAAATCAAATGGAGTTTCAAACAAATATATCCTTTTAGTAATCTCATGCCCCAAGTAGAAGACCGCGCAAACAAACAACTGAGTGAGATCATGCATATTTGTAAATTTCGGTTTCCAATTTGTACAAGTAAAGCAGAAATCACAGCATAAACTTCTGAACAGTATTTTTCTTAGGTTTTCTATCTTTTTCTAACAAACTTTGAGACTGTTTTTCTCCTTTCAGTTATTTGAAACTAGCAAGTAGAACAATATAAGTTGCAATATGCTCATAAAAACATACAGAAAAATTAGCCTTCTCTGATTTGATTTCTGCTATTGTGTAGTTCTTCTGGGTCTAAGAATGGTGCTATAAATAATCTGTATAAATTTGATGATGGATTTTCCATTAGCTCCTATGTCTTTCTTTGTATTTCTTGGAAATGTCTGTCTTTCACTTTAGAGGCTAAGGACACTAGAACCATAATTAACATACAGACACAAAGATGCATCCAAGATAACAGTCCCATTTACCACTACTAAGTTAGTAAGTGGATTGTGAATAAAGAATCAAAAAAGTAAACTAATGAAAAATTTGTTTAGATGGAAGGAAAGAATAGTGGAAGATTAAAATAGGTTTCCTATAAATAATATAAACCAAGAGAGAAACATTGTTTTATGCATTTTTGTATTTTCTGTATGAATTCAGACAATTACCTACTCTGCATTTCTGGTGTTCTACTTATAAATAGATTTATTATACTTCATACATAAAGATGCTCTAATGATTAACATGTGATGATATAATTATAGTATCTAATAAAGTACCTAGAGTAATTATAGGAACGGTATGAAATTTAGGTCCCATGCATTGTAGTCCAACTGTGTATCTGTTGCTGGGAATCCCTCTCACCTGTCACACTGATGTGGTTCTATTATCCAAGGCTAACATACTCCTCGAGAGAATAGTCAGGCCCTCCAGAGGTCTACCTGTTTAATTTTAAGATAGGATTTGCTTTGTGTTTAATAGCAAAGGGATACAAAAGAATTGTTAAAGTCTGAGGTACTGTCAAATTTCTTACCATCTGCTTGAGGATACAAGAGTAACACACATGGAGGAAGTAGAAAATATCAGATTATAGAAGTAAACAGATGCTACATCTTCTGGTAAAACACTAGACATAGTAAGAATTTAAGAGGGGATAGTATGAGGGTCAAATCAGGAGGCTTTGCAAGGGAGGTAGGCAGGAGGCATGCCATAAAGGAAGCTGAAAGAAAAGTTAGAGAGGCAGAGATTAGCAGGGTAAATACAGTAAAAAATATCAAGAATATTGACTGAAATATTCTTGGTATTTTTATGTTGGCAAAAAGATGAAAATCAAGTTGCATGGTTAGAGCGGGACTAAACTGGAACCCTGGAAAATATGTCGACAGGTGCTTTCAGCCCTTAAGAATTCTTAAGCCAATGGGCGTTTCCCAGCCAGAGGGAATTTCTTCAGGCTTAGCAACTCTAAGACTTGTTTAAATGGCCTATCGCAAGGTATAGCATCTATCTTCCAAAGGTTACTCTGTTCAAAATAGTCTTAAGGGTGAATACTGCCTGTTTTTCATAGTACATATGAATCTTCATCTTTTTAATAAAGCCTTCCCAAAAGATAGCAATATTTATGCCATGCTATCATTTATTTCTATACACACAAAGTGAATATTTTTATAAAATGAAAGGCTGCAGAATAAGCCATTCAACGAGATTACATTCAAACTGATATATATGGTTAAGGAGTGATGAATCACCCTAAACAAGAACTTCTGTAGAATGATAAAGCTCCGAAGCTTCAGAGTGGTCAGTGTATTAAACATTCAAGAAGAACGTAAGGTGGGTAGATACGTGTTATAAGAGAACAAGAATGTCAAGGTGATTTTTTTCCCTTGTTTTTCTTGGTTTGTTTTCGTGGATATATGTTGGTAACTAACTGGAGACAGAGCCAAACAACTCCAATTAATTCAGCACAGTTTGGCACAATTGGCACCCCCTGCTGAGAAGAGGCAATATCTGAGCTAAGCAAAAGGTGTGAATCTTCCTACTTAAAAAGCTGCCCCTCCCCAGATGAGTATTAGCAAGGTTACCTGCAGTGTTTTCTCGGGGCAGCTAACACTGCAGGTCGCTGGTGTCATACCCAGCTAGGCAGTGAGAAAAGACCAATGTGCACCCTTGCCCCTAAATTTGAGAAGAATCTGGCCATCCTGGAGTTGAGATTGCTGTGAGTGTTTGTGTGTGTAATCGTGTGTACATGTGTGTTTAGGTATGAGGTTGATTTGCTAAAGTTGCTGAATCTGGTAAAGAAAAAATTCCATGAATCTTCAGTTTTACTTTTGAGTGGGAATGTGCACACTCTTAAATGTTTGTGGCCAAGGGCAGGGTTTTTCACCATCCATTTGTATTAAAATCTATCAAGTTTGCCATCACATCTCTTAAAGTCTTTCTCCCTATCTTTTGTCAACACAGTGTCAATTATTTTGAAACCAAACCTATGAGGAATTTTTGGAAAAAAACTCTTGCATTTTATTCAAAGAAAAGCAAATTTATTAATGAGAATCTGAGAAGTCAGTGGGTCTGGATCCTATTTGAAGATGAGGATAACAGCTCATTTTGTTTGTACTATCATAGGGAAATAATGACATGATGGAATAGATAGTAAAAACTGGATTTTCATTAGTAATTAGGATTCCTAATAGATTGCTCTTCTTGGTGGGACATTCAACAAGCTTTGCAAGCTCTTCATCTTTTTGTCACTAGAGGTAACTTACAAACAATATTTGTAAGTTGTTTAAGAAGTTTTCGGTAAAAAGGTAAAGAAGTTTTAGAGTAAATGAGGTTTTTGTAGAGAATGAGGAAAAATTGTCTTTAACTAAATTCTAGCACTACATGCTTTAGTAATCTTAAGAATTATTGTGTACCTGGGAAGTGTTAGAACTTTACCTGAATTATTTTTAGTGCTATAAAATGGAGTGCTCCATTTTCCAATTCCTACAATTGAATGTTGGATTGGATGATGCTTCCTCAGCTCTTCCATCACCCTCCAGGCAACATATGTTATTAAACCACAGACAGTCACCAGGGAGAGCTGTGAGCATGTGGGAAATTAGGGTTCCTAAGTAGAGAGAAGTTGGTAAATCTATAAAACTGTGGATAATCTCTCTCATGGGCCATCTCTCTGCTTTAAATTATCCCTGTAAACCAAAATAAACTCAAGGAATCATTCCATGGTTAATGTGCTTTGATATATTTTGCTCAGTTGTGGACAGGAGGCCTGTCTTACATTTCTAGAACAAATGTTTTCTCTAGGTACTCAATGCTATTGATTTTGTGGCCACAGGGACGTGATCAATGACGTGACAGTTGCGGTCTAAAAATGATTGGGGCAGGAAACTTAGTAATGATGAGCTAACCTCAAAAGGCTTCACATCGAGATGCTTATCTGGACCTCTTGCCTTCTCAAAATTAGGAAGGAATCCTGAGAGAGCTACTTTTTGCAAGGGTTCTGTTGACACATACTTCATGTCAGGTCAAAAACACCATAAGAGAATCTTCCCGACTGTATTTTAGCTGAAAGGCAGTAAACCCATAGAAGGCACCATTAAAAAAATAAAGTTGTGTTTGTTATATAATAGAGGTGACAGTGAGAGTTTATGACTTTGACTTCTGTAAAAAGGATCAAGTTATATTCCTTATTCATTTTCAAGCACAAATGAGGTCATCCAAAAATTAAATTTTCTCTTCTTGCAGAAACATCGGTTGAAAAATATACTTCATCTGTACCTATACTTATAAAATGCTTTTACAGGATCCATCTTATGCTCACAGAATTCTTTACTATGTCTGCTTTATGTTCATAGAATTCTTAAACTATGATATTATTCATCTAGCAGGTACTGACATGTTACTATGCCGTAGGTACCATGCTAGAGGCTGAGGATTAAAAGATAATGCTTTATGTGTAATCCTTTCCTTTAAGATATCCTACAGTCTATTTATCCGTACATGTTACATTGCAATGTGTTAATCACAACAAGTGTAAGCCATGCAAGAAGAGGGAGAACAAATGTATATACATGAAGAGGGCCGTTAGGAAAGCCTTCTGGAAGAAGCACTGAGATTAGCATGAAAATTTGCACAGAAACTTGTTAGAGATAAAATACAAAGGCAGCACCTTATGCAAAGACCTAAGGAAGAGAAATCTCATGGCCATTTTACCATATGGAGTTTAAATAATCCTAGATCATGGAGGGTGGCTTGAGAAAGAAAAAGCAGAGAGAAATTAGGCTAAAACTGGGCCCAAGTAAACTCATGAATGGCAATAAATAACCTGCTAAGGAACTCGACTTTACCTGTAGGCAATGAACCATCACTGAAAGGTTTTAAGCAGAGAAGAAAGACAGAGCTAGACTTATAACGGTAGGTGAGCTGACCGAGTATATATAATGCACTTGTCAACCAAAGAGGCAAGGATGGTCCTGATTGTGTATCTCTCTCTGTACCAGTTTGCCCAAAAGTATAACTGCAATAGTTCCAAGAGGTGATACACTTCCAAGGGAACTGAAATAGTAATAACAATCTTCCTTCTAGTGATATTTTTGCATATTTTGTGAAAAATGTGAGCAATTTGGCAAATTATACATATGCCCCCTAAGCATGCCCACTGAATTAAAAATGATATCATGAAAAAGTTTACATATTTTTCACACTAGTCTTGTTTACTTGTTTTAAAAATAGTGGACGTTTGCATTTTTAAGATGATACCATGATGCCATGAAAAGATACTACATAGCATATTACCAGAGTGCGTTGAATGCACTGGAGAGTTAGGCTTGTTATAGACAAAGGGATATGTACATGGTCTCTATTTTACAGCATTAAAAGATACAGTAGAAAAGAAGGAATATTTGAATCTAATACATGTAGTTAATACTATGAAATGTTCCTCTGGATAGGTGTCTTACAAACTGACTTTTCTCGTAAATAAAATATAGTAGCACTTTTTAAAAACAGCCTATTGATTAATTTAAAAGAAACTTCCACTCATAAACTGAGTGTCTGATACCTTGTTTCAAAACTAAGGATTTTTTTAGTATTATTTAGATATTTCATTGATATGAAAACGGAACACTTGAGACTACAGACAGCAGAATGCCTGAGGCAACCAAGCATACCAGAATATACTGCACAGAGAGACTTTTACTACTCCTGCTATTTAAAGACCTATTTTCATGAGCTTATTAGCTACTAGTGATCCCGAAGGAGAAATACAATTAAAACTTAATCATACCAAAAGCTGGGATTCTTCTGATTCAGCGAACTTGTAATCTATTATATTTAGTAGTTTACTTGTAAATGTCTGAAGGCTGAGAATGAGAATCATATAAATGGACTTCATTCCGCAGTGATACAACTGCTTTGAACTCACACCACAGGACTTGCCTTTTCTGCATGTACTTCACTGTATTGGGCCCTCCCTTTTTCTGTACACTTTTCAGGTTTTCTAGTGTGGCATCTCTCTTTTCTTTTGTGAAAGCACAATAGCTCCCATTCCCTTTAACTATCATATTACACCATTCCCAGATTTCAGATATGAAATTAAATCCTTACAAAACAGATGATGCTGAAGAATTTGAGCCCACATTAGCAAGTCAAGTTAAGAGTTGAGAGATATAGAGAAACCACGCTCAGGTGATCCTATATTTGCCCAGGAGCTCGGGTGAACTGGGGGATTCTATTACTGAGAATACTAAGAGGACAATGCTGTTTCATTTACAAATATTGATTCTCATGCGTATCCCTATCCTCACCCCTACCATCACCACCGCCTTCTGTTATGGGATAGTGTGAGCTTCCTTAAGGCCACGTCAAACAGAAAGAAGCGATGAGAGAAGAAGGGAGGGTGGACGTTGCTTTCCATGAAGTTTTCACTCCAGATATCATTCAGGGGCCACTCCACGTGGTTGTTGCAGAAGGCAGCCTGGTAAGAGTGTAACAGGCACAGCAGGAGACACTGGGAAACCAGGGATTCTGCTGGTCTTGCAGCCACTTGCCAAGTCAAGTCTTCTCTGTGCAACTTCTGTGGGGACATTGACAATCAGCTTTGCCGCAGCTGGTGCCACAGAGGTGATCTTCTTATCCAGCAGAGGATCAAAGGCTTTCAGAAGGAAATGGAAGAATTGAAATGGTTTGTGTGTCACTTGGGAGCAGAACTTGATACGCTAATGGGTACTTTCGTTCCATATTTCTTTAGAGTCTACTAGTTTTAGAAACTGAATTTATTTCAAAATAAGGCTATGCAAGTGTTTTTAACTTTGACTCAAATTGTAATTATTTCCGCATTCATTTCTGTCTTTCTAAGGGGGAAAAGCACAAAGAACACTGTACTCGAGGTTCTCACTATCAAATTAAGGTTCACTTATAATTTTGACTAAATTAAACGAAAGAACAAAGATAGCAGCCCCAAAAGAAGAATTATAGATGACTATAGGCCGGGTATGGTGACTCACGCCTGTAATCCTAGCACTTTGGGAGGCCGAGGCGGACGGATTACCTGAGGTCAGGAGTTCAAAACCACTCTGGTCAACATGGCGAAACCCTGATTCTACTAAAAATGCAGAAGAATTAGCAGGCATGGTGGCAGGTGCCTGTAATCCCAGCTACGTTGGAGGCTGAGGCAGGAGAATCGCTTGAACCCGGGAGACGGAGGTTGCAGTGAGCGGAGATTACACCACTGCACTCCAGCCTGCGCGACAGAGTGAGACTCCATCTCAAATAAATAAATAAATAAAAATAAAGAAAGACTATATAGGCCACATTATTAATGGCCTAAAGGATCTCATTAGTACTTGGGTTTTGGGTAGGGTCTACCAGTAGCTCTCCTGTTAAGGAGGTTTTCTTAGGGAGAATCCAGTACCAATATCTTTACTAGGATTCTCTTGCTTTAGTCTTGCGCCTAATTTCCACTTCCCTATGACGTTTTTATTCTTTTTCTTTTTTTTTAAGACAGAGTCTCAAAAAACCATACTGGCTCACTGCAACCTCTGTCTCCTGGGTTCAAGCAATTCTCCTGCCTCAGCCTCCTGAGTAGCCCACTACCATGCCTGGTTAATTATTTTATATTTTAGTAGAGACGGGGTTTCACTGTGTTGGCCAGGCTGGTCTCGAAGCATTGAAGTTAAACTGCATGTTCTCGATAACAGAAATTACTATTTTCTCTTTCTCATATTTAAAACGAGACTATTTTCCTCCTTATGAGGACCAAGTGAAATTCCTTATTTACATGAACTGACATTGCCTGAACCATGATTTTTGTCCTCCCAAATTCATTCCCTTTATCCCTTTCTGGAATATTCGGGTTACGTGAGAGAATTCGACTTCTTTTTCTTCTGTGCTTATTGATAACAAATTCCAGTTTATCTTGCATGTAATTTTATTCCAACTTCCCTTAATTAATGATCCAGGAAACAATACTCCGGTTTATGTAATATAAAAAATAATAGCAAATATTCACACAGCATTTCCTATATTTTAAGTTCTTTTTAAAAATGTTTACCTATATTAACTCACCTTAATCTTTTTGACAGGCAATATTATTATCATCCCCATTATGCAGACAAGGAAACTGAGGCACAGAAGAATCAGATACTTTGACTGGGATCCACATGTGATGAATGTGGAGTCCAGATTCAAATGGAGACATCTGGGTCCGAGGGCTTCTGCTCCTAAGTCCTGCACGGACATGCTTGTACATATTTATACCATTGAAAGAGTCAGTTTCAAAAACCGAGTTTCATTATGGGGAAAATTTGAAGATCTATTCCATAGCTTTGGATATTTGGGCTTTTTAGACATTCAAACAACACTGAGGTCAGGAATCAGTGTCAGACACTCAAAGATAAATCTCTCTTTATGGGCTAACACTTCCTTCCAATCCAAAATGCTGACCACTGGGTGCCTTTCTGTCTGGTGTCACGTTTTCACCAGCCACATGTCAAGAATTGCCTTATAATCTCTCAAGTTGGCAGGGTCACAGTCCCGCAAACATGCTAATTAGCAGCATTTCAGCTCCAACGCCTGCAAAGCTAAGCACAAATTATAAACCTATTTGTGTGTGTGTGTGTGTGTGTGTGTGTGTGTGTGTGTTTTATAAACCAAACCCAACTAGCTAAATCATATTAACTTTGTGAAAAATTTAATCCCAGGTTATGATTTGTGACATACTATGAATTTGAAAATCACACCAAACTGCTTCTGGAAAGAAGAAGTATAATTAAAAGGCTTGGAAACCCTTTTGACTTTTAGTAATTTTAATCAGTGATACGTTTCTAGCAGCACATTTTTTTCCTACAAGCTGTTTACAAAGGAATTGTACTGCGACGCACTTCATTCTGTTTGTTTTTCTCTTTTAATGCTGTTGAAACAGAATTTGTTCTCAGCCAGTGAAGGATAATCTAACATTAGGCTTTTACAGATATAAAAGATTGGCTATCATCTCTTTTTGCCTTCAGACACTTAAAAGGTACATCAATATTGAAAATGTTCAAGTACCCATTTGTATATTATTACTGAAAACTAAGTATTGGCAGGTATTTCATGCACTGTATCTTGCATTTCGCAAAATTCTTAAATTTCAAATTTGCCGGTAATCTTGGAAGATGGAGGAGAAGTTGGCATTTTTCTCAGCTTGCCTCATTTTAAGTGAAAATCATAAGGGGAAATGATATGCCCAGGAGTTTTATTAACCACCACAAATATAGAACCTAACGCTTATTTGTAAGATTTATCTATTCTAAAAGTATCAATACTACCTGAAAGCAAATTATGATGAAAAATGGTTGCTATTTTAGCTATCTGCTCATCTTTTCTCTTGGAATCTTTGTTCAGAGCCATGGATATAACATTCCAGAAAATAACAACAGATATTTCTTGCTAATCTTTCATGGACCTTGGTTATCCTCCGCCATCATCAGAGCTTTTCGTTGACCTTGACATCAGATCTACCTACGGACATTGTTGTTCGGAGCAATGATCATAAAGCTGTTTACTGAGTGCCTAATATGTCCCAGGCATTTTGGTAAGCACCATACAAATGTTGTCTCAATCCTGTCAACAAACATATAAAATAAATACTATTCATATCCTCATTTTAAAAGTGCGGAAACTGCCAGGTGGCTCATGCCTGTAATCCCAGCACTTTGGGAGGCCGAGGCAGTGGATCACCTGAGATTATGAGTTCAAGACAGGCCTGGTCAGCATGGTGAAACCCTGTCCCTACAAAGACACAAAATTTAGCCGGGCATGGTGGAGGGTGCCTGTAATCCCAGCTACTAGGGAGGCTGAGGCGGGAGAATCACTTGAACCCATGAGGCAGAGGTTACAGTGAGCCAAGATTGTGCCACTGCACTCCAGTCTGGGTGACAAAGTGAGACTCCATTTCACAAAAAAAAGAAAAAAGAAAAAAAAAAAAGTAAGTGAACTAAGATTTAGAGAGGCAAGGAACATTTGCCAAGGTCACATGGCAAATGTCACCTGTGAATATAATTTTAGTTGATTTGACTTCAGAAGCTGCGTCTTAACCCACTAGGCTATTTTGATGAGAATGTTCTTAAAGCCATCAAGGTTATGCGTTCGCGGGCTTATTTCTGTAGTGCCACTTATATAAAATGATCGCTGAGAAATCTCCCAATTTTTATTTTCTTGAAAGTTGAAATAAAATTAGAGACATATTTCTAATCAATCACAAAAAGTAACTTCAGTAGATTGTGTTTCCATGAAGTAATTAGAGGTCTTTGATAAATTAGCTAGTGAGCTATATTTTGTTTATTGTTTTCTCTCTAAAGTTTGTTACCTCTGCTCCAATATGGTATGAGCTATTGTACACAAGAGCCTATCTGAGAATAATAGCCTAAACCATACTGGGAATATGTATATCTCATTGCAAACTAGATTGATTTACTGATTGGCTGCTAGTAGTGGGCAGAAGTTATTCATTCCTTCGGCTGTCCTGATACATCACTAAAAGCCTGCCGGCTTAAAACAACAGAATAGTCTCTCCCACCTTTGGAGACCAAAAGTTTGAAATCAGTGTACCAGTAGGGCCACACTTCCTCCAAAGACTGTGGGAAGGAATCCTTTGCCACTTTCAGACTCTGGTGGCTGCAGGAGTTTCCTTGGCTTGTGGCCACATTACTTCACTTCCTGCCTCCATTTTCACATGGCCGCCTTCTTCTTCTTTGCGTCTTATCTTCTTCTCTGTATGCCTCTAGTAACAACACTTACCATGGGCTTTAGAACACACTCCAGTGGTCTCATCTTGAGATCCTTAAATTAGTTACATCTACGGAGACCTTTTCTCCTAAGTCACATCCACAGGTTTTGGGAACTAGAACATGTATGTTAGAACACATAAATATATTGTGGTGTGGTGGGGGCTATTATTTTCCAACAGCAGTGGAACATGAAATATGAAATGATTCTTAGATTTCTGTAGACTGCAGACTAGACGTTGAGTTGGACCATTAGTTGAAGTAAGGCAAACGTAAAGAACGAAGTGCAGAGAGATGAAGAAAGAGAGGATATAATGTATTTTGTTGTGGACCTATTAAGACTGGAATACTAGTGTTTAGTTTGTAGCTTCCGAAAGAGGTCAGGATTGGGAAGAGAGATTTTTGTAACTCCTTAACATTCATCGAAAGTAAAGGCAGGAGACTGTTTAAATTTGACTAAGGAGAGATAATAAGTAAGCAAAGTGGGATAAGAAAGAAATGAAAAAGAATATCACAGGTCATTGCTTTCATTTGATATGATGCATTATGGCAGAAGAGGAGCTATCAAGAGAGACTGAAAAAGAGTGTTCAGTTTGGGGCAGCCAGAAATAATGTATTATGTTAAGTACATGGATCATACAAGAGGAGAATCCAGGAAATGCAACAGAGGAAAGGTGAATTCAGGAAGATGCCAAACAAACAGCCTATTTCATAATGGTATCAGAAATCACATCTGTGTGTTGCTAACACCTCACTTCTATCTTCTTGACCCAGTGGTTATTCATTGAATATTAACTGTCAGATGGATTCCATACCTTTTAATTTCTCTCTATCTGTTGATTTGGCTCCAAGCATGTGGACCAGAATGCAGTATAATTTTACTCTGTAGCAAACTGACCAGTATGATAAATATCTGTGGTTGTCACTGTTAGACCTGACCCATGGTCCCCGTAGACCAGAAAGTTCTGAGTGACTGATTTTCCTCTCCCTTTGTGCACATGAGGATAGTTAGTGATTCTGTCTATTAGACTAAGCAAGTCAACAACCTTGGCCCTTTGAGCCACAAGGATGACGGTGGCAGTAGGCTCAAGTTGCCTCCTGTCATTTTGTCGGCTTTTTTCTTCCCACCTATTGTTTTGTTTGGTTTTGATGAAAACACAACTTTGAATTCATAGCTTAAGAAAACTTATGTGTATGAAGCGTGCACCTAAACCTAGTATTGGCAGGGGTTTCTCGAACTTGTATCATTTTATGGTCCCCCAGATGAGCCTTTTTAGATATCTCCTATTCTTCATTACCACATACCCGTTAGATTTTCACACGAAAGATACATGTGCTATTTGGAGAAACAAAAACCATGGTAATATACGTTTTTTTTTTTTTTTTTTTTTTTGGTAACCTTCCCCTTCCAAACCAATGTTTTGCCCCTATAAGCAATACTTATAAGCTTCTTGCTCCCAAGAAGGCCCGGATGAGGGTCTTCCTGTTAAAGTTTGTTTTAGTCCCTGCAATGGTGAATGACGTTCTAGTCCTCAGAAGCATTATTTTGTTTCAAATTAGGGATCACTTTATGTCAGGGAGAGCATATTTTACTTGCTTTTCCTCCACTGTAGACGTGGGCACATTATTAATAAAGCTAATGAAAATTTAACTTCATAGATACTTATTGCTGAAATTAAATTTTTATCACTATTACTTATGATTTAATTTTAATCAAGTGCCACACTGCAGTGGGTACCTCCTTCCGTCCATGCCTTGACAAAATGTATTGCTCTGGAATGACCTGTGTTAGTCACCTACTGAAATTAGTCACACAGAAAGGAAATTCAAAAGCATTCCCACCTCTTAATATCAATCTTTACTTTTTTAGCTGCAATCATGGAACCCCATTTGGGACTATATTCTCAGTACATTAATTGAAGATTATGTACCAATTTTCCACCCCATAAACTTGCTTCTTCAGAAGTATTCAGTAAATAAAAACTACTTTTTTGTGTGGTAGCTCAGGTCAAAATCTTTGGAGTTATTCTGTCAGCCTAACTCAGTCTGTACAACGAATTACCAGTAAACCCTGTAACTCTGCCTTCAAAGCAAAGCCAGAATCTTGCCACTTCTCACCCTCATCATAGCCCAAGCCACAACTGTCTCCCACCTCAATGATCATAAAGTTCTCTTTTCTGTAACCCTGATTCCATCCTTGCTCTTTACAATCTGATTGCAGTAGCAGCCAGAGACTCTGTTAAAACTGACTTTGTATCATGTCGTCCCTCTGCTCACAACCATCCAATAACTCCCATCTCGTTCAGTGTAAAAGCCGAGTCCTTACCGTGGCCTCTGAGGCCCTGGGTGATAGGTCTTCACTGCATCTTCTTCCCTCCTCCTGCTTACTCGGCTCTGGCCACATGGATCTCTTGATTCTTTCTTGCATGGTCTAAAACCATTCCCACCTCACGGCCTCTGTATTATTATTTAATCCTCTTGTGTCCTCATGGTTTGCTTCCTCACCTTCTTCTTACCCCAATTCAAATATCTGCACATTAGTGAGGTCTTCCCTGGCCACCACATTTGTAAACATCCAAAATGAAAATAGAAACCTTTTGGGGATGCCTTATACTCTGCTTTATTTTTCTCTCAACATTTGAACTAACAACATGTTACAAATTTGTAAAATATTCATCTATCTCCACCCACCATAAAGTCCAGCTAGGGCACAAATTTTATCTTCTTGTTCATTTCTAGATGTCTAATGTCCAGCAAATAGTAGGTGCTCAGAAATATTTATTGAGTGCAAATCTTCAATTACATTTTCTCATGGATTCTATCTACTACTTAATTGATATGAATTAAATATTGTTTTCAATGAACTTCAAATCACTCTATCATATAGGATCTAGTGTTAGCTCTCTTTTATTCAAACCCAAATAGCTGTTGCCGGGAGCTGTTGTAGTCAAAAGATAGGAGAGTGAGGAAAACAGACAAGGTCTCTGCCCTGTAGCTTACAGTCTTTTGTTCTGTTTGCCTCTGTCCCTCTTGTATTTTATTAACATTTTTAGTCATTAAGTCTCAACGTATGTACATCTAATTATCTTATATGGACTAATATCCCAGCATAAATAAAAATATGAATTTTCTTATTAAATATTACTTAGTAAACATGTTATATTCAAATGATCAGTAATGACTATTTTGTTTTATAATAATATATCCCTATTTGACATGATAAAATGCACTGGATTATGGAGGAAACATGCACTTGCGTAATTGGGGTCAATTGTGTTTTTCAAGCATTGTTAACTAACCTTTCGAAACTTGAACACTGAAGTGGTAAAGGTTCAGATCAGAGTAATATTTTTATCCTCTCTTGCTATTTATTTCTGATACCTAAACACAGAGAATCATTGCCTGAGCCTAGGGTTTTCAGAAGTATGATTTATTGAAAACACAAGCATATGAATTACTCACTTTTCTATTAAATATAGAGCTTGATTATAAGTGTACAGGCAGTGTCTTCATTTTTTATTTTTGGTACTATGATATAAGCATTACAAGTAAAGTTTCCAGGTTAAGTGAATTTTTCTTTCAAATCAACTGTTTCTGTATAATTATCTCTGAAATCATGAGACAACAGATCATATATGAAATGCATAGAAGAGTAATATCCAAAAAAGTCAGGTAGCGTTCCACCTTCACTCATTCCACCACAACCCACTATGTGTGGCTCAGTTTTTTTTGTCTCGTGTCTTCTTGTGAATGTGAATCAAATTCCCAATTATACAAACAGTTATTCATTTTATTTCTGCAAAGCAAATGTGGAACATAATAGAAAGTATAGTTGGCACTACTTTCAGAGGTACCTGTCCATTACTGGATTTCTGTAACAGTAAAACAGTGTTTTTCATATTTGCATTGAAGATCTGGGTTAAACCTGCCTTTCCATAACTTGTGTTCACTGTGATGCTTATTTTCTTGCTATTATAATCATATAGCTTCTTTGTCTCTTCTTTTACTCTTAAAACAAAATAAGAAGCAAATATTAAATAATTGAAAGTATCCCTGAACAAATGGTATCACCTATAATAATCTGCCATAATAAAAAGAGATTTTTAGAAAAATAAAAATTGATATTTTAAAAATATGCTATTTGAGAGAAACATCCCACCAAGAATTTAACAAATATATTTATTCTCAGAAAACTTAAACATGTTAAAGTACAACCACAAGATGATATAATCATTTACATAGAAATGACTGCATTCATTTAGAAAACCCCAAGCAAGAAAATACAAAAATTAATTAGACCCACACTAATTTTTTTCTATTGTTTTATATGCACATCTTATTTTGCCCAAATCTGGTCATTTAATATAGTAAATGTACTGTTTACATGTTAGAGACTGGGGGCTAAGAAACCTGAATTACTTCTCTAAAGGTTCTTTTCATGTTGACAGCATAATACAAGAAATGATCCTATTGGTATAATTGATGTAATTAATTTTTAAAGCATTAAAGATTTAAAATTACTCAAGTAAAATAACACAAGAAATGCACTTCCTTTTCCCAGAGTTAAGTCCTGTATTCCTGATTGTAATTTTGTGTTGAATTTAGAAATGTTAACTTACCTTGTTAATTACCTCTCCAATGACCACTGATTTGGCTAACCTTAAATGCAATATTAATTACCTGATCTAATATCTTGCAGGTGCATATTATTAAAGAAGGCTATCACCGTGCTCTACCTTATCTTTTCTGTAGCAAGTATCTTACTATTTTGTGTGATATTAAAATGGAGATTTTGCAGTTTTGAAGTTTGTGTCTGAGCAAATATTAATAATGACATGCTGCTAGAAGCTCTCATGAAATGCACACAAATCTAGAAGCTCTCATGAAGTGCACACAAATTGTGACTGCTAATCTTTCTGAGATATTACACCACAAGCAGCAAGGCAGATATTGTCTATTTCTTCATTTTAAGGCACATTTAAAGGATGTATGTCAGTTTTACTGGGAACTGCCCTTGTTTAGGCTCCAGATCAAAGAAAACCTGTTCTCATCCTTAGGCCATTAGGAAAGATTGCTAGAGAAAGTTAAATGTGAATGAGGAATCAACGTTTGAGCCAGGACTATAGAGATATTTCAAATGTTAAAAAAAAAAAATGATTTAGAAGATGCAGGACTTTGAGACCAGAAGTTTTAAAAATATTAAGTGAAGATAAATTTATTGGTATGACAGATTAGTTAGTAGGAAATAAAAAGAAAACATAAGCAATAACTGAAAGTAAACAAAAATAGCTCAAATATGTGTACAATTGATTTCATGTAACCTTCTTGATGAACTACATACTAGAATTAATTTGGGGAAGTTTTCAAATAATGCATAAACACAAACAGAGGCTGACTGGGTCAATGCATACATATACTCAGATACATATGAGTCAGATTATTTGGGGGAAAAAAACATCCAAAGAGATGACACAACAATGATTTAAAAAAAAAAAATACATAGCCAGGATTTGGAGTCTTCGTGGGAACCACCTGGGCAGTTTGGGATGAAGGTTAAAGGGCTTATTTTACTCTTCTTTTAGTCTTATCTAAACTTTACTGAAAAGGACATTTACAGTGACATTGGAGGCCAATCCCTTTTATCCCTTTGAACCACTTGAACAGTGGCTGTAACTTCTAGAATCATTCTTAGTGTAGTGATGACACTGGAGATCATGGGCCCCCTGCACAGTGGCCATGGGGTTGGCTGCAGCACTTTTTATCAGCCAGGGGGTCCAGCTGAGGATCAGAGACAGCGTTCCAGAAACCAATATCCAGGGCCACGCATCACAGGCGAAGGCATAACCCTTTGCAGTTACCTACCGAGGGCTTCCTCAGAGCCATCTGCTGAAGCTGGGTGCTCTCTGCATCTCATTGTTCCAAATGCTTACTCTATTAATAGCATCTAGTGTAGCTCTTTGTTGGAATAAGTTATTGTGAAGCATCTAAAGTAGTATGAAATTGATGAATAAAAGTTTTCCAGGTTTTGAATTTTATTCCCTATAATGCTAAATAAGAGAGATGCTAGCTCCCCTAAGATTACAGAGTGGGATAGGAGTATCTGGAAAAGCTATAGATAGGATTTTCAATGAAAGATATTTAACTACAATTAAATAGATACGTTGGTCAGGGAATGGCAAGGCAGACTATACTATAACAGAAGCTATGTGCATCGTCTTCACCTCACCCTTGGGACCTGCTTGGCATGTGATGTAATCACCTTCTTAGCCCCAGTATCTTATTTGTTTAAATGTAGGGATCAGAATCAGGTGATATGTTTAGCTCAACTTGTGAAGATTTTATAATCCTGTTTCCTAGATTATGATCCTATGATCTTATCAGGACTACCAAATAGTTTCTGCCTTCAAAGAATTACCATCTAGTTAGGGAACAAAATTATTACAATAATCAAGAACTACACTGGATGGCAAATACATTTAGAACGATGAAAATTTCAATGTTAATTGATGTAAAATTGAAGATGTCAGAATCGGGAAAGTTGAGCTAAGGAGAGAGAAAAGTGTCCTAGACAGGGGAACGGACACAGGAAGGTTTTTGAAGAGAATGTTAGAACTCGGAGGAAACAGGCCAGATTACAAATAAACTGAAATAAAGGAGTTTAGATTTTAGGAAGCAACCTAAAAGAGAAGTTTCTTAAACAAAAAGTAACACATGGAATGCAATATTTAAAAAATAGTAGTCTGATAGTGGCTAAGGATTCATTCATTCAACAAATATTTATTGGATGCAAATTATGTATCATGCACCCTGCCAAGCACTGGAAATTCAAATATGAAACAAGCAGACACCCATTTTTCACCATAAGGAAGGCCCACAGCCCAGCAGTGATAAGGAAGAGATGTAATAACCCTGTGTTTTGGAATGGCACCTAACCTAGCCTGGAAGGCAGAGTAAGAGAAGGCTTCCAGGAGTTAGTGATCTTTGCTTTGAAAGCAGAAAAGTTGGAATCAGCCAAGAAAGGCAGGTGATATGCATAGGATGGTTGATACGGGAGTGTTCCAGAGAGAACAACTATAAGTGATACATTTCCAAGGAGAAAGGGAGTCAGTGCAGGAAGATAAACTAGAGCACTGTTATAATTATTCAAGCCTGGGCGGATAATAGTCTAGGGCAAACTGGTAGCAATACAAAGCAAAAGTAAGACACAAATATGAGAGGTATTTCATTATAATAACAGGTTCCAAATATAGAGAGAGTCAGATACTAAAATTTAAGTAGTGTAAATTATGAAATGTAAATTTCATCATTTTGTTATCCAAATATACCAATAAAAGACATGCAAAATGCCTTTTCTTTTGCCTTTACTTAGTTAATTATTATTATTTTTTTTAGAGACACAGTCTTGCTATGTTGCCCAGGCTCCTCTCAAACTCCTGGTCTAAAGTGATCCTCCCTCTTCAGTCTCCTGGGTAGCTAGGATTACAGGTGCAAGCCACTGAGCCTAGCTTTGCCTTTATTTTAATAAGCACACCAGGATGAATTGTAGATTACACAATTCTTGCCATCTTGAAGATACAGAAAAAGCTTTTAATTTGGGCCACTGAATGGGTAGAATTTTAGAAATATAATATCCAAATTACTTTGTTAACTTATATCTTAGGTCATTGTTGAAATGCCATTTGCCAGAGTTGGAAAATTCATTATGGTTTTCTGTATATTTATCTCTTAGGTAATTATTTGAAATCACTGATTTCACTTTTGTTATACTTTGCCTTTCTCATGTCCATGTAGCAGATATAATACAGTTGGCCCTCAGTATCTGCAAGTTCCTCATCCCCGCAGTTAATCAACTATGGACCAAAAATATTGCAAAAAAAATAAAATAACCACAATAAAAATACTTCCAATTTTAAAACAACACATATGATAATTATTTACATAGCATTTACACTGTATTTGACATTATAAATAATCCAGAGATAATTTAAAGTATACAGGATGATGTGCATAGGTTTTATAAAAGGGACTTACCTAGGGTATGGATTTTGGTATGCAGGGGAGATGTTCTGTAACCAGTTCCCCTGAGGACACTGTGGGGCAACTATATACGTAAATGGGTCCTTTCACATCCTAGGATGAATGCCCCAAGTAAAATGTCCTAGATCTTATACATGCCTCTGTTATCTATGTATCAAATGACTACTTCCTAAATCTGGAAAAAGTTTAGTTTAACTCATGAGTTAAAAAAAAAAAAAAAAAAAAAGTTCATTTATGGACTTCTGCAGTGAGTTCAAAAACAAAGAAGTTAATTTTAAAAGCTCATTATATTGAGTTAACAGTGAATTTAAAAAAACCAATGAAATTAATTTTAGAGCCATTTAATTTAGTTCAGGAAAGAGTGAGACTCTTTTATTAACTTAATTATTTTGGAATTCACTGTTTTAAAGTCCAATAAATGTTGTGTATTTTATTTCCAATTAACTTCATTTGTGCTTGGAATCATATTTACTTTCTCCATGTGGCTAAATTTCACCTCTCATTTTGCATATAGGCCGACTGTTCACAAACGGGCTTGTCTCCCTTTCTTAGATATAAGTATATTGCATCTTGAAAGTGACAGTAGAAACCGAATTTAGCATTTTGTTGACTATTACTTTAGTTACCAGAATTGACTTATTCGTGTACAACAGAAGGGTAGCAAACCAGCAATTTTCTAACTGTGCCTTTTGTCAACGATATAAACTACTGTGTGGTCTTTATCAGTGATCCTCTACCTGATCCATTTGCCAAAGTATAGACATTAGTGTAAAATAAAAAATTTAGGAAATTGGGTTGTACAAAGGGAGTCATACGTCAGTCCTTTTAATCAGATTTTAACAAATGAAACTCCAAATGAGACACAATAATTTGAGTAAAAAATTGTGTTTAACTTTGAATTGTATAAATCCAAAAGGGAGTTTCTACCTTTACTTTTAGAGAAATTTTGGAGAGGATTAAAAGGAACTGCTAAGTGCCTCAGAATGTGCAGATCTTAAATTTTACATTTTCCCATTTCCCATTTCTTCATCTGTTATATTAAAACGGGGGGAGAATTCTCTATACTATGTCCAGTGAAAGAAATAATCTGTTAGCTGACATTTATTCAAAGATTAGCTAAACCTCAAAATCCACATATTATTTTCTTATTTTTGGTCACGTGTTATGTTGTGTCATGTTGTTTTGGGTGAGCAATCGTCTGAAAAAACTCAACATCTTTTATCTGCTGATTTGACTTCTGTGTAAAATGAAAAAAAAATAAAGTTTTACCTCCCTGGTTGAGGCTGAGAATGGAGCTGTCAGACAGGAAGCCTGGTTAGGGCAGCAGCCATGGAAAACTTCTCCACTAATTGGCTGACATTCAGAGCTTGAGGATCAGCAGCTGTTGAAGCAAATTTAGTCTGGATATAAGGCAGATTTTTCATTTATTTCAATTAATTACCACACACATCAAAACTTCTTCTAAAAAATTCTCAAATGAATACCTATAAGGAAGAAAGAATGCTTAGGTATGCACAGACTTACTTACTCTTTCAGAGCTTTCAAGATATGACCAACTTGATTTTACTCATCTAGAAACGTGACCTTTTGTAGAAGTATGGAAATAATGTATCTGTACATCAAAAAGAATTTCAATTTGATTCAAAGGACCAATTGCTAATGGTGAAATATAGGTATTGTAAAGCACGTCAAGTATGCGGACAATTGCATGCATTTAGTGTATACGTCTCTGTATGTGGAAATAATGCTACTATAAAACAATGGAAAATTGTCACTGCTGCATGCTGATAATAGCTATAAAGCATACAGCATGCATATTGCAATATCTGTGCACTTTACGAAAAGTTCTTTATCTGGAAGTAATGTAATTCTGCATGATGCAGTGCTCTAATTAGAATAGTGTTTTATTGGACAGAAAATAGGCCACCCAAACCTACACACTGGAACGGGTGACTATAGAATGTGTGATGTGTATCACATGTGCCTAAAATGTATATGCTTTTTCATTTTACTCTAACACTGTTCTTTGTATATATTTCTTTGTAGATATGAATTCAAGGCACTCACTTATTGTGTGCCTAACAGATGCTTTGAAAGAATATGAGAGGGACATGTTAATGAAATACAAAAACATTTGTATGTACAAAGTTTAGTTTAAGAAAATGTGACTACATTATTATTGCAATTAGGTCATTATTTACTGTTGCAACTCATAAATCAACCTACATCACATTCTTGTCCAGGCTACCTTTGTGGATTACAAAATAGCTTTATATCATGAAGGGATGAAGAAAATGAATTCCATAATATATGCAAATAAAACACTCAGGGTGTATATGTATGTTACCATATATTTTAGGCAAAGAAAAATAGAACACTCAAACATTTACCCATATAATCCAGAATATCTTTGTTCTCTGTTTGAATCCCAGAAAATTCTAAATTACTTCAGTAAGGGAGAAAATTAGGATATTAACAATTACCCCCACCCCCCCAAAATTTTTCTCTTCATAACACTTTTTACTATAGCCCGTTAAACATTTTAAAATTTTAATATTATACGGCATTTTGGACATACAAAAAATAAAGTGCAATGATGCTCATATACCTATTTCTCTGCTTAGAAAATCAAATTTTGCCGATAATTCTATCCCCTTTTGAACCCCTTCTATTCATTTCCTCTATTCTCCACCATGGAACTGAAGTAGTTACTATAAAAACATGTTTAAATGACTAAATTTCATTTTCTTTGAAAATAATGATCTAATTAGCTACATTAAATGGCTAATAAGAAATCCAGATATTTTCAAATAAGCAAAGTTGAACCATCTCAGTTCCAGAATGTTTTACTTGTACAACTACAACGCAGTAGAAGTCTAACAAAACCCAGCCTCCGGCAATTATTTGTTTATTTATTTATTTTAAGAAGGGAAAGGAGGGGAGAAATATCCCAAGGGTGGCCTGAATTACCTAGGAATATGCTTTCAGTTCCCTCCCCTCAAGTCTTCACAGGGGGATTTTTGCAAGTGTAGTTCTTTGAAACAATGTTTAGCTAATGACTCAAGAGGACTACTCAGAACCATTGAAGAGCACCTCAAAAACAGATGCTAAATGGACTTTTGTCAGGTTGCACTAGCAGAGCCATCAGCAGCACATCAAGTTGGAATAAATTGAATTGAGATCAACAAAGGAGCATGCTGTTTACGGATGGTATCAAATCAACTTTCCCTTCCCGCTGGAATTCAGAGACAGCATGCATATCATAGGATAGTGAGTATTCCTGGAAATCCAGTGCATTTCCTAAGCTAAAGGAGTGTTTAAGCATTACACGGTGCAGGTTTTTTATTCCTTTTAAAATTTTATTTCTTGAATATAACACAATCATTGTTTTAGTGGATTAATCCTCATCATGATCTCATAATTTGCATTGCCTAAACCAATAATTTATGTTCTATGAAACAAATCTATAAACAGAGATGTTTTTATTGGGGGTGGTGGTGATGAAACGTGAGCATCTGGCAACTACACCTTGATTCATTTTAGCCCCTAGAGTCGTGGTATGGCGCATTAATTTCTCAGTTTGTAATTTACCAGCTGCATTTAATGGAACCAATTTTCATTACATCTGTTCTATGGTTCAAAGAGCTCTTTTAGTTGCCAAAGGGGGCCAGCGTCACACAGATTCTGAGAGGGGCTAATACGCTGTTTCTTGAAGTGTTAGAGAACCAAGGATGATTCCTAGTTTTACAGCAAACAAATTATTTTGACAGAGGCAAGTTTTATATTCATGACTTAGCCACTGGTAGATTTCAAATTAAAAGTATAGTATGCCCTTTTCCCAGGAATTACGTATTGATTTTCATGTCATTTTCTTCATAATACCCACTGATCGCCTGTCTTTACAATCAGTGGTAGATTTATTGTTTACTAGTTAAAGGAAACATAATTATGCTTAAGTAAACCCTCTTTGTAAATTGCAGGTGGTTAGAAGATGGGTATTTCTTAGGCAAATATGGATTTTATAAATGATTCTTACATTTATTATAGTAAGCATTATTTATGGCCAAGAAAAGGTCATAGCTCTTCACAGTGTATAGTGGGAACATTTTTAATAGTAGAAATGGTTTTGCTTGAGCAACTTTACATTCTTGGTGTGTAATTTTAATCTCGTAAAAATATGTCACTGTTATGTAATTCCAACTGTAGGATTCCAGTTGAAAGCAACTTTCAATGCAAAGGGTTTTCTCATGGGCAGGAGAGAAATTTGAAATGTTCTACAGTGCTTTGAAGTTCTAAAGCTGCAGCTGGGAGAATTATAAAGCATTAAACCTGAAAAGTTTTCACCTGATGGTCATGAAATAGCATGCCAATATGAAAACTGACTGTTTTACTTCCTCAGGCAATCTTTTTTTCCTTTTCAAGAGTTTCAAAAATATCATGGATCATGTTACATTGAGAAGATCATCTTAGAAATACTTTATTCTTTTGAAATCATTAAAGTGCATAACATAATTGTATTTACACATGAAGGTTCAATGACATAATCTGTTTGTACTGGAGTTTCACCACAGTTGGAGAAGTCAAGTTTGTACCAAAATTAGAGGTAACTTTACATTTTGTAACCACGTTCAAATTATCATTTTTATACCTAAGAGAAAAATAAGCAGTTTGCCACTATTAAATCCAAATATATAGTTGTGTGTTACAACTTACAGCTTACCTAACAAATTTACATGCATCTCACTTGAGTCTCATGACAAGTTGAATGACCTGGTCCATGTCACAACGGGAGAAGGTGATGAAAATCAAACTCAAGATTTGTGACCCCAAATAAAAAACCTTTTATCCCTAAACTATCCTCTGTTATTACTGACTTATGGTTAGGTTATAATTTCAAATTGTTTAATTCTAGCATTGGAAAACACAGGTAAGGCCATATGAATAATTTTCCAACACAGTCATTTGGCATTACAAGAATATATTCCTTCCATCAAGCTGAAAATATAATTATGACAACTAGTATTACTAAAGACTATTTACTGGCCCCTGAAAATCGAGCAGGCTTTCACAGTATGGCTACACAAAATGTTGAAGACAAAGCCACTGCTTCCTAGGAAACCAGATAAAAAGAAGACATTCAGCATTATTTCAGGGGGATGCTTAGGCAATGCTTGATATCATGTCTGGCTCTCAGTAGACACAGAGGCATATTCTAAAGTCAAAATCATTTATTCATCCACAAAAAAACCCCACTTATTGTGTTTCTCTAATCACCAAGTGTTGCATTTATCTGAGTAAATAAATATCAATAGGATCTGGGGTCTGTCACCAAATTCAAGTCTAGGAAGAAATATCAATTGTCTCATGTATGGTACAATGTTTAATAAATTCAAATAAGCAAAAACAAAAACACCAACATGAGACAATTGAATCACTGTTAAACGACTATAATTTTAGTGACTATGAAGATACTTTCATAAACCAATTAAAATATGTATGGAATGTCTACTATAAATTAAGTGTAGGTGCTGAATGATAGAGATGTTATATAGCAATTTGTGATAAGATCCTTGCCCTTAAAGAATTTACTTCTACTTGGGAGAATGAAGTAAGCAAATGTGTGACCCGATTAACATCGTAGTGGGATTGAACCATTTCTATAAAAATTACAATATAATCATGTACACTTTTTAATATTTTAGACATAAAACAGAACACGTCTTCATGTAGAACTTTAATAAGAACTCAATGTCAACTATATGTTAAAATGTATGCTACATATAATTTAAAATAAGAACTCTAGAACTCTATATGTAATCATTTTAAGATGCATGCTTTTCAAATTCCAGCACTTTTGAAATTTGGATTTATCTTACAAATGGTGGCATCTGAGTATTTTGTCATAGTTTGAATGACAGTTATTATTTTTCTTAGTGATATAAAAAATAACAGTGCATCATTAAATCAATGATAACTTAGATGTGATAAAATAAGAGTATATAATATAAGAATACACCCCAGGTCACCTAATGTAGGATGAATGTATAATTTTAACTGTTTGTAAAATTACACATACAGTATTAAAATACTTATCACCTGCTTTTATCACTCTGCTGACCACTTTGTAGACACCATTTTAATTAATCTTCCAAACATTTCTACAAAACAAATCTTGTTGTTGCTTTATAGATAAGGAAACTGAGGTCAGAGAGCTTAAATTACTTGCCCAAGATTATGGAGGAGACAGGATATATTAAAACTCATGGGTTTTGTTTTTTTTTTTCTATTTAAAATAAAATATTTCAACACATCAACCATAATGAGATGGTTAATTTCATGATTTATTTACCTTCTTAAAATTTAGAGCTTTTTGGAAATGATTTAGATGATATAGGTCTCTTTAAAAAGGTTTTTAAGGTGAGTGTGAAATCCTGCTTTCTTTTTCTCTATCTCATGGAATTTCTTGTAGTAGGCAGGAATACTCAAAATCACCCCACTGACTTCTGATGTCATGAACTTCAGTTACAATAGAGCTGAAAGGTCCTCAAAAATCATCTACTCCACCACCATTAAAGAGCTGATGCTCAACACGTTTCCATCAAGGTGAACAATGGTTACAGTCACGGCTGGAGCCGTGCCTGAACTCTGCTTATGGGTGCTGCTCTATTTCACGTGCACGTTGATTGGCACTGGAGTGGGTTATCTCAACTGTCTTTCAAGAAAGAGGTCTTTGGTCAGTACTTGTCACCAATGAAACAATGCTGTTACTCCTTCTCATTCAAAATTACATTTACAACAACAGTGTATATGGATACTGCCTTTGTTTCTTTTGTCTTCTAATTCCTCCTTAGTTCCTTCAAACCAACAAAGCCGCACAGCATTCATCCTGCAAAACGACACCAAGAAAGAAAAAAAAATTCCTTTTAGTCTCCTTGTCCATCTCTCATAGCCATAGCCATGGTTCTTCCAGCCACTATTCAATCTGGCTTCTTGTCCCAGAGTTTTGCGTGGACCTGATGGATTCCCAGTATATAAGATGCTAGACTAGGACCTTTATGAAAAACTTATCCTAGGAAATCTCCCTTCCACCCCTTCATTTTACCATAAATTTTCATTCAAAACTCTATTTAAAACCATTTATAACAGTTCTTGTTTATACCAAAAGTGCCTCCTACAACCTACCTTTTCATACAGTAACCCTAATTCTTGTTGTGCAAAACCAGAGACGCAAGGCACAGAGTCTACCACAGTACTCAAATGGCACTTGACAGTGTGTTGACATGCTTTGAGTACTTCACCCTTCATTGAGAAGTCAGGTCAATTATAAGGTCATTAGCACCAACATTGCAAAATACACAGAAAAGCAAGCCCAACTGTGCCCCAAGCACCCTGGACACACATATGCCATTGCCTTTGTAGACACAGACAGAAGCAGCCTGGGGAGTCAAGGAGATGATACATCACAGAGAATGGAAAGGCAAGGACCATCACTCGGACAGGCAGAGGGGGAGGACAGCTGAGGAGCAGGAGGGGAACCTGGGAGCTCCTGGCCCTCATTGCACTGACCCACTTTTCAGTGGGCATTTGTTCTTTTGTTCCTAGTTTCCATTAGGCTTGCCTGGTTTCGTTGAGCATCAGAACTGTGATCCCTTACTAATTTGCTTTGCTGAGGTAAAGCTACCTGTATGATTGGAGCCCAAGCAGGAAGCCAGATGCTAGCACACTGATTGCACCTGTCTCCAGCCAGCCCTGCACATTTATCTGTGGAGAAGACCTAGAAATGCCACACACACACATAAGGAGAAACTTGGACCATATGCTTAAATCTGCACAAATCACTATAAAACATTTTTCCTCCTTTATAATAAGCCTCCTCAAGATTTGCTGAAGGACAAAAGAATGCAGGTATTGACCTGTATATATCCACTCTCATGCTGCTAATGAAGACATACGCAAGACTGGGTCATTTATAAAGGAAAGAGGTTTAATTGACTCATGGTTCAGCATGGCTGAGGAGGCCGCAGGAAACTTAGAACCATGGCAGAAGGGGAAGCAAACACATCCTTCTTCACCTGACGGCAGGAAGGAGAAGTGCTAAGCAAAATGGGGGAAAGCCCCTTATAAAACCATCAGATCTCGTGAGAACTCACTATCATGAGAACAGTATGAGAGTAACTGCCCCCATGATTCAGTGACCTCCCACTGCGTCCCTCCCATGACACATGGGGATTATGGAAACTACAATTCAAGATGGGATTTGGGTGGGGACACAGCCAAACCATATCAGACCCCTTTACCCTTAACATATACATCCCCGTATTCTTTTAAATCATGATGATGTGAGGGAACTTTTCTAGAAACTAGAAAACAATGCAGCAGTTCAACCACCTAAGGAAACCCCAAAACGACAAAAGTAACTTTTCACCCTAGTCTCCAGAGAATTTAGTTTGCCTCCTAAACAAAAACCAGCAAGATAATTCATCTAATTCCTCTTCACATCAGAAAACAAGGTAGAACACCACTCTGAAGTAATTGCATGAATATGAACAGAGAGAAGTTCTGCTTATGCATTTTTAGCACCATTCTTAGAGCAGCCTGAAGTTTTCCCTAGTATGAGCAAGATCAATCCCGGGGCTGCAGGGGAGCCTCCCTCTGGGCTTTAAGTTGGTCATTTTATTCATAATGAACTGGGGTCCATATTGTCAGCTTTCTAATCTGTCAGTTTGGGTGCAAGAAATGTAGCTCCTTCTCCCAAAAAAGCAGAGAGAGAGAGAGAAAAAAGCATATCACAATCCTCTGAGTCTTCTAATGTCTTGGCCTTTTTCATTACAAGGAATCTATAGAAGAAAGGAGACTCTAGAAGTTTCTAAACATTTGGCAGGACACTCATGGGCTGGGTTGTTTGTTTGGTTTTTTTTTTTTTTTGGATTACTATTTATGGTAAGCTAATGATTACATTTATATTTTTTCCAGGAGTAAAAATACATAAATTAACAGGAGAAATAGTCTCTTAAACTATTTTTCTACGGTAATTTTAAACAAGATATAATGTCCCAAAAGGAGCAATGCTTGGAGACTGGTATTCAGGTTTAGTAATTCCCTTTGTTTGATTTTAAGACCCAGGAACACAAGCTAAGACAATGGGGTTTTTCAAATGATTTTGAAATGTACAAGTGTCATAAAAGGAACAAATGGAAATGCATAATAAGCAACAAACTGTAGGAATCTGAAACAGAAAGGAAAAGCATCAGTTTCACGATTAGTTGGTTTAAAGCTGTAATTGTTCCAGGGAACAATGGAATCCTAGAACTGCCCTTTTGAAAGGTAACTACATTGTCTTGCTTAAACAATTCTGAATAGTTTGTAGCCCTCAATGTTGATTTCTAAGACAGTACTCAAATTCTGCCTCCCAATATCTTATATAATGTTAGTATTTTTATAACTAATAATTAATGTTGAGTTATGTTAAGTAAGTGTTCATATAAAAATTAGAGCACTTTCACTAATATTCTAGAATAATAGAGAAAAAAATTTTAGAATCTTCAGGGCATGACTCATGAGAGAATAATATTTCCCTTGACATCACTATATTGTAACACAGTATGTTTACCTTGCAATAAGATGTTTTAATTCACTCAACTTACTTCAATTAAACCTGTTGTATGTACTGTACTATTTTAGGTACTGCACATTATGTAAAAGTATTATGAAACATGACACCTGCTCTTAGGTAACTGACCACCTGCTCAGTAGAAAAAAATCATATATAGGAAGCATTTAATATAACACAGTAAATCTTAGATTGTCTGTAATATACTGTAAAAAATGTTTAAATGGGAGTCAGAAGCTAAAGTTTTTTAGGCCCAGCTCCACTACAACTCTGTAAATAACGTACATTCTCTTGGACTCAATTTAATTATTGGTAAAATGAAGAAGGTGGATTTGAATGATAGCTAAATGTCCTTCAGTGACGGCATTTTAAAAATGCCAAAAACCAAAGTATCTAAAAATTTTCATAAAGAGGAGAAAAAGATGAATGCAAAAAAAGAGGACATCAATTGGGGCTGGGATGCTGGAGAGGACTTTATGGAAGAAGGGAGTCAATCTGACTTCTTGAAACAGTGGGGTTCATATTATTGCATCCTTTTTCACTGACTCACTGACCATGTGCCCTTGTAGCAGGCGAAGTGGCTGCTGCAATATCTAGAGAGTTGAAGGTGTTTCTAAAAGTTTAAGTAGAAAGTAATTAAAGATGAAAGGTTTTCATGTTTTTAAAAAAGGTGTCCATCTTAGTACTTTGCTTTATTTCCATGACATCATCAAAAGGTGTATGTAAAAACTGACAATGTTAGGTAAAGATAGGCTGATAGACAACATGTGGAGAAATGTCAGGGCAGAAACACATTTATACTACTAAAAAATATTGTTCTTATAAAGTTCATTCATGTGTGTGCTCATTTCTTTAAGCCTCTTCTTATCATTTTTATTTAATGTTTTTTTTTTGCTTTGTTTTTTTTTGTCATGAGTTCCCCAGTATATATTATTCCTACTATATAAGTATAATGTCTTGGAAAATTTCTATGACGTTCTAACCATCAAAACACTGTATGATAAACTACCATCCAAAGTGGATATAGAGTTATACATACTAGTGGACAGGTAAAGTTAACAGTGTATTTCTTTGCTCCAGAAGAATAGCCTAAATACTAAGAAACTTTGACAAATTAGTCAACCCCACCAACCGGTGTGACTGTTGCCAAGACATTTCATGATTTCTTGGGCAAGTCCCTCAAGTCATGACTGGAGCACTTGGTAACTTTATGTTGTTTTTACCATCCTCCTTGAGGCTCAATGACCTCAGTATCTGGGAGAAAAAGTTTTAAAAAGGCTGCCATCAACAAGTGTCCAGCATCTCCCAAGAACGTATTATTATCCTAGAGATATACTTTCCTACTTTCTTTAGTCTTTTTACCTTCATAGTACCAAAGTGAGGAATATAGTCAAGACACCTGAGGAAATGCATTGCCTAAAAGAGTATCAGTTTAAACACACATGCTTGGAAAACCCAAACATACAGGAATAAATATAAGACCTTAGACATACATATATTTTAAAATATTAATAACCATTTCTACCTTATCAAGAATATTTTATCAAAACTCCAAGGGCTATCAGTGGATTTGATACTTCCGTTGATATCTCCAATTCTTTGAGAAACATTGCATTATGCTCTGCAAAGACAAGGGTGTTTCAAGTATGAAAGTATGAAGGTATACTTTTTTTTTTTTGGGGGGGGGGAGGGGGACAGAGTCTCACTATGTCGCCCAGGCTGGAGTGCAGTGGCGCGATCTCAGCTCACTGCAAGCTCGGCCTCCCGGGTTCCCGCCATTCTCCTGCCTCAGCCTCCGGAGTAGCTGGGACTACAGGCGCCGCCACCACGCCCGGCTAATTTTTTGTATTTTTAGTAGAGACGGGATTTCACCGTGTTAGCCAGGATAGTCTCGATCTCCTGACCTCATGATCCACCTGCCTCGGCCTCCCAAAGTGCTGGGATTACAGGCGTGAGCCACTGTACCTGGCGAAGGTATTCTTTAATATAATCCATTCTCTTTCCTCCTGAGGCTTTTCATATTTTCTTATTACTATTATATTAAATGTTACTTTCTGTCAGTTATTAGTGACTGAAAAAGTATAAGAGCCATTGATCAATTTGAGCATTTTCCCCGTTGTGGAAAATAGTTAAATGGATAAAAAAAAGTTTTGTTCTCTGTTTTATTATTTATGGAGAATATCTCAATGTTTTAGATGTTTTATGTCCCACAGCAATCATTGTTTTAAACTTTTGTCCTCAACACCACTATTTCTTTTTGTAAAAATTATACTTTACAATTTTATTGACTATTCAGATTTACATACTACATTCATCTATTAATACTTTCTCTGCATCCATTGATCCTAATATTCCGTGTTTTGGAATATTATATATTTTATGTAATCACATATATCTATGTAAAACTATTCTGCGATTTGATGTGATGCTGTAATGTTCAAAAACTTCAACTTTATCACCTCTATTTTTCTAAGGAAATAAGCCATTCTTAATAGCACTATGTTCCTCTAAGAAGTCTAATATTGAGTACATATACATAGATAGATGGATGAATTTAGAACATCTAAACATTAAATAAATAACTCTGATTTCTAATTTAGAGGAGAGAAAAAGTTTTAAATGAGAAATTTAATAAGATAAAAATTAACTTTTTATTTTTTACGAAAGAGAATTTGGTGTTGACTTCCTTTTTCTTCCCTACTTTAGGATAGAAAATTTTCTAGAAAACTTTAAACACTAATTTTCTAATATACCATAAGGACACTACCCATGGTATGAAAGTGACAGCAAATTGATATCTTGCAGTACTTCCTTTTGACAGTAGGACATACATAGAAGAAGTCAATGGACAGAAAGTATCTTGTTTATAACCAAATTCTATTTGTTTTGTAAAATGAAAAATATAATTATTGATACCAATATTTTTTTCTTATCACTAAAACTTTAGCAGTGCATAACATATCTTGAGTATAAGTCGTTTTTTTTTTTTCTTTTTTTCTTGAGACGGAGTTTTGCTCTTGTTGCCAAGCCTGGAGTGCAATGGCGCGACCTTGGCTCGCTGCAACCTCCGCATCCCAGGTTCAAGTGATTCTCCTGCCTCAGCCTCCCGAGTAGCTGGGATTACAGGTGCCCGCCACCACGCCTGGCTAATTTTTGTATTTTTAGTAGAGATGGAGTTTTGCTATGTTGGTCAGGATGGTCTTGAGCTCTTGACCTCAGGTGATCCATGAGCCTCAGCCTCCCAAATACTGGGATTACAGGCATGAGCCACCGCACCTGGCCCAAGTAGTTCTTTTTTCTCTGTTATAGAAATAAGTCAAATACTGTATGTTTAAGGCAATAATTTCCATAAAGAAAACATTAGTCAAAGAGAGTTGAGACAAATGCCTGATGTGTTTTCTTGGTTGAAAATAACAATACAGTGGGAAATACACTGAACCATATGTAGCTTGTATATTTCAACATCTTGCAAAATCAGCTACTCTTTCCATGCACAAATGTGCTACAGCTGATTTTACAAAATAGGCAGCAATGTTTGTCCAAGTACCTGATTCAGCAGCTGCCCACATTTTTTATTATGAAAAATGAGGATTAATTGATGAGGTTGACCTTCCTTCTAAAGAATCACACTTTTAAAATTTAACATCTTTGTTTTGGTTGGCAACTTAGTATTGCTGAACTTAAATGTTGGTATTTTCAAGTTAGAGAGTAGATGGAGAAGGTAATGTATATCAATTTAAACAACCAAAACAAGAATCAGAATCATATAGCTAACTTTTCACTACTTTTTACAGCTGCTGTTTACTGTTCTGTTTTCAGTTATGAATTGCAAAATAATTTTAGCAAACTACAAATGTTTGATTTGAAAGTTATTTGACCTTATTTGCTTTTTTTCATTGAGGGAAACTAGGTACTACTGGAGTTGTGAGAAGAGGGTCACTGTCCTCCAGACCCCAGAATGGTAGATCCACCGACAGCTTGCACTGTGCATGTAGAAAAGCCACAGGCACTCACTCACAGCCTGTGAAAGCTTTGTCATAGAAAGAACACTTTCTATGACAATGATTTGGAAAACAGATAAAATTATTCTATAAACAAACTATTGATGTATTTTAAATCCAATGGATATGTTCTGGGGACTGAAAAGATGACAGAGATTAATTAGATATGAATCTCATTTTCAAGGAAATATTGGACATCAGGAGAAAAGGACATATATTCAAATCACTATTGTGTCTGCAAATAAATTGCATTGTCAGTTTAGGCAACTCAGTTCAATTCTGTGATCCTTGATTTCTCTACATGTGAGTCCTTATAGTTTGCAAATTCTATGATTCTGTGATATTTTTTGAATCTCATAAATGCAAATATATATACACACACACACACATACATATGTAAGAAATATTTTTATAATTAAAAAAAGTTCCACTAAGTGATTCTGGGTCCATGTAACTTTTTAAACTTTGCTTTAGAACAGTTTTCAAATATGCACAAAGATGCAGGGGATAGGATAATGAATAGCATATATCTTTTAAGTTAGATGTACTACATATTGTTTCTTTTCCTGAACTATTTTTGTGTAAACGACAGACATCATGACACTTCGCTCCTAAATACTTCATTATGCAATGGTGTATTAGTCCATTTTCGCACCGCTATAAAGAACTGCCTGAGACTGGGTAATTTATAAATGGAAGATGTTTAATTGACTAATAGTTCTGCATGGCTAGGGGTGCCTGAGGAAACTTACAGTCATGGCAGAAGGCAAGGGGAAGCAGGTGGCCGTAGCGAAAGAGAGAGAGGGCAGGGGAAGCTGCCACTTTTAAACCATCAGATCTCATGAGGACCTCCTCACTTTCATGAGAACAGCATGGGGGAAACCATCCCCATGATCCAATCACCTCCCACCAGATCCCTCCCTCGACATGTGGGGATTACAATTCGAGATGAAATTTGGGTGGAGACACAGAGCCAAACCATATCATTCTGCCACTGATCCCTCCCAAGTTTCATGTCTTTTTCACATTTCAAAACCAATTACGCCTTTTCACCAGTCCCCCAAAGTCTTAACTCATTCCAGCATTAACTCAGAAGTCCAAGTACAAAGTCTCATCTGAGACAAGGCAAGTTCCTTCTGCCTATGAGCTGGTAAAATAAAAAACAAGTTAGTTACTTCCAAGAAACAATGGAGGTACAAGCATTGGGTCAATGTTCACATTCCAAATGGGAGAAATTGATCAAAACAAAGGGGCTCCATAGAAGTTCACAACTGAGTAGGGCAATCATTAGAGCTTCAAATTCCAAAGTGATTTCCTTTGGCTCCATGTCTCACATCCAGGGCATGCTGATGCAAAGGGTGGGCTCCCAAGGCGTTAGGCACCCATTTCTGTGGCTCTGCAGGGCGCAGTCCCTGGGGCTGCTTTCACAGGCTGTGAGTGAGTGCCTGTGGCTTTTCTACATGCACAGTGCAAGCTGTCGGTGGATCTGCCATTCTGGGGTCTGGAGGACAGTGACCCTCTTCTCACAACTCCAGTAGGTGGTGCCCCAGTAGGGACTCTGTGTAGGGCTCCAACCCCACATTTTCCTTCCACACTCCCCTAGTGGAGGTTCTCCATAAGGGCTCTGCCCCAGCAGCAGTCTTCTGCCTGAATATCCAGGCATCCATACATGCTCTGAAATCTAGGCAGAGGCTTCCAAGCCTCAACTCTTGACCTCTGGGCACCCACAGGTCTAATACCACATAAAAGCCACCAAGGCTTGGGGCTTGCACCCTTTGAAGCAACAGCAGAGCTGCATGTTGGACCCTTTTAGCCACAGCTGGGACTGGAGCACCTGAGACACAGGGCACCAAGTCCCAAAGCTGCACAGAGCAGCTGGGCCCTGGACCCAGGCCACGAAGCCCTTTTTTTTTTCTCCTAGGCCTCCAGGTCTGTGATGGTAGAAGCTGCTGCAAAGATCTCTTACATGTGCTGTGGACATTTTCCTTATTGTCTTGGCTGTTAGCATTTGGCTCCTCATAATTTATGAAAATTTCTGCAGCTGGCTTGAATTTCTCCCCAGAAAAATGGGTTTTTGTTTTCTACCACATGAGCAGGCTTCAAATTTTCCAAACTTTTATTCTCTGTTTCCCTTTTAAACATAAGTTCCAACTTCAAATCATCTTTTTGTGAATACATATGACTGAACACTTTCAGAATCAGCCAGGTCACATCTTGAATGATTTGCTGCTTAGAAATTTCTTCCCCCAGATACCTTAAATCATCTCTCTCAAGTTCAAAGTTCTACAGATTTCTAGGGTAGGGGCAAAATTTTGCTAGGCTCTTTGCTAGATCATAGCATGAGTGACCTTTACCCTAGTTCCCAAAAAGTTCCTCATCTCCATCTGGGACCATCTCAACCTGGACTTCACTGTCACTATCAGCATTTTGGTAACAACCATTCAACAAGTCTCTAGGAAGTTCTAAACTTCCCTACATCATTCTGTCTTTTTCTGAGCCCTCCAAATTGTTCCACCCTCTGCCCGTTACCCAGTTCCAAAGTCACTTGCACATTTTCAGGTTATCTCAGTTCTAATTTCCTGTATTGGTCCATTTTCACACGCTATAAAGAACTGCCTGAGACTGGTTAATTTATAAAGGAAAGAGGTTTAATTGACTCACAGTTCTGCATGGCTGGGGAGGCCTCAGGAAAGTTACAATTATGGTGGAAGGCAAAGGGGAAGCAAGTGTCTTCTTCACAAGGTGGCCGTAGAGAGAGAGGGAGAGAGGGAGAGAGAGAGAGAAAGAGAGACAGAGAGACAGAGACAGCAGGGGAAACTTCTACTTTTAAATCATCAGATCTCATGAGAACTTCCTCACTATCATGAGAACAGCATGGGGGAAACCGTCACCACGATCCAATCCCTCCCACCAGGTCCCTCCCTCAACATGTGAGGGTTGCAATTCAAAATGAGACTTGGGTGGGGACACATAGTCAAATCATATAAAACGCATCACAAATCCATCATCACACCTCACCAAGTTAATAAAGATTTTTTAATACCAGCTGAGAGTGAGTATATTTTAATAACTACTCAATTGTCCCCAATTATCTCTTACAGAAGGATCCAGTCACTGTCTAGGCATTGCATTTTGGTGTTATATCTTTTTCAGTCTAGACTGGTTTTTCAGTCTCTCTCATCTTGTTTTCTGAATGTCTGGATTATTTTTTCGTGTCATTGACATGTTCAAGACATAGATCTCTTGTGCTATAAAATGTCTCATATTATGGATTTAACCTATACTTTCTTTTTTAAATGTTTTAACTCTTTCTCCAGACTTTTCTATTCATACTCTTCACAGAAGCAACTTTTTGGAATGTTTGCTGGAAAATAGCATTTAATCATGTGGATGTTGACAGGTTTTTGCAAATGAATACTGGGTACAGGGTTACTATGGTTTAAATTCAGGATATATTTGAATTCCCCAAACAGCATGAATTAAAATACTTAAAAGTTTATACTATGGTTTCAGTTATATGTGATAGAAAATTGAGCTTCCTTCTATTTAAAATAGCGCTCTATGATTTGATCGATATCTTCAGTGGGTAGAGTCACAGAAATATGAAGTCAAACTATATGGAGTCACCATTCCTGTTTAATTTCTTCCGCCTCCTTCTACAATCATAACAGAGTCTGTCAGTGCCTTGTCCTAGCCCTCTGATCTTTCAGTGCATCATGCACAGTTTTGCACCATTTACCAGAATTTCTCCCACACGATTAAGCTGTTGTCACCCACTGTGGTAGCTGAGGTCATGAGGTCCCCTTATTAGCAAGCTTTACTTCCCTGTGTGATTTCCACAACTCCTTACCAGTGTTCTCACTGTGTCCAAATAAACTGTTTGGACTCAAATCCTTGTCTCAAATTTTGCTTCTAGAAAAATCCATCTCTATTCTAGACGTAGTGACTGTTGGCACAAATCTGAAAGACTAAGATCTGTTTTATCTTTAAATTTGCTCATATGCAAGTCAATCTGCAAAGAACACAGTCCCATGCCCCCTCTTCTCTCTGTGACTGACAGATATTCATCTTCGTTTTTGACATTTAGTTTTAGATATATTATATATGTATACAAAGAATAATTCCACAAAGCTCGTTAAAAAAAATTGTTCACCTTCACTTCTCCAATCTCCTGCTTTTTAGAAGCAACTATTTTTGATGTTTGCAGTAGATTCTTTTAGGATTTGTTGCAATAACTTTTTTTTGTTTGTTTTTTTTGAGACGGAGTTTCACTCTGTTTCCCAGGCTGGAGTGCAGTGGCATGATCTTGGCTCATGGCAACCTCTGCCTCCTGAGTTCAAGCGATTCTCCTGCCTCAAGGCTCCCAAGTAGCTAGGATTACAGGCATCCGCCACCACACTGGCTAATTTTTGTATTTTTAGTAGAGACGGGGTTTTACCGTGTTGGTCAGGCTGGTCTTGAATTCCTGACCTCGTGATCCACCCACTTTGGCCTCCCAAAGTGCTGGGATTACAGGCGTGAGCCACTGTGCCTGGCCAGTAACTTTTAATCATATGATTATACTGCTTTTTCTTGATTATTCGATTTTGGGCATTGTCTCTTCAGTTTTCAAAATGGAAGAAGATGATTTAGTGTCTTTCACTGGCATTAATATCACACAAATACACAAACATTCCTGTTCCCCAATTCTTCTAATATAATTATATCATAATTTGGTTAAATAAATATATTGTTCATGTTAATTAAATTATAGAAACACTACAAAGAGCGGTGGTGTATTATGAGTATTTTTCTTTTTTCCACAAAGCTTGGTTTTCTTTTGAAATTGTAAGTTATCCCATATTTTTAAAAATTTGGTTGTATTCAATCAATAACTTCTCTGAATAAAAAACTGCTAAGAGAATGAAAATACCTGCTGCAGACCACAAGAAAATGTTAGCAAAACACATATCTGATAAAGAATATTGGACTGGCATCCAAAATACACACACAAAAGAACCTTTTAAAACTCGACAATAAGAAAACAACAACCCAATTAACAAATGGGTAAAATACCTGAACAGATGCCTCACCGAAGAAGATATACGCTGATGGCAAATACCCATTTAAAGAGAAGCTTAACATAATAGGTCATGAGGGAATTGGGAGTTAAAACAGGAATAAGATGCCGCTACATATGTAGCAGAATGACTACAATTCAAACACACCACCAAATGCTGGCAAGGATGTGTAGCGGCAGGAAGTCTCATTTATTATCAGTGGGAATGCAAGATAGTACAGTTAGCAGTTTCTTATAAAAGTAAACATACTCTAACCATATAAAAATTTGGTTAATTTTCTATTTACATATCATTAATTCAACCTCAAACCCTCCCCCACTGGGTAAATTTCTCTCATTGTGCTCTAATAATAAGATGTTCTGTCACTTTCATCTTGAAGAAATCTATCTCTCCACATTCTCAGACCTGATTGACAGTTTGAGTGTGTATAGGATCTGGGTTAGAAATAATATTTTTCCCCAAAACTTTGAAGATGTTGCTCCAATTTTTTTTTTTTTTTAATTCTCTTTGGAAGTTTGTAGGACCTTCTTGTTTTCTTCCTGGTTTGCTGAAATTTTGACATTTCATAATGATGAATCAAATGGTTATGAATCTATTTCTATGCATTGTGTTGAGTATGCGTAAGGTACTTCAGTCTGTAAGATCAATTCTTTAGTTTGATAGAAATTGTTTGAATTTATCCTTCGAAAATTCTCCCATCTCAATTTTCTGAAATCTTCCTTTATGAAATTCTTACTCTTTAGATGGTGTGCCTCCTGAATAAGTCCTCTAAATTTTTTTAATAGTTTCTATTTTGTCTCCATTTTTCCATGTCTTGTCTTTTCAACTTTCTTATAACATTTTGTTTGCCAAGCCTCCTCCTACCTTGTACATTTAATTTCAAAGCAATTTTAAAATGTCTGTTTTTCTTTTTTATAATATTCTATTATTTTATCACAAATGCATATATTTTCTTATTTCTCTGAAGCTACTGTTATTAATTGATGAGTCTCGTTTTTCTTTTTTTCTGGCATGACTTCTTTTGCTTGCATGACTTCTAATATGCTGGCTTTCTTGTTTTCATCTTTGCCTTTCATTTTACATATTCTCCTCAAAGACTAGAAACCTTTGTTGTCAACGTATACCTACAAATGCAGAAAGGGAGAACTGTATGCAAGCTCTCTGTGCTTTGCTAGGTCTGTTTGCTATGGTTCCCACACTGGGTTGGCCAGATTCTCTAGGGCTGGCCAGATTCCCCAGAGAAGGTTCTCTGTGTCCTGCCTGGAACGTTAAAATCTTGCTGCCAGCATACTGAGTTTAGTGAATTTAAAAAAATTGGAATTGCACTCAACATTCATCATGTAAACATGTATTTCCAGTAAGTCATCTCCTTTCTCAATCACTCTAGTGTTTCAGTCCAGAACCCTTTGTTTTGTCATCTCAAGAGATTAAACCTCTGTTCCTGTGCTAGGGAAAAATGAGAGGAAGTAACCTGGTTGTGGACCAGGATCTGCAGGCCTAACTGCTACTTAAACAGATTTCAGCCAATGCTCTGTGTACCAACTCCAGGGCTGCTTGGTGTAACCAATACATGTGCCCTTTGGTGACTCCATGGTATAAATCAGGCCACTTCCAGCTTTCTCCACTGCTGATGGAAGATCCAGCCTTCCTAGATCTGCTAAGTCAGTTCCCAATTATCTCAATCTATATGAGTTTATGAACAAAACCGTCCATTTTTCTTACTTCAGTTGTGAATGCCTGTGGTTAATTCTCCATCCCAAACCAGAATGACTTCTACATAACCTGTAAGAAGATTTAACTTGCCAAGTTCTCTGGTAGGCCATTCCTGCCATCACCTGCTTCCACTTTGTCCCCTTCTGTATGGTGGAGAATCCTGGGCATCTCTGAATCTAACTTAATGCTTTCCAAACCACATGTCAACTATTGCTTTGTTTGTGTATCTGTCTTTATCCCCAGTGAATACAAAAACCTGGAAATGACGATCAGAGATCATCTTTTTGCTTAGCCGGTGTTCAGCTCATGGCAAGCCTCTATTATGTTTATTGAACACATTGATGAAGGAATGAAGTTTTAAGAAATTGAGCAAGGGGCTAAAATGAGAAGGGGGATTCAGCTATATTTTAACTCTTACAACTCACTAGTAAAATTTGCTTTCCTGGCTTATTTATGGATGGTTTCACCAGTAGGTAGATGAAAACAGTGGGAATGGAAGAATAAATAATTCAGTTGCTTGTTATCTACTTATGCTAATGAAAGTAAATACAAAGCCAGAGCACTTTCTGAATTGTTTTGTGAGGCCACAAATTGCTGCATCTATGTCATCTTGCTAAATTTTATTTTTTACTTTTTTTTATCCCCCCATCTAAGCAGAAAAATGCCCGAAAGAAGAGTTGCCAAATTACAATGTCTATTTCATCGTTGACTATTCCTCATCAATATAACATTTTATTTGTTTTAACTAAAGTTCCAAGAAAAATGTGCAGAACCTCTAACATGTTCTTGCTTGAAGGTTAAAGAATATGTTCACTTCATAACCTTGAAATAATGTGCTCTGTTTTCGTATTCACCCTATCAGAGCAGAATCTGTCTCCTGAACATCTATGAAAGGAAACTCCCCTAGGAAAAATATTTCATAAATATCTGACCACTCTAAACTTGATCTTTGATGTTTCAACTTCACAGGGAGCTGCTTTTGGTGATGGAGGTGTCGGAAAATTTGTAGTCAAGGTTCTCAGATTGTTCATTTGAGTTACACCAGTTCATCCCTTTTAGTCTTCATGTAGCGGAAGCACTCCACTTTTAGTACTAATTCTGGGAGGTATCCTTACCTGCTAAGCAGAGATAAAGGAAAAAATGATCTAGGATTTTCTTCATGAGAGCAGCACTTTTTTTAGTTGATTCTGCTCAGGAAGAATAAAGTCAGGACACTGTTAGAAAAAATGCCTCTGCCCAGGCTGTAAATTTTCCAGGGAAAAGTTTTGCCTGACATCACTTGGAGTGACTCCAGGTCGGGGCTACAGGCTTAGAACATTCTATGTGCACTCTGAATGGTCCCAGAAAGGGACTCTTGATTTGGGAACTCTGGGAACAAAGTAATTATTATGGAATAAGCAACTACACTTGAGATAAATTATATAAAGATTTACTAAACAATAAAAGTGGCGTTTCAACTAACGTGGATTCCTCAACAAAAACGTGATTTTGTCTCTCCCAGGAGTAGCTCAACTCTTGCTCTTACACTTGAACACTTTGTCTTCCCCTTTGTTTATTTTGTCTATTTCTTGCTCCCTGAAAACCACTGATGTCTGATCGGATTTCAAGGGTGAAAAAAAAAAAAAAACCGCTCTGGAGGGGTTTGCTTCTCCCACCTCTTCTCTCTGGTCAGGGGTCATCAGGACTTGCTTTTTCTTCTCCGAACTCTGCCTGGTCGGACACCTCAGACACTGTCTTGTCTCCTTCCTATCAGCTCCATTGCCACGCTGTGTTCTTCTTCTATTGTTCCTACTGTCTTTTTATTTCATCTTTAACAGACTTAAAAAAAATTCTTAATTACAATTCAAATTTTCTGTAGGATGAAAGATAATACCAATTTACATTGAAAGAGTATTTGTTGCCTACCAGACACTGTGGAAAGCACTTTACAAACGTGATTTTAAATCATTTCCAAAATAATCCTGTGTGCAAACATTGTTTCTCATTTTAGAAATGGGAAAAAAAAATGAGATTCAGCAAAGTTAAGTCTATTCCTCAAGGTTATACAGCTTGAAAGCTCAGGAGCTGGAATTTGACCCTAACTCCACTAAACTTCCAAGTACTTGATGTTAGATATTTAAGAAAAAAAAAAAAAGTGAGGGTTACCCATAGTTCCACAATCTGAAAAAAACTATTTTCTAGGATATTTCTGTTGTGCTATTTTGTTTACTATAGTGTGCATAAATGTGTGCATGTTATGTCAGTTTATATATGCTCACACATATATTTATATAAAGGTCTTTCATTATATATATATTTAATAGAATAATTCTATGTCCGTTTTTTCGTTTGCCACAATTGTGAAACATTTTCATGTTATTATTTCTGAAAATAAAATGTGTCCATTTAAAATTTGCGAAAATAAAATGTGTCCATTTAAAATGCCATCTTCAAGGCTACATAATATCTCCCATTCAGAAATACCATATTTTAAACACTTTTTGACTGACATTTATGTTTTTTCTAATGTTTCATTGTGAAAGACGGTGGCGGTGTGGACATTTGCTTTAATCTTCTAAGGACATATATTAACCTACCCTCTACGTGCCCTCCTTGGCTATGTACTAGCCAAAATGGCCAGTTTTCCCTCGTATTAATTTCCCTGTCCATGTTATCTCACTGGTGAGACTGGCCCAGTATATTCAGCCTGCTCTAACTCTGATTGATCTTTATGCATGCATACGGAGAAAAAGACCAGTGACATTAGAAAGTCTGCTCCCGCAGAAGACAAACACGCTTCTCTCTGTCTGCCCTCTCCTATTTTTTTCATCCTCATTTCAGTTAGGCAACTGCAGCTGGGGAGGCCTGGGCTTTTCTTATGTTTGAGCACACCATTAATCAGGCTCTCACTCACTCACTCATGTGTGAAGTGGACTCTGGTGGACGAATGATAAACTGCTCAGCCCCTGAAATTTCTTGTTTGCCGCTGCTCCCAAGAATCCACTTCTTCAGAGTAGATTCTACCTGGATATTCTTACGAAAATTTGGATGATAAGATTAAATCAGAAATTATTCTGAAGTTTGAAAAGATTCAAGTCCTAAGATACCTATAAATACTTTGCTATGTTAAAGGTATAATCCTAGCCCAAAGTGTAGATTTAGTTCCTTCTTAAAATTATTTTGAAAAATTAAAAATGTCACCTGTGTCATGTAAACAAGACTAATTGGAGGGAAAGAAATTCCTTATAATATTTTCTTAAGACTTATACCGAACTCCTTATTCTCATTTTTATGATATTTAGGTCTCTGGCAAAGCTTCAGAAATTTGAACAAACATACTTACACTTTTGTAAACTGCCTGACTGTAATTCTTCAAATAGAATTGTGGAATGTTTTCTCTCAGAGCACCCAAGGAATATTCCGGTTTGGTACATTACTTCTTTTTTTTTGCCTGGAGTGCAGTGGTGTGGTCTTGGCTCATTGCAACCTCTGCCTCCTGGGTTCAAGCGATTCTCCCACTTCAGCCTCTCAAGTAGCTGAGATTACAGCTACCTGCCACCATGCCCAACTAACTTTTGTATTTTTAGTAGAAACAGAGTTTCTACTACTGTTGGTAGGCTGGTCTCGAACTCTGACCTCAGGTGATCCACCTGCCTCGGCCTCCCAGAGTGCTGGGATTATAGGCATGAGCCACCATGCCCAGCTAGTTTGGTACATTTCTAAGTTCTCTGAATATTACATTCAACTTCCTTATTCCTTATTTAGAATGTTTGTTTTGATACTGTGAGCAACAAGGAAAGATAATATTTGCATCCCAATATAAAAAAGTATTTTATTTCTTTCGTGTTCAAATATATTTTAAAGGTGACAGTTTTCTTAGTAGTGGGTGTTTGCTCCCTCAGTTTATAACTTCATTAATTTATTGTTAGTATTGATCCCTGTCAACTTCACACCCGATAAAAGTGGAGCTATTACATTAGGTCTGTTGAATGAAATAGCATTTATTAATAACAGTAATAATTCATTCCCAATACTTCCTGATCACCATGTGCTTCTCTGCATGCTTTGCATACTTATATCTTCTTAATTTAAAACAGTATTTTTCGGAGACGGGGTCTCACTATGTTGTCCAGTCTAGTCTCAAACTTTTGTACTCAAGCAACCCTCCAGCCTCGGCCTCCCACACAGCTGGGACTACACGCATAAGCAACCACGCCTGGGTCTGTACTTACCTTTAATCCTCCTGACAGCCCTTCAAAGTCATAAGTTGACCTTGCAAATCCAAAACAGAGCCAGGGAGGTTAAATGAATTGCCAAGTGTTGCCTGGTTTGGAAGAGATTATGATTTGAACCTTAAATGCAGACTAAGAATTTATGTTCTTTCCCTAACTTTCTCCAGACTGATGTAAATTATCACCTGAAAATTTAAATGCAAAAGTAAGTACAATGCTCTTACCAACAAGGCACAGTAGAGACATCAATTAAAATTAGTAAACTTGAAGTACAAGTGCCAGTTCCTGCTGGCAATCCATTCATTCATTCCACATATTATTTACTGAGCATCTATTATGGGCCAGGCGCTCTGTTGGTTGCTAAAAATATGATGGGGAGAACAAGAAGGCATGGTCTCTAGCCTCATGGGAATAAATGTCTTGTGTATAGATAGTGCTGCGATTCCCACATAACTTCTGTAATCTAGGTCCTTGTAATCTGAGGTCACATTAATAAACAGGAGTATACCTACCAGAGACTGCTGGGGTTTCCTCATTTCCTATGGTCTATGCTCCAGCTAAGGGCTCCAAATGACGGCATTGATTCTCATTCCTGGACAAAAAATTAGAATATTCATTAGAAATATTTTTGAATGTTTGTACTCAGCACTACCCCTCCTTTTGTACTCCATCCTGGTCATGACTTTGTTTTTGTAGGGCGGGTCCCAGGCTTCAGTACTATTGAAATACTTCTCAATGGCTTCTATAAGCAGCAATGGTTGAAGAGGCTCTTGGCATCCTTATAAGCTATGTTGCTTGTAATTTCCCATCAAGAATCTATGAAAGCTCTGTGACTGCAGCAGAAATGTAGCTTAGGATGCAAGCCCTGGCCACTGCAGCAGGCCTGTTTCTGTGGCCCGTTTTTTTCTAAGTTCCTGAACCATTGTTCACATTTCCTTTTCCGAATTTTCTTCATGGATTCCAGGTCTGAGTTGCCCTTCTGACTTGATGTTTTCTCCTTCTTTTCAGAATCTGTCATTGCTGAGTATGTGGATGTGATTCTGACTTTCAAAATGAGCTTGTGGTTCTCATCTGGACTGACCGCATGCTTGATACCACCATCTCCCTGGTGCTGTCCTTAACCCCAGTCCTTACTGGTTCCACATTCTCTGATTTAGTAGCTTGGCAGTCTCTAGCTCAATGCCAAAATGATCTGAGGCTATTTAAGATTTACTCTCTTAGCAAATTCAGTATACGATGCAGTATTATTTTGAGGCTATTTAAGACCTACTCTCTTAGCAAATTCAGTATACATTGCAGTGTTACTAACTAGAGTCACTACACTGTACATTAGATCCTCAGAACTTTTTGTCTTTTGTTAGGCTGGTGCAAAAGTAACTGCGGTTTTTGCCTTTGAAAGTACTGAAGCCTGGGTCTCACCCTTCAAAAACTAAGGCATGACCTGGGTGGGGTAGGGAAGGAGGGGCGATGCTGAATGCAAACATTTAAAAATATTTCTAATGGATTCTAATTTTTTATGCAGGAATAAAAATCAGTGCAGTCACTGAGAGCACTTAGCTGGAGCATAGGCCATAGCTGAAGGTTTGTACCCTTGACCACAATGCTCTCACCACAAAAATAAAACAAAAAAACAAAAATGTAACCAGGAGAGATGGTGTTAACTACCTGATTGTGGTAACCATTTTGTGATTAAACTATGTCAAATCATCACATTATGCATTTTAAATATATACAGTTTTATTGGTCAATTAAACCTCAAGGAGGCTGAGAAAAAAAAAAAGAAATACTATGATATTAATTCAAGCAAGCAAACAGAAAACATCAGAGGCTCACATAGACAGTCAGCCCACCACCCTCTCTCTTTTCAGTTTCTCAGCAAGACCACACAAGGAGGGACGAGCTTTCCTCTCTCCTGTCCACACCTATGGCCTGCATTTTTGTTTTACAACCTCTTTTCTTTCTAAGAGAACACCTGTAATCCCAGCACTTTGGGAGGACAACCGAGGTGTGCAGATAATGAGTTCAGAAGATCGAGACCATCCTGGCTAACACCGTGAAACCCCGTCTCTACTAAAAATACACAAAATTAGCGGGATGTGGTGGTGTCTGCCTGTAGTCCCAGCTACTCAGGAGGCTGAGACAGGAGAATCACTTGAACCAGGAGGTGGAGGTTGCAGAGCCGAGTTCGCACCATTGGACTCCAGCCTGGGCGACAGAGAAGGACTCCATCTCGGGGGGGGGCGGGGGAAGAAAAAAGAACACCTTGCTACTCATTTTGATCTGGCGGATTGTATGGTGAGATGCTATTTAATGGACTTCTAGGCTGAAGGCAGACCTAAGAGCACTGTGCATTTGGCTCCAGGTCTGGGATCGGAGTGCTATTAACCTTGATCTGGGCTGTTCTGGACACTGTTGTGTCTCCTTCAACTGTTGCATCTCCTTCAACTGTTGCCTTATCTCAGTTTCTCTGATCCTGACACCGTTCCTAAAATCCAAGGTTTAAAATACCACACTACACATAATGACATATAGTACTTATGATTGGATTGGGGAAATATTTTTTTTCTCTCCAGAACTTTTATACAAACAGGAAGAAGGAGACTTTCAACTATACAAGGGGTATATCAAGACATTGTTAAAGTAGCCATAGCATTTTGAAGAGCCCCAAACAAAGAGAAAGTCCTGGGTAGATTTGAGGGAATGATTTGTTCTAATGAACCAGAAATACAAAATTCCACTGAAACTGGAAAAGTTGACAGAATATAGTTGAACTTAATAAGACCTTCAAGGGAAATAAGGGTCAAACAAAGAAAACTAATGAATGGAAAAGCCCAAGACTGGTTTGGGATAAACTTGAGGATAGTCACATTTGAGCATCGGTATTGTCTGACCTCTCCCAGCAGTTCAGCCCCCATCATTCTCCCTTCTGACACACCTGCCAAACTCAGTGCCTTCTTCCTCTATTTTGTAGGTATAAACCAATCCAACAGTACCCCTTTGGGCATGATACAAAGCCAAGAAGAAACTTGGTAAATGTCATACATTTACAAGGGTAGAAAGTACAATGCAACCCAGTAGGCTGATTGATTATTTATGTGGTGTCAATGCACATGGTAGCAATTTCAATCAAATCGGAGCTGCTACCACAAGTGAGTAACTCTAACGCAGCCCTGACGTGATGTTGATGCTCTTAACTTACTAAATTATCAACGTTGCAGAATGCGTTTTTGAGCTCCAGATTTTCTAAACATTTTTAAGAGGTTATTAAAGAAGATGTAACAGAAACCTATGTCAGCAGCCTAGGCATTGGGGAGGAACCCTGACGAGTTCTTTTTGGGACCTTTCTATGGGGACAACAAAGATGAACAAAAGAAACGTTAGCATGTCAGAGCATAGGACAAGTGAGAGGAGGCTGTGGTAGGAAGAGGGTGTTCTAGCCGCAGACGAATACCATTGTGTTAGAGGAGAAGTCTGGGCAAAGGAGGGGAAAACATCCCCCCAAACAAAAACAAAAAACCAAATCAAAGGACAAAAGGGTTTCAGACAACACAGGATCAAAAAGGAAAAGGAACACACTAAATGCGTGAGCTAATGCAAGTCCGTCCACAGCCTATTGTGATAGGCCCATCCAGCATCAATCAGACTTCTGCTCCTCTGCTGTCCCTATATGTTTAATTGTTTGTTAGATAATTGACTGACAAAAGAAAATATAGAGAAAGATATCAGCCAGGCATGGTGGCTCAAGCCTGTAATCCCAGTGCTTTGAGAGGCCAAGGCAGGTCTATTGCTTGAGCCTGGGAGTTCAAGGCCAGCTTGGCCAACGAGGCAAAACTCCATCTCTACAAAAAATACAAAATTTGGCTGGGCATGGAGGCACATGCCTGTAGTCCCAGCTACTTGGGAGGCTGAGGCAGGAGGATGGCTTGAGCTCAGGAGGTGGAGGTTGCAGTGATTCGAGAATGCACCACTTCACTCCAGTCTGGGCAACAGAGCAAGACTCTGTAAAAAAAAAAAAAAAAAAAAAAAAAAAAAAAAAGAGAGAGAGAGAAAGAAAGAGAGAGAGAGAGAAAGGTTTTATAATGGTGGAGAGCAACTAACAATAAGGAAGCAGCATGGTAGAAAGAGAACTCGGGAGCCTGACAGATGAGCATAAATCTGGTTCCGCCATGTCCTAGCTTTTAGAGGCTAAACTTAATCCCCGAGTCTTGGGAATTCTTTTATTTTTCATGTACTCCCTTCCAAAATGAATAAAACTTTCTCATGGGCCTGTAGTAAGGATTGGCAGTGATATGAGCAAAGCATTTGATTCAGAGGATATATATATTAGGGTCTTACATGCAAAGAAATTAAGGCAAACTAAAATTATCTCAGTTAATAGGATGAGGGTAGGGGTTGACCTTATAGGAACACAATATTTTTTTAAATGAATTTACAAAGTTCTGAGCTCTCTTCACTTGGATACCCAATTTAATGTCATAGCAAAGATATAAAAATGAATTTAAAAATCTGTGGTAAATTAAAACTTTTATAAAATTTGAAGGTATTATTATAATTCTGCTATTAAAATAACTTGTCCATGAGTCCCATGAGTCACAAGGCTGCATATGCCCTTGGTGGTCAGCAGGCATAGAGAAAAATGTATCATGCATACATGAGAAAATCTAACCTGTACACTGTATTCAAAAGTAACAACATTATTACAAATACCACATGTACCAACTCTTGTGAAGTTTTATACATATTGTATTGGTTTCAGGTTTGAATTTTTTAGCTCTTTAGGCTTTAGGTTTTATATATTTTTTGTAGGCCCATACAGTCTTACAGGTCCCAGGTCAGCTGTTTGGAGTGTTCCGTGAGGAATATAGCTCAGCCTGCATGCAGGCCTGTCAGAGCCTGGAGCACTGATCAGGACAGAGCCAGCCGGGCTGCCTTGTCTCCTCTGCAAAGGCAATCTTCTCCTAATTCCAGGGCTCTACCTTTGCAGTAAATGGGCTATTCGCTGTTTCTGCTTCAGCTCCCTATTGTGTTAAATAATGCTTTTGTTTTTCATCTCTGAAGTTCAAAATTCCAGAGAAGGATCTGGTTGATTCCATTGGTCTAATATTCAACACCATGATAAACCGAATTCTACAGTCAGGACCAGTCTAGGCTGCTGGTCAGCCCACAGATTGGCTGCCCTCTGGACACTGGTACCCTCTAGGGAGGGAGTGTCACATGGAAAAAAGTAGAGAGAACCAAGAGTAAAGAAGCCCTTGGCAGAGGCCTGAAGCAAGGACCATACTATAACAGACAGTTTCTTGCTTGGCCCGTCCAATACAACATATGCTCAGTAAGTTGTTGAAATTATCCTAAATATTAAGTATTTCAGAAAGATTCCTGGGGAAAAATTATAAGGCAACCCAATAGTAAGCAAACTTATGATCAGGGAAACAATTAAACTGAGACTAAAAGGTAAGAATGTTATTTCGTAATTGTTCAATGAATAATGTATTTTGTAGGTGCCGTGAGTTTAAATGAGGAAAGAGTTTTATAGGCAAGAAAGGTCTTACTTAATGAAGGAGGGAAATGAGCTTTATCTTGAAAAATGAGTATGGTTATTAAGGCAATGAGAACACGTGAAAGAATTCTAGCCGAGGGGCAGTCTATGAGCAAAAGAACAGAAGTCGCAATGAATAAGTGCAACTGGTGAAACGCCATAGAGGAGTATTCAAGTGAAGACGGTTAAATTGGGAGACACGTGGAAGATGAAAGTAGAATGGAAGGTAAAGGCCATTTGTGGAGTTATTTATATAATTCAGTAAGGAGATTGAGTTTATATTGAAGGTAAGAGTTTTTGAAGGCCTTAGGGCAAAGAAATAGTGAGATGGTATTGTTTTAAGAATCTAGTTTTTGTTGTTTTGTTTTTAGAATTATTTGGGGGATAGATGAGAACTCAGAAAGATGAATTTTTAAACATAGAATGGGAGAAAAGAAATAAATGTGAAGGGCTTTGGATACTAGATCGGCTATGGGGAGCCAGGAAGACGAAGGGAGCCAGACGCAGTGGCTCACACCTATAATCCCAGCACTTTGGAAGGCTGAGATGGGTGGATCACTTGAGGTCAGGAGTTTGAGACCAGTCTGGACAACATGACGAAACTCCATCTCTACTTAAAATACAAAAATCAGCTGGGCTTGGTGGTGGGCGCCTGTAATCCTAGCTACTCTGGAGACCGAGGCAGGAGAATTACTTGAACCCAGGAGGCAGAGGTTGCAGTGAGCCAAGATCCAACCACTGCACTCCAGCCTGGGTAACAGAGTGAGACTCCATTTAAAAAAAAAAAAAAAAAAGAAGAGATGAAGGGGTCACATGATACTGGATATCTCAGAACAATGATGCCATCATCAACAGAATGGGCTGCATCCGGAGCAAGCAGCATTTGTCTGGCAAGTCCAGGTCAAGGAATATGTGTCAAAGCAGTCTTACTTATGATGTACAAAGGGCAAAACCATGATGAAATACTTGTTAGCATATGGAACTCAACTGCTTGAGGCAGTGACATATGAAACTGACACAAATAAAGTATGAGAAGTCCTCAGAAAATTGTGGAGTGGGCAAAAAGTGGCAGATGAATGATGCTGTGGTCAGATAAGATAATGCATTCAGGTGAAGGAGATAAAAACTGTAATTTTAGCATGGTGAGTTCGCTCATAAAAATGTCACTTCTGCTATATAAATTTGTAGTTTCAATATTCAGGGGGTTAATTGTACCAAGTCATTGTTGCCACCTAAGCAAAGGACATGGGGATTATTGCTGACTGCTTCATGAGGACCTGAAACCAATATGACATTGGTGAAAACACTAAAAAAAAAGTAAAGATTATAAGAAAAAAGTTTAAAGAACTACTGAATGTAAATATATTTATATATTTTATATATACTTATCTATATATATACACACACAGAGACACGCATATATACTATGATAGCTGTAGAAGATTTAGGTTTCTTTATTTTTAGAAAAATAGATGAGATGTTTTAAAGTTTCTTTAAAATAACTAATTCCCCTGATGGACTAAAAATGAGTCAGTCACAGCCCCAATCATTGAGAACATTACTATTTAGTAATAAGAGCAAAAGCCTGGACAATTCACTTATACTAAGCCGTGATACAAAATATATCAGAGGCATGCAAAGATTACTATGATAGACAACAGGATGGAGCAATTGACTTTGTCCCAGGAAGTCAGTAGAAAACAACCAGAAGATTAAATATTTGAGTTGAGACTCAAAGAATGAGCTGGAATTTTCTGGGTAAAAACATGTGTTAAGTCTTCCAAGCACAGAGAGTAGGATCTGCAAAGCTGTGATGTCATAAAGAAGCGTGGCAGATTGACTGAGCCGTGAATTTATTATTCTTTGTGCACGAACTATAGGAAAGGAGAATTACTGAATGGGGGCCAAGAACAAGAAAGTAAAGTGAATCATTGTGAATAGGCTAGGTTGTGCAGCAGGAACAGTTACCCTCAGTAACTTGAAACAAGGGTTTATTTCTCACTCCCATACATAGCCATCACAGTCAGCTCACACTTCTGCTGCTCATCATCCTCTCTCTAGGGCCCAGGCTAACAGACCCCCCACCACCTGAAGGCTGCTAGAGACGATGACAGGGAGAAAGAGACATGGCAAGTTGGTCACTGGTTATTTAAAAAACACTCACTGGCCAGGCACCGTGGCTCACGCCTGTAATCCCAGCACTTTGGGAGGCCGAGGCAGGTGGATCACCTGAAGTCGGGAGTTCAAGACCAGCCTGACCAACATGGAGAAACGCCATCTCTACTAAATATAAATAATTAGCTGGGCGTGGTGGCACATGCCTGTAATCCCAGCTACCGGAGAGATGGAGGCAGGAGAATCGTTTGAACTCGGGAGGTAGAGGTTGCAGTAAGCTGAGATCGCGCCATTGCACTCCAGCCTGGGCAACAAGAGTGAAACTCTGTCTCAAACAAGCAAACAAAACACTCTCTGAAAGTGAAAGAAATCTCTTACTTTAAATTTCATTAACCGAAACAATGTACATGGACATACCTAACTTTGAAGAGGAGCATGTGCCCTGAAGCTTGGTAAACAGCACTATTGACCACCACCGTAGCTTTTCACAAGAAACTGGCTAATCTTATTGGTTACAAGCAGATCTGTGCATGAGAGGAATGACACAGTTCGGTTTCTTGCATAAGGAATTATTCAACCAGCAGAGCAGAAATCAACTGCATCAGTGATTCACGAATTGAGCATTCCTCAGAATCACCTGAAGCACTGGTTAAAAACACAGACTGCCAGGCCCCTCACCCACTTTCTTACTCTACAGGTGTGCGTGGGACCTAGAGGTTTCTATTTCTAGCAAACGCGATGCTAATGCTGCCCTTCTTGGACCACATGGTGAGTACCATGAAATGGAAGAATCAGATACCAGAGTTATTGCAAATGTTTGATGGTAAGGCAATGGGTAGGATGAGAGTAGCTGCAAGGTGACAGGAGAGTCCATATCAGATCGGAGAGATGTGTTTCGGGTTGAATTAACAGACTCTTATGACCCTGAATGTTAGGGAAGAGGATGAGAGCTTTGAAAATGACTACAAGATAAACACTTTGGGTAGAAAATTGCCCCATTAACCAAGATGAAGACTAGAGTAGCAAGGACAAGCTTAGGCAGGCGTGGTAGGGAGGTGGAGGATGGAGTGGAAATAAAGAAAGGAGTCTAGTTTATGACATTTTAGCTTTCAAGTACTTAAAGGCATCCAGATTTGATATGTCCAGTTGGCCACGGAAATGCAGCTCTGGATCTCAGAAGAGGGCTAATACCTGAAGGTAGAGACAGAATCATCATGACTTGATGAGGCTGAAGTCATCGGATAAAATGAGGACATCCAAGAAGGGTGTTTGAGAAAGGCAAAGAACCAAGTGTAGAAGCCTGAAATGTCCCGATAATTGGATAACTCAAAAGGATGTTGAGAAACCAGAAAGGATAATAAAACTGAAAAGTCTGAAAGGTAGAAGAACTAGCAGAGAGCTAAATTTCAGGAAATAGGAGAGCAGAGAGATTTCAAAATCAGGGAGTCCTTGGTGGTGTCAGATATTTTAGAGATCAGACGTAGTGATGATCAAAAAAAAGACCTGCAATAATTGTGCAGTTCATTACTATTTCTACCGAGACCCTAATTCAGCTGTTGGATAGGATGTGGACTTCCCACCCACCATTACTTGGATTTTTTTTTCCTTATTCTCGAATTAATCAAGGAAGCCTCTATAGCCAGCAGGTTCATCCTTTAAAAGCCGAGGCCACCCCTGAGGAATAAGCCCTTTTACAATCACAGGCATCTGTGGAAAGTTGTCTCACCCTCTTGGCAAAGGGAGAGATGAGAAAAAAATGGGATCATTCTAAGTCTTTACTCAACAACACTGCAGAGGCTTCTAGAAACTGGAGCTGAAAGCGTGCTACACCTGGGGCCTATGGTTATGTGTGTGCAAATGGTGTCATTGTGCAGGCCTTCCTTTTGCTTCAAGATTCTGACACTATGAATATGAAGCATTGATATACCTACTTCTATTCCCAGGCCATATTTGATTCTTCAACCCTGAACTTCATCTCTGATATCTCTTCTTGCTTGGCTAAGATCTCTATGTATCTACTTGAGTCTGTATAGCTAGATAGATCTTCACTGGGCCTACCACTTGCCTTGACCAGTCAACATGGCTCTTCAGTTCAGGAGCAGAGAATTGCTAAGGTCATCTTGGGTCATCTGTGTACTACATCCCACCCACATGCCACTCAGGCACCTTTCCCTACGTGATCCAGCCTAGGCCTAACCCCTGCCTCTTCCTTACTCTGACTGAACTATGCCCCCTGTATCGCCCAGGCAGTTGAGCCAACCAGATACAAAAGCTGTGACTATGTCACACACTTTCATTGATGAAAGAGACCCAAATAGACCTTAACAGATCAAACTAAGCCTCAATGACCATGAATAAGATAAGTTGTGCCTTACTTGTTATATGTTTTTTAAAAACATATGTGTGGGCAACTTCTATTTCATTTCAATTGAAAGAGAAAAAACTATTATTTCTTGGACTTTCATCAAAATATTGCCAGTTTGAATCGCACTCTTTTTTTTTTTTTTTTTTGGTTTAAAATAGGGAAAAACACCCACAAATGATAAATAAGTAAGAATACATAGACTGTTGTTGTGAAATTATCTTAGTCCTTTATCTTTTTCAGTCAAAATGACATAAATGTAAGAGAAACAGCTCCCATAATAGTCACTAATTACAAAAGAGCAAAGAAAGAACACAAGATGTTAGGTCCAAGGCTTTTGTTCCAGATGTCTCAGGGACTCTGGGCTGCCTACACCTTTATTTTCTCATCTCTCCCAGGGAAATTCAGATATGATTATTTGATGTGATTCTTGCACCACCTTTTCATCTCTTACGTTCAATTACAATTTTTATGAAAGAATATGTAAAAATAAATTCTGAACTCTATTTTATCCTTGCATCTTATCTTACAGACTGAATGTGAGCAGTACCTGCTCCATAAATAACTCACTGAATCATTTGGACAAAAAAAGTTCAGCAAAATAGTTGACTGTTTTATGATACAGATGACATCTGTCTTTTAAATAACTTAAGTGTTTAAATTGAGTAGTGAAAATACCTGACAAATCTTTTTCAGACTAATACAGCAAAGAAACCTGGAATAACATCTAAGACATCAGAAGTTGTTTTTAGACCTTCAAGATTTTCTTTTATTTAGGGGGTAAACCATTGTGCCTGTCCCTCTCCTCTTTCTCTCTCTCTCTTATGAATTCCGTCTGCTTATAAGTGTCATTGCTGGAGCTTGCAAGGAAACACTTTTGATTAGCACTAAAAAGGTCTAATGTTTGAGACCTTGAATGCAAGACTTCTGATAAAAATAAACTTCAAGGTCTCAGAATACTCTTATCAGATCAACCGTATGGTCCCAGAGTAGGTTGCTTAAATCTTCTTGGCTCAGCTTGAGAGTGCCAAGCTTAATACCCACAGGCTTGCAATCTTTTTGAATGTCATTATAATTCAGCACCAGCTTTGCATCCTGGATAAAGGTTCCCCTTGAACACAAAGTATGTTACATGCTTGTGTGCTAGTGATCAAAATACTCAGAGGATTATGGCACTTGCTTTTCTTAAACCTCCAAAATGGTGTTAAAATGCTACATCCAATCAGCTAAGCTGTAAATTAAATTTTTGTAGATTGAAGACATAGTTTTATTTCATATGCCAGAAACTCATTTCAACCCTAGCATTTCTGTTAGCACATTGCATCTAGCAGCATAACTCAAGAGGTTTAATGAAAGTTTAAAAACAATCTGTTGCAGATTTTGTGCCTAATTTATTTTTAATTGCAAATTGTACAACACATTATTGCCTGTGAAAATAGAAATTTAATTTCCTTCCTGTTTTTTTTTCTTTTTTCTCTTTTTTTTAATAACTCTAATGCAACCTCAGAGAGGAAACAGGCTTCAACATGTAGTTTTCTGAGTCTTATTTCTTTGTTCTTAGATTCTTTGGAAAACATACCTCACACCATTGAGCATTATCCTTCAAACACACTCTCGTGCTTTTAGAATGTGCTGTGTGGAATCCCATAAGAAGGTTGCATTTACACAATTATTGCAAATGTATAGCACGCACCACGGTTACAGCTTCGCTCCATTGCATGTGAAAATCCTCCTGACTGTATCTGACAGTTGACTCCTGCTAAAAGTGTTCATATTCATACTTAGAGTTATTATAGATCGTGAAACTGTGCTGGTGATGGCGTAAAAGCACACATGAGATAACTTGAATTACAAGGAAAGCTGGAGAGTTGGTAAAAATTAAATGATCTGTCCCATGTTTTTGCACTGATAGAACAAAGTCATGTATTAGCATGAAGTTTGTTTTCTAATATGACCTTTAGTTTTTTTAATTAGTCTTCTCCGGAAAACCGTGGAGAAAAAAAAAAATCAAACAAAAACACCGACTCTGGTCTTTTCTTTTGGAAAGTTTTGTCACACTCTGCTGCTTCTGGTAGTTTGACTTTGGACGGGAATCTGAAATGAAGCTTGATATGAGTGCTATCAAGTGATTCTAGGAAAATGTCAAAATACAAGCGAAGAAAACAAAGGCCTTTTGTGCTGGATTTGCATTCCCTTCTGAAATCTTTGGCACTTTATATCGGAAAGGGAGTTGTATTATTTATTTTCAATTTCCCGACTCTCCATTCTTCCTCTGTCCTTAGAGAGTGGCCATCGGCGCACTCCCTGCAGCCTTTCCCTGTCCTTGCTGGGCAATGTGTCAGTGAAGCGAGCTGTCTTCGAAGCTAGCGACAAGTGCAGGGCTGCCTCTTGCCAGAGCGGGGTGTGCTTGCATGTCGCCACCAGGTCTTCCTTCCTGCAAGACAGTTCTCTCTGTCTCCATGAGGCCCAGCTTCCAGTGACGGCTCGATCAGTGTGATATCTTGTTTTGGGTTGCTGTTGCGAGCAGGTACATTAGACAACATCACAGTCTCCAGAAGGAACACTTGTAGTGAGTGAGTGCCTTGACCTCCTGTAAGACATGATAGTTCATATGCAGGTAGGACTTGGGTCTTGGGTAGAGGAGGTGAACTGAAACTGCAATATTTGAGCACCTGAACTGCACTGCCACTGAGAATTAAGCAGGCTAAAGATCAGGAAAACGATTTGGAAATAACCAGCATGTAAAAAACCTAATTCAAGTTGAGAGTTCTGATTGTTTTAAAGTGGTGTACTCACATTGAAAGATCTGATTCGTGTAAATGTTACCATCTATAACTGTTTCTCTAAGACGTTTTGTGTTTTTATTTTACATTTTTAGAAGATATAAGCCTGCTATGTGATGATTTTTTCCCTTCATGTACCATCCATTAAATTATTATTTCTTGAGATATTTGACACTTTGCAGCTTTGCCATATTGGTTTTGATTATAGCAAAACGTTGATACAAATTATTCTTAATGAGGGAAGTAAATATAGAAATTTCAAATATAAATTACATTTCTGGGTTATGCAAGAAAAAGTGCTGATTACCTATTGTGTTTGTATAGCAGAAGTAGATATATATTATTTCATGAAAGAAATTTGATGAAACCGGATACTTCTGAGAAACCAGATTAAGAGAATGGGACAGCCATGTCAAAGAAAGTTTAGGTGGATGCTATTGATGAAATGAATGAAGAATGCATGGATAGCGTCAGATGCCAGAAGCATTCAGGATCTAACACTATACAAACCATGCTGATACAAGCAGTATTTATTCATATATAGATCATTGTGGCAAAACTCAGTTGCCTTCGTAGGACATGAGCTTGCACCTGCTTTGTAAATTCCTGTCGGAGACTGAATGACAGGTTTCCAGAAAGAAGGTGCTTATCCTCCTTTCCTTCCTTCCTCCTTCATTTCCAGAGGTCAGAGAGCTGTACGTATAGGCAGGTAGTCATTTGAACAGAAACTTTGGAGGGAAGTTTTGCTGATGTGTGTGAAGGCAGCTTGAAGTTTCAACTCTCTCAGCCTTTTCCAGCTAGGTCGATGCTCTCTAATTCTCAATTTTTTTCTTATTAAAGGGACACTCATCTCTTTTCTCTATACCTCTCTCTAAACTCAGTTTAGCTTTGAAATACTTTCAATGCATGGACACGCACACACACACACATACACACACACACACAGTAACCCTCGCTGGAATGGAGATGCCAGAAGTGCATTTATAAGCTTTGAAGTTGCCACAGTCGGCTGAAGAGGAATATATCTTTCTTTTAATCAGAATATTCAGAATGGAATAGGTGCAAGCTTGTTCAGGTTGGAAGATGGACATGAATACACCTATCCCTTGCTTTATGAATTTACAAGTTTCACTCATTCCTGAAAACCTTCCATTAAGTTCAATTTCTAAAAAAGAGTTAAGTAAAAAATAGTAATGTCTTTTAATTTGCTTAGGTAAATTTATGATACATTTTATGCCAAGTAAAGATACTCCAAGATTGTTCACAGTTTTAAAAAATATATTAATTGAAAATAAAGGCAAGCAAACTTTTATAAGTAAAAATTTGGAACATAAATTTTCAAATTTTATTTATAATTTGTATACAAAAGGTATAACAAAAGTATATGATAATTATTTTTATTCACCAATTCTGAAACTATTTTAGAGCTCATGGATTTTTTACTCCTAAACTGAACTTTAAAAATAAAATTGTAGTCAAATAAAATAAGAAACACTATGTTAGTAAAGTATAGGAGCCCTTTGAAATACTTGGAAGTGGCACATGCATATCGGACTGAAAATCTGTGAGAATGTTACTCTTCACCTCTCTTACAGACATGATCTATGCAGAGCAAAAACATTTTGCATTCATCTAAACATGGCATATGATTCAAATGTATTCTACCTTTGCCTGAAACCCTAATGTCAAAATGTCACTTTTTAGAGTGTATTTACTTAGTGTAGAGCTTTGTTTTTGTTTTCTTAGGTGTTTTTATTTTTACTTTTGGTGGTGAAGCAGTTATAATGAAAAAAGATACCATCCAAAAGTGGGATGACTTTGCAAAAGCCATTATGGCAACAATAAAAAAGTAATTAACTGATGGCATTATATGTGGTGAGGTAAGTCTGTATTCTGAATCTCGTATGATCTAATTTGTCTCCTGACACAGTCTTTGAAGCAATCAGAGATTTCTGGGATCTTATGCCACAGTCGGAACCTCCCACAGTGGAATATTAGAACTGGAAGATATCTTGGAGACAACTGTCTAACATTCCAGTTTTACAAATGAGGAAACTAGTGTTTAGAGAAATCAAATGGTTTGGCCCATGTCATAAACCTCAAAGAGGCAAAGCCAGATTTTCTCATTTTGTCTTCTGCTGTAACTGAACTGACTCTCAGAAATGATGGCATCTGCATCCTGATCACCAGCTCCTGGGATCTAATAGGGGAGAATATAACGCATCATAGTTCAAGTCAGGCTTGACGTAGGTTGGAGAATGAATTGAACTTTACATCCTTGAAGGTGGAATATTGTTGACCCTTTGAACTATATTATCGCTAAAACATTGGGTATTTTTGACAAAAGTCAAAAACATGATTTGAAAATAATCTTTCAATACATCATTATAAAAAGCCTTCCCACTAGGCAACAAAATCAAATTAGCTTGTTTTGAAAAAATGAAACAACTCTAAGAACATGTCACATCAACTGTTGGGGTCTGGGTCATGGGTAATCACTCGGCTGTGATCACTACATTCTGCATTCTGAAAAGTAATGAGGACTAGGCACAGGAATCACATATGGATGTAAATAAGATATAAGTGGCAAGCTGGATACGAGAACATGGCTGGGACTTGAGCCTCTTGCTATATCCTCGCCCCATCTAGAGCTTCAGATAAATGCATGGGAACAGTTGCAACTACATAGCAAACCTTTGGCCAGATGTAGAGATTTCTGGCCTGGCCACAGGGCTGGAAAACCCTGCCCTCACCAGTAGGAGTCAGAAGAAATCTTGCAACCTGTGCACAGAGAGAATGTAACAGAACACATGAGGCTGGAATACAGGTGTGCCTAAGTGATGAGTGAGTAAGAGAAAAGGCAATGCTTCTTCCCTGGTATCTGCAGGAGGCTGGTCATCCTTTTTAAGAACTGAACCCAGAAATGGGGAAGACAGTGAAAAACATTTTCCGTATGCCTGCTGCCCTGGAGTACAGGCTGCTTGTGAGCAGGAAGCATTCATCAGTGCAAGAAACATGCACTGAATGTCTAACATGGTCCTAGTACTCTACCTGATGCCGAGTATATAGAGGTGAGATTCAGACAGAATCTGTGATCTCGCTAGGAAGCAGGTTCACTAATAACCAATCCCAAGGGAGGACTTCCACCATGTGGGTGATGGCAAAGGTTATGACTGTGCCAACCACTGGGAATAGGAGTTGAACACTTGTCCCCACTGGACCTGGGCTGCAGTTTTGCCAGTTGTCTGAGTCTGGTGAAGCATAATACACTCATATGCAACAGGTTTTATATAAAGCAGATTTATTAGTTACTGCTGGGCAGGAAGAGACAAAGACGCCCAGGATCCATTGTGAGCTGGTTTCCCAAGACTCATGAAAGCTGCCTGGGACAGATGGAGGGGCCGTTTTATATATCTCAGGGGCTGGCCACATGACTCATGGGGAAAGCCTTGAGAACATTCTGCTCCTAGGGGAGACAGGAACAAATCTCAGCTCCCCTAGCAGTTCCTCCCTATCTCAAGATGTTGCATTTCCTCGGAGGAAAACAAACAAGGCTTGGCTATTTCTGGAAGTTCTTCCCTATCTCAACATAGTGTATTCCTAGCACATTCTACAGTTATTCTTTTTTTTTTTTTTTTCTTTAGAGACAGGATCTCACTCTGTCACCCAGGCTGCAGTGCAGTGGCGTGATCAAGGCTCACTGCAGTCTCAAATTTCTGGGCTCAAATGATCCTCACACCTCAGCTTTCTGAGAAGCTGGGACTATAGGTGCACACCACCATGTCTGGCTTTTTTTTTTTTTTTTTTTTTTTGGAGAAACTGGGGTCCCACTATGTTTCCCAGGCTGGTCTCAAACTCCTGGTCTCAAGGAGGCCTCCTGCCTCAACCTCCCAAAGTGCTGGAATTATAGGCTTGAGCCATCATGACCAGCCTGAAGTTATTCTTAAGAACTACAAATGGGAAAGGAAAGAGAAGTGAGTCAGTCCAATGCCACCTGGAGAATTGTCCTGCACTCATGGAATATGGCTAAGAATGTGTGTTCCTCATAATTCCTTTCTCCATGTTACTATATCTTATACAATGGTCAGCTCAGCCACTGCAATGAAACTAACTACCTGGCCAATCATCATTCTTTATTCATTCAACAAACGTTACGTTGTTTGACCAACATATGCTATGTACTGTGATGCAATTGAACTTCATAGTTTTTCTGAGAATTATGTTTCACACTGAACAACAGTATGAGGAAGGCAGAAGGAAATAAAATGAGATTCGTAAATAGAAAGCTGATTTGAATGAGTACTTTCAAAATAAAATGTTATTTATAAACACATGCATGTACACAAACTCAGACCAATGAGAAAAATGCCATGTTTCCTACATGCAGCTCACTGATTTTTAGTTACAATAACCAGTAAATGTTTCTTCTTGTTCTAACGATGAATATTCAATATTGTGATAACTTGTTATTTAAAGAAGACTTTTTTTTTTTTTTTAACAATTTCACTTGTCCTCATGATATTACACTGATTATTTACTAAGTAAAAAAGCATCCTTCCAATTTCTGGAGATCTGTCCTTTTTTTTTTTGAGACTGAGTCTTGCTCTGTCGCCCAGGCTGGAGTGCAATGATACAATCTTGGCTCCCTCCAACATCTGCCTCCCAGATTCAAGCGATTCTCCTGCCTCAGCCTCCCGAGGAGCTGGGATTACAGGCACCTGCCACCACGCCTTGCTAGTTCTGTATTTTGGGTAGAGATGGAGTTTCACCATGTTGGCCAGGCTGGTCTCGAACTCCTGACCTCAGGCGATCCACCCGCCTCAGCCTCCCAAAGTGCTAGGATTACAGGCATGAGCCACTGCACCCAGCCTATACTTTTATATACATAACAAAAGTAGCACTTTGTTACAAACATTAGTTCATACAGAGGTACAGTGAAAAGAGATTTCCAAAGATGTGGTTTAACCTTGGCTTTGCTACTTCCTAGTCACAACTTGAGACACACCATTTTCAACTCTCTGAGTCTCAGGGATATAGAATAATATAATGAGTTCAAATTCAGACCCTTGAAATATCTCACCTAAGGAGGAATGTCCCAGGAATAAATAGGAATTTCTGAGATCACAGTACATGTCTGCAATTGCTTGAGAGATATAGTTGCTGGGTTAACAAATAAAAGTACAAGCAAAAACAGTCTCCTCTTACTTCCAGACCACCTTCAAATTCTAGGTATTTGTATTAATTTGACCTTTTATGCATAGCTTAAAAGTGTGTGTTCTAAGTGGTTCAAAGAAAATAAAACATGATTCTTTCTTTTAACCAAATGAAGACCTACACAGAGAAACAAGATGCCATCCTATGCATGAAATAGCTGATAACACAAGGCTATGTGTAATCACTGAACAAGTATTGCCAACTGAATTTGAGTTATAAGGGAAAAATGATGTCTCAGTGACTTCTAATCTCTAATCTAGCCTCTTTCACAAGCTGTTAACTAGACTCTATGAACTCCAGTTACGTCTTCTGTAAAATGTGGTTAAGTACATATACACCATAAGGAAGGTGTGAGAACTGAAAGGAAGAATTCAGTAAAATACTTAGAATCATGTTCCCAAGCAGTTGATGCTAAGTAAACGTCAATTTCTCTTCCATCCTTTCTCGGTACTCATTTGGCACAATAGGATAATCATATTTGTTCTGTCTACCTTAGAGAGCTACATTGAGAATGAAATGAGCTCATATTTGTGAAAACATTGGATGTTATAAGGGCTTCAACAAATGAGAGGTGTTATTACTGGTAATGGAATTCTTGAACTCACTGTGCCAAGAGACTTTACCTAAAAATATAATTATACTCCCAGAGATATTATATAGTCACATAAATGACAGGAGCATAATGAACTGCCGCCTAAACTGGGTTCCAGCTAGTATTAGTCTTTGTATCGGGAAGAACAAATGCCCCTCCACAACGACTTGCGGCTGGGGGTAAAGACTCCTGGGTCTGGATTCAGGAGAACAAGAGTTTAACACTTCCAGACTTTATATGCTCACACGCAGGTGACAACACGCCTTAGAAGGAAGGACGAGCGGTTGTGTCTAACAGAGATTCTGTGTTGATGATATGTAGGGTACTGATTTTAGAGTCATTCTGTCTGCGTCCAGGTTCTGGTACCACCACATGCTATATATTTTTGGTCAAGGGACCTCGTTTCTCTAAACCTTAGAGTCCTCATTTAGAGAGTGGGACTGATCATGATACTTGCTGCTGGAGTATTTGAAGGATAAAATGAACATCTGGCCCCTGATAGGTGTGGCAGGGGATTTTAGCTATTATTATTATTATTTCTAAATAAGTGGAAAATATAGGACAGTCTTTTGTGCATTTATAAGAGAGCTAAATAAGTAATCGCAACCAAAAGAATAGGAATGGTGGTACCTGCTCCCTGCCTCCCAGTGCCTTATGGAGGAGGTCAGTCTTTGAATAAACAGCCGACTAGACTTCCACAAGAAGATATAACCAATGTGAAAGTAGAAGGATACCCAGTGGACTGAAGCTAGACAAGAAAAGCTGTGTAAGATTTAGGGAAGCCAATACTAGAACTTCAGTAGTGAGCAGAAAAAGGTGACATGGCAATATGTAGACTATGTAAATACATGTTGGGACTCATATTTCTCTCTCAGATTATCTGCCCTGTCTATCCGAAGTAACTATCTTCCATCAAAATACATGAAATAAAACAGCGGCATAACACCTGAGTAACTCTGTTCTTTTAATCCACTGAGACGAGGTCTGCATATCACCTGTATTTGCCATCACCTCCTTCACTTACCCTTTGCTAAAACATGTAAGAACATCTTTTATTTACCTACAAAACTTGAGTAGGCAGCTCAGGGCAATTGAAATGAAATCCTTCTGTGAAGAATGTAATCTCATATCTTTTTCTTAAGGTATAAAATTAATAAAACAAACTCTATCTGTAAGAACATGTGATATATACATTCATGTAATGTGGACTGCTTAGAGAAAACAGAAAAGGCTTGGTTTTGTAAACATCTGTAAGAAAGCTTGCTATAGAAAAATATTGAGATAAATGTCTGGCTGGGCGCAGTGGCTCGTGCCTGTAATCCCAGCACTTTGGGAAGCCGAGGCGGGTGGATTACCTGAGGTCAGGAGTTCGAGAGCAGCCTGGCCAACATGGTGAAACCCCATCTCTACTAAAAATACAAAAATTAGCCGGGCATTGTGGTGGGTGCCCCTAATCCCAGCTACTAGGGAGGTTGGGACAAGAGACTCGCTTCAACCTGGGAAGTGGAGGTTACAGTGAGCCAAGATTGCGCCATTGCGCTCCAGCCTGGGAAACAAGAGTGAGACTCTGTCTCCAAATAAATAAGTAAATGAATGAATGAATAAAAATAAAGAAATAAATGTCTAAAGGAGCAGACAAATACTACAGTGGATATTTGGGAAAGAGCTGACTTTCTTTGGGGGTGGCAAATGGTGGTACTGGTTGTTGCTGGCCGTTGAAATGAAAGCCATCCTAACGAGGTTTTATCATCATGAACTGTATTTGTTTGTACTAAATTAGGCTCTCCACAGAAACAAACCAAATGATGACAACGAGTTGATTGATTTCCCTTTTAGATTTTGTAAGCTAGTTAAATATAGGTAGTTGCTGTAATTGCATATTTACTATTTCACTTTTGCAGCTTTTAGAGTGACAAAAATGCAGCCCCCTGTCATGAGTCTCAAATGCTAAACTGTCCTACACATTGGCGATGCTGTGAGAGATGAGAGTAACCAACAAACACTTCCTACATTGTCACACGGGGCTAATTTAGACTGCTGCAAATTAGTGGTTTGTAGAATAGAAACCAATGTGGTAAAAAGATGTGTGAGACTGCCTAGTGACAGTCACACTCTGATGTGACGCTGTTTTATTAGCATCTTCTAAGATCTAAGGCAGTGTCGCCTTGCGTGTGGATCTGCAGTCATCCTTTAACTATGCGAGCTGGCCAAGAGCAGGGCTGTGAGCAAGACCATGTTTTTGCATCGTATTTGTTCTGAAAACATGGATTAGTAATGAGCGTTACAAATAGAGAACCAGAGAGACATTTTGCTAAATCAAAGAAGATTCATTCCTTCACAAAAGATAGACTTATATTCTGTAGCTAATGATTTGTTGCAAGATCTGATGAGTATCCTTCAAATATACAATTGATTTGAAAGGAGAGCCATGGATAGAGATATCTGTCTGCACCTAAACACAAAGTACACAATGAAACCTGTACATGGGGTTCTCTACAATTTATTACCGAAAAATATTAGGAGACAGAAATATCGAGTAACTCTAAAATAAGTTATACTTTGATGTTCAATTTGTTCTATCTTTTCAAGCAAAATTAGTTTTGAGAAGTATTTTAGTTCATTTATTATTGGAAAAGACCTCACTAGCTTATTCAAGCAAGAAAATTACCCCCAAAGCTTACAAGATTTATAATGCTTGGGAAAAAAAGAAAAAAAGCAATTCAATACCTAATGAGACATTTTAGGCCTCATTTGCATCTCTAACCTGACCCATTTTCTGCAAAACGTTTTTGTTGGTAATTTACATACTAAAAGCTAGTTATATATCCATCCCTAACCAAAAAGTTGATGAGATTACTAATACCACAATGAAGTTAACATTACCCTGAAAGCTAACTACGAGCATTTCTGGAAGGTTGACTATTGAGTCATTTATTTAGCTATAATCTCCATTACATCCTGGCAAGGCACCCAAACTCTGAGAGAATGACGTGAAAGACCAAATATCTCATTTCCACACTCACTCTATGGGCAGGAATCCTTCCGGGAACACACTCGTTGGAAATGAAGCACATGAACATGCTCTGTGTGTGTACACACATGACTATCACCAAGAGAAAATAATGCAAGGAAACACATCATATGAAACAAGTTCACATGTCATGTATTTTTGAATACCATAGAGCTTTGCATCTATTTGGAGGTGATAATTGTATAGATGTACCGAAGCTGTTGTATTAAAAAAAAAAACTTTCCAATGTTTTGTGAAAAAAGATTACAATGAGGAATTGAAGTGTACAGTGGCACAGTGATATATTTCTCACTGTTTTAAGGAATATTTATATTTGTTCAAGATGAAAAAATATATATCCATAAATGTATATGTTAATATTGTAAGTGCATGTATTGATATATTTGTATTACCAATATATTTACATGTTTACTAAAATATATTTCTATTTTCTATTTTATATATTTACATTTTATGTTTTGTATATTTTTATTATAAAACATACAATCACCATCTGTTGATAATTGTTCAATAACTTACTCTCAAAAAGCCCTGAATTTATAGTAACTTAACGAGTGTCCTTCATAATGTAAGCGTCTATAAAATACAAACTGTTAACCGTCTACAGTTTAGTCGAACATTATTTGGGCACATGGTGAGAATTATACTCCAAGACCTTCAAGACTGTCTTAGAGGTGAAATGTCCCTGCCTCTTAGTATAAGCCGCCCCCTCACTGCCCTACATCAAATCCCCACAAAATTCAGAGATTGAGAAATGCATGGGACATGGCTGGGGCTCCTTGTTTAACCAGGCTGCATCGCGGGTCCCTTTGTTAAACTCTAGTCTTTGGGGGCAGTGTGCAATCTGATTTTAGTTTGTTCAGTATCTCCTGCACAGTTTCTTCCCTAGATGAGCCAGGTATTTCCTTCTGATCAGGGCCAGTCTGGTATCCAAGAAGGTCCAAAGTTCAACCCATGCCGGTGGCCCTGGAAAGCCCAGAATGTGGACAAATGTGACTCGATTCCTTTCCTATTCAGTCATAGTTTACTCGATGAGTTTCAGATTGTGTTTGCTTTCAGAAACCCTCTTTGCTATGAGTAGAGGACTTACAAGGCGATACAGATTGATTATCAGCAGAGAAAACACTCCTTGGTAAATGTAATTACCAAAAACTCATCTGCAAAGTAAACTGCCATTCACCAAAACCTATTATCTTATGGCATGTTACGAATTGTGATTTTAGTCCCTATTTTGCAGCTGTCAAATACTGTGGGTACTGCAGCCGTGGTCTTCATGTACTTCTCAATCTCTGGCTTTTGTTGGGATTTGATGTATGGCAGTGAGGGAGGGGGTTTATACTAAGAGGCAAGGAAATTTCACCTCTAAGACAATCTTGAAGGTCTTGGAATATAAATTCTCACTATGCACCGAAATCATGTTCAACTGCCTCCTTTTATATACAATTATATATTATATTATAATTAAATATAATGAATGTATTATATATAATTATATAAAATTATAATAAAATGTAATTTATAATGAAATTAATGGGAACAGCATTCCAAGCAGAGGATGTCAGTAGAAAGAGCCCAATGCAGTAGAGTGCAGCATGCTCCAGGAACTGGAAACGGCCACTCTTCCATGTGTGATGGTGTACATGAGCGTGGTGTGCACCAGATGAGGTTGGAGAGGTAGACAGGGATCAGGAATCCTGACTGCAGTGTCAGAGTGGGCCATCATCAGCACTCCCCTGAATTCAATTTACACAACCAACATGGCCACTACTCCCTCCGTTCCCCACATCCTGGATGGCACCTGACCCTCGATAAGATTATGGCATATAGGAAAACAACAAAGAACAAATGCTTTCTCAAAAGAGGCCAGCTCCCAAGAGAAAGAGAAAGGAATAATCTGGCCTCAAATCACCCAGAAATTTTTCATAAATTCACAATCAAACAAGTCATTTCTCCTTCCCTGTGGCAGATGATATGAGGGAGCAGAAGTTGCCTGGACTGTTGCACTAATGGAGTAGCCTTACAGTGGAGAGGAACACCAAGAGTGAGGAAAAGACTTCTCCCAACAGTTCTGCCCTCTCCCACACTCTCTGGAAGTAATGATATAATCTGTCCTTTTAGAAAGAAAAATCCTTACATACGTGAAATTTTTTTGTTTCTACCAGAATCCATAATGTGTGTTATTACAAAGTGAACAAGCTAGATATGCCCAAATACATTATTACACTGGACTTGAACGCTATAACTTGAATATCCTAGCAAAATTAAATCCAATGGCAGCAAGACAAGAAACAGGGTCTTGATGGATCTCCTACCTAACTATAGCCAACCATATGTTTTCAGTGTTTTCTCTATATCTTGAGTGGATATTGTATACCTACACATGCATGGTTATATCAAATCTAGTTTTTTTTTTTCTCTTTTCCAGAAAAATACTTTAAAACTGAAATAATTATAAATGTGTAAATAGAAGGATTACTGATAAAATGCAATTTATGTGAATTACCCACATGTAATTGTTAGGGATTTGTTGGCCTCTGTGTCAAAAATGCCCTTCTCTCGCCAGGTGAAGAGCTGCTTCCTTGGAAGAGCACCCTAAGACTGGGTGGCCACCATCCTTTGCCTTGGCAGAGTGAGCCAGAAGGTCTAGGCACAACCCACTGTGTTTGCTGACAGCCAGTCTACCCTGGAGTTCCGGAACGGCCTCCTAGGAAGACCAGGGAGCGGTGAGTGCCCATGTGAGGCCAGCAGTTTTGATAGCTCTGTCTTCTGGAAGAACTTATTTTCTGATATTCTAGTTATTCCTATCATTCTTTCAGACACACTTCTAAAAGACTGTCAAACAACTACTTTCTCTCTTTATACTTTTCTGCACCCTGCCTATAGCCATAGTACTTCTGTAAATCAATAACATCTTGCTATCTCTGTCTTTGTGCGCGTAAGTGTGCAATGCTACAAATGGAAACTCACAAGCAGAGAGAGACAGTGAAAGAGAGAGAGAAGGTGATTTTGTATGTCTTCAACCTTACCATCGTATTTCTTTTAACATCAGTTAAAAATCGCTGTTATCAAGTGTCCATCTGCCAGGAGTCTTTGAAATCCAGTAATTATTAATGAGAATTTTATACAGAAAAGGCAGAAAATGTAAAATAGCTTTGGTTCATAAAACAGGAAAGATAAATGTCGCCAGGAAAAAAATCTATAACAAGTGTGTAGTGAACTAGGTGAAGGAAAATCTGTTGTACACTAGTGAGATTGTTAAATGGAAATCAAGGACATTGGCTGTGTTGACGAGCAAATTCTATTCGTCTGCACAAAAGCAGTTTATTTCAGAACATAGGATATGTAGATCTAATTTTTATTTTTATGCTATTGTTGGTCATGGTGATTATGAATGTATTACAAAGTTTTATAAAGACTAGTTTCACATTTGTTTACTGTGGGCATTTAAAGTTTTTTTTTATTTGGAATTTTAAGTTTTTCTAAACATAATTATAATTTTATTGGCCACTTTATAAACAAGAATTATAAAATGTAGAAGAGCGTAAAATGTTCCTATTTGCTGTACCGTATACCCTCTGAGTATTCAACTATTTTAAGGTCTCTGACTAAATACCAGCATATGATACCGGCAAAGATTGAAAGTAGAAATTCTATAGAACGTCTAAATGTCACAGGTGTTATTGGAATGGAAATGAACTTTTTAATACATTTTATAGGTATTACATATAGCCAGAATTTTACACCATATTTTTACACTTTAGTTTTTGACTTTGTCACCTATCACCTTTTCCAAATTACTAAAAACTAAAAATACCCTTAAGAAATTAAGAGCATGAATGGTTTGGCAAATCAAGATGGTGCAGTTTTTCTCCTGTCATGAAGGTCTGTGATATGTATCATTTTTCAATATTGCTGGTGGGTTGAGCCGACCTGACTACACACTGTGATCCTGAGATGTGGCTCCTGTCTGTCAACTTGGAATAGATTTTACTTTGGAGTTACTACTTGGGCAATCTAATTATTTCAAAAAGGAAGGGGGAGAAAAATGAGTAATAAGAGTATTATAGAAAATTATATTTTAACAAAAGTGGTGTTGAATGTTAGAAAGAAGCATACAATTAGGGCCAGGTGCGGTGGCTCATGTCTGTAATCTCAACACTTTGGGAGGCTCAGGCAGGCAAGTCGCCTGAGGTCAGGAGTTCAAGACCAGTCTATCCAATGTAGTGAAACCACATCTCTACCAAAAATACAAAAAAAAATTACCCAGACATGGTGGTGGGTGCCTGTAATCACAGGTACTCAGGAGGCTGAGGCAGGAGAATTGCTTGAACCCAGGAAGCAAAGGTTGCGAGGAGCTGAGATTGCACCACTGCACTCCAGCCTGGGCACGACAGAGTAAGACTCCATCTCAAAAAAACAAACAAACAAACAAAAAACCATGTAATTAATAAAGTAGTTAATTTTGTTTGGTATTTGGACCCCCAAATCAGTCTTCATATTCTTTCATTGACAACATTCATGAAGTTCTGCAGAAATTAAACAGAATTAAGAAACAAATTCCTTTCAGAGCAAGATGATATGGTACATTCTTAGTTAAATGCTTATGTCATTCTGTATACTTTTAAGTAAACTATCATTAAACTACTATTTAATATGTAGGAGAAATGATGCATTTAAATGCTATCTTGATTTCCTTAGAAAATATTACATTAATGGGTTAAAGAATAGCATCCCTTAGCATGGAAAAACCTTAAGCCCTTGAAAGTTATGAATACCCAAATCAAGTTCAGGCGCATACCTGTGCTTTGTCCGATGATATCTCCATAGCAACATTTATAATCAAATGTGTCATTTTAATAAATAACGATAATTAATAATACAGTGGGTTCTATTCTTTATGATAATGCTTTTGGGATAACATCTGAGTATCTGCTCCATATTACTGGGGTGGATAATAAGGTCAATATTACATGCTTGAGTAATATTCTTTGCAAACGCTTTCGGTGTAGTTTTGCAGAAATAAAACCATTTCTGAAGGAACACAACCGCTTTCTTCCTAGGGACAGAAGGGCTTTTAAATGAAAAGAGCATCTGCTCCTTTTCCCCCTGACAATTGTATTGTCTTCTGGATCAAGGTAATTTGCTATGAAACATGCAGTGTGTGGTCGTTCAGTATCATTTTACTTATCTGAGTGTTTGTGCAACCGATTCAGAACGTGACCTCACTTGTTCAGATGACACCAGTTTCTCATACTCTTATGTCGTCATTTAAATTTCATTTCATATTTTGACAGCCTTCCTCAGTAGAATGCATAGGACACATCAGACTGCACCTCTTGAATCTTCATTCTTAAACCTAGATGCCTGATTCTAGAACTAATGTTTTTATAACATGTAGTGTCACTGAGGAGAATGAAAATCTCACTTTGAATATGCTGCTGTAATAATTTTCAGTTGTAAGCTATAATTGATCTGAATGATGACAACAAAAGAAACACTTAAGAAAAGTAATTTTAGTCCTCAGTTAACAAAGTTTAATGTAAGCAGCGTTCTTTCAGATTACGTATATTTGTGTGCCAGGGGTCGTGTTTCCAGGTGTTTGGGGATCATGGATCTTACACCTACACTGTGCTGTCATCGCTATTTGTTCTGAGTGATGGAAAAACTAAAGTCCAACATTTGACCTGAGTTTACATGTCACAGGCAAAGCAACCATCATTATAGAGGGTAAGGGTGGGGGTTGCATAGGGGATGTAATATTTGAGCAGACTTAAAGCTTGAATTAGCAATGTAAGGAGGAGTGGGTATTTTAGGCAGTGGAAAGAACATGGACAAAGTTCCTGAGCTGAGGAACTGCCTGGCATGCTCACGGAACTAAAAGGAACCCAGGTGTCTAGAGCACAGACCGCAAACAGAGAAAAAAACAGAAAGAGAACATACTGGTGCAGTGCGTGAAGGACAGGGCACACAGGGCCTTGCAGATACCATTAAAGAAATTTGATCTTTCCTCCAAGTGCAGTGAAAAACCATTAGGGGACTCTAGGTAGGAGAGTGATGAGGTCAGGTTTCCATTAAAAATAATCACGCTGGTTGATGTGTGAAGAATAGAACAGATGTAGAAAGGCAAGGACAGGAAAGACCAATCTGGAAGGTTTTACACCAGTTGAGGCAGAAGGAAAAGAGGGAAGGTGTAGGGATCTAAGGAGGAACTGGAGACAGGTTCATGGGTTCCAGCTGGATCAGAAAGAGAATGAACTGGGTGGGTTAAAGATGAGGAAGAGGAGGGCCAACAATGACTCTCATATTTTTGGATGGGGAAAACATGGCAATGTTCCTTGTTTTTATGTTCAGTTTGAAGTAGATGCAAAATATCTAAGACCATATATCCCGAAAAAAGTTCTGTTTGTAGTTTTGGAACTCAGAAATCTGGGCCAAAGATCTAAATTTGTAGACATTGACTTTTAGATGGCAATTGAAGCCAGAATAGTGAATGAGATTGCTCAAAGAGAGAACATAGGGAGATATTTTTAAAGATCTTGAACAGAAAGAAACCTGAGGGACTTGGAGGAGCACCTGGAAGAGGAGAATGAGAAGAAACAGCCAGAGAAGTGGGAGGAAAATCTGGAGAGTTGGTAACATGGAAGCCAAGGGAAGAAGAGAGCATTTCATTATGGTGCTAAAAGCACAGTGAGATTAAGATTATGAAGTATGCCTTGAATTAAACAACAGTAACATCATTGGTAGCCATTGCAACAGAGTTTGGATAGAGGAGTGGGCAAAATCCTTATTGAAGATGGTTGTTCAATGGATGATAAAGAAATAGAATTGACAAACACATACAACTGTTTCCAAAGTTGGCTGTGAAATTGAAGAGATAAATAGGAATGTACATCGGAAATTGTGAAGTAAAAGGCAATTTTAAAAAACGTGATATGGTTTAGCGGTGTCCCCAGCCAAATTTCATCTTTAATTGTAGTTCCCATAATCCCTACGTATTGTGAAAGGGAGCTGGTGGGAGGTAATGGAATAATGGGAGAGGTTACCCCCATGCTACTGTTCTCGTGATAGTGAGTAAGTTCTCAGGAGATCTGATAGTTGTGTAAGGACTTTTCTCCCTTTTGCTTGTTACTTCTTGCTGCCACCATATGAAGGACATGTTTGCTTCCCCTTCCGCCATGATTGTAAGTTTCCTGAGGCCTCCCCAGCCAGGCTGAACTGTGTATCAATTAAACATCTTTCCTCTAGAAATTATCCAGTCTCGGGTATGGCTTTATTAGCAGCATGAGAACAGACTAATACAAAATGATAGTTTAAAATTCCTGAGAAGATGCTGAGATGAGATCCAGCAATTTTGTGCAGAGCATAGTCCTAAAAAGGAAAAGGGTTAACACTTTCATTGTAACAGAAAGGAAAGAGGAAAGCATAGATACCAATGCCAAAAGACTTCATTGGTTTGGTGGCAGGATATCGAAGTATTTGTATGAAGGAAGATAGTCTTGAGAGCAATGGGAAAATACAAAGTCATAGGCTTGAGCTAAGTAAAGAATGTTTGAAATAATCATGACATTCAACAAAAAACAGAAACTAGAGAAATATACAGTGAGATTGCTCAGCATTACTGAGAGGTTATTAAGGTTGATGACTATAAGCATTTAGAGTGCTGAAAGATTTTCTCCAGAAGCTCTAGTGCAGGAAAACTCAGACCATTCTACGAATTCACAATGGAATTCTCCAAATAGCTGTGCAAGGAACAGAGGTACATGAGACTGCAGGACGATGACAAGGGAATGATTGACAAATGAAGCCGTGGGTATTAACCAAGATAAGAAACAAAGCAAAGACAGGAAGTGTCTGGTGTAAAGGTCCCGATGGAGTCAGATAATAGGCTTAGTGAGAATAACTGAGCAAACAAACTAGATGGAGGGAAGCTTGGGGAGGGACAGCAGATTGTCTGAATTCTATATTTCAATGTGGAGTTTTAGGTATGGACATCCTGTTTTGTGATACTGAGAGGGGATAGTTGAGGCAGAGTGGAGGAAAAGGTCACTAAGAGTGTGGATATGAAGACATAGTGAGGCCAGATGATGCCATCCGATGACAGAAGTGATTGGCATGGAGACAGCCAGTTGCCAAACTCTTAATGAAAAGTCATGTAAAAGTTGATAGCAAAAACACAAGGTCAAGGGAGACATAACTAGTACACAAGACTCAAAGTATAATTCCCCCTGCCCACTCAAAGAGGATGAAGAGATGATGTACTGGACCAAATGGGGACCAGCATGCAAAGCAGGGATGTTCATAAATAGCACTGTTCTGTCCTGCATGGTTTGAGAGGAAACAGCAAAGTCTTCAGTCCAACCAATAACCTCCATTAGTCCTGTAGGGATGCCTGAATTTGTATGACAGTCAGGTCTTCAGGAACTTCCCTTGGTCAGCACAGGAATGCTCCAAGTCTTAGAAGAAATGCACAGGAGACTCTGGCGCAGTGATCGGAAGGTCCTGGGTTTAAAATGTGGTTCTGCCCCTGTGGTGTATTCTAGCTAACAATCATGGGCATGTTCGTTAACATTCTGTACCTTTTGACCTCTCATCTGTAAAGTAGGAATAAAAATAAGAAGTTCCAATGTCTGATTGTAAAGATTAATGAAAGTAATGTCTGTAAAACCAGGCTGACATTACCTGTTGCATATTAAGTATTTAATAAGTAGGATCTAATGGCATAATTATCATTATTAATGTCATGGAGCTCATATACTAATATTTTAAGCTCAAATAACTTTACAAGGCTTCCTGCAGCGAACCACACTATCTCCTGCCCCACAACATTCTACATCCTGAAATACCCCTCAAGGTGCCCCTTATTCTACATTTGACTGGCGCACTATCTTAAACTGGTTTAATATACAGTCATGCACCACATAACAATGTTTCAGTCAACAGTGGACTACATATGTGACAGTAGTTTTCTCATGTTATAATGGAACTGAAAAATTCCTATTGCCTAGTGGTAGTGTAGCCATCATAACATCATGGTGCAATTACTTTAAGCTTTAAATAAATCTAGGGTAGCCTAAGCGTACAATGTTAATAGAGTTTACAGTAGTGTGCAGGCATGTCCTAAGTCTTCATGTTCACTCACCACTCACTGACACCCAGAGCAACGTTCAGTACTGTAAGCTCCATTCATGGTAAGTGCCCTATGCACTGGTTGTTTGTGTATACTATAAGTAATATTGGTGCTAATCTGATGGACCAAAGCATTATCAGCTGTTGAGGATTTAATGGGGTGTTGAGGTATTTATTCTTTAATATATATTAATGGCATTTAAAAAAACTCAACAGAGAAAAGAAGCTCAAGATTCTGAAAGTAGTGGGTTCAACTTTTTCTGTATTAATAGCAGGTTGTCCTAACCAGAGAATAAAGTGAGATTATAGAATGGGGGCATTCCCAACAATAGAAATCAGCTATATTCATAGCTTTGATAGCTCGATCACCGTTCTCACACTACCATGGGAAGGGCAAAGGTAGCCAGTGGTCCCTGAGCATGTCTGTTAACCAGAGGATCTTCTGGATACTATGTGGCATATTTCATTAAATCATCATTCATTCATTATTGTTCCCAACTTCCACATTGTAAAAATATGATACTGAGAAAGATTTACTTGGTGTATATATACACATGTACTGGACACACACACACATATACATGTGTACACACACACACATATATGTGTACACACACACACACACACATATATATATGAAGCTATTAAGTGACAAAGTAGAGGTCTGAATTCTGTCAGATATCAAAGCCAGTATTCTGATCCCTGACGTATGAAACCTCAATGTATCCTTCAGTTGTCTAGAGAGCCCTGGACCATTAACCTATTCCTTGCAAGTTCTTAACTGATTTGTTCTGATGTTGACATAACACAGATAAGGCAGTTAAGAGTTTAAAACCAAGGAACGAACACATGATTTGTGAGGGCTCAGAAATTTCAGCAGAATGACTAAAACAACTTTTGTCAAAATTTGTCATTTTCTTTTGATCGTTTTTAGGTTGATAAAGCAGGAGGCAGGGCTCTAAGCTAGTATCTCTATACCAACTCTTCTATTATGATAAACTTGTGAGCAAGGTGAGCAGATGGGAGCTAGTTGATAGTAGAGATGGGCAATACTGGTGCTGTGATTATGTATTCAATAATCGTATTGAATGAAGGTTAGATATGTAATTATGTCAATTACAGAATTTTTAGAGGAGGATTTAAAAATATATAAAACAGTGTTAAAAATTTTCTGTTTGTATTATTTTAGAAAATATTTTGGAAGAATGATGTATTAGAAATTTTATATTAAAAAAATCACAAGACTACATTTAATATTGCAAGTCTACATTCTCTAACTTCTCTGAAGAAATACAACATTTAATTAAGAACTATCCATAGAATGGTGGATATTTGGAATAGAAAATTACCCTCTATAGATCACCTCTTTCACTGGAGTAATTTATTTGTGGATTAACACTCAGTAGAGAAATTATTCCACATCTAAGGGACAGCATCAACCAGAAAGTCTTCCTCTAGAGGAAGTCTCGAAAAGTATTGAAGTTCTTAGATAACTTAATTGATCATGAAGCAAAGCACTGGAAGAGAAAGTAAATTAAAACTAAAAGGGAGAGTTTATTCTAAGTTAATATTTTATGTTAGAAAAACCTGATGTTAAAATAGTGGAAGTGGTATTTCAAAATGATTTATATTTATTAATAATTTCTTAATATTTAATAACATATAAAAAGGTAGATATCAAATGAACTCTATAGGCACTTAAATGTGGTGATGTAACAACTCCTTCAGTGAGTAGCTTAGTATGAAAGATGCGAAGGGCAATGTAAACAGAGACATCAATATGTTTCCTTCAAGTTTAAAATTAGTATTTATTTTGGAAGTTTCAGTCAACTTCATTATTCTCTCTCCTTCTTGGTAGTCAATTTTTTTGTTTGAGGCTCTCTCGATTAACCCCTGTCACTTCAGGGCAAGTTCAAGAGAATAGTGCATTACTGATATTACAGAAACAGTTGTTACTGATCAATATGTTTTGAACCACACACAGGGTATATCTTTAAGGACATAATTCATCAAAAACAGGCTTACTGGAGCTCCTCATACTGTTTTCATTGATTTTTTTCCTCTCTAGGAAGACATGGTAGATAGTCTATATGTGACACAAGAGTTACATTCAAAATAAAGACGTCAGGTAGTCAGTTACAAAGAAAAAAAATCAAATATAGGGGTTCTAAAAGTGGAAGACAATTGAATTTAAATTCTTATTCTCACATTTTAGTATCCTGTTCAGATTATACAATCAGATGACTTATAATTATTAAAAAGTTTCACATAAAGAATACCAGATTCTAGGTGTGAATTTTATTTGTGACTTACTATGTGAAATGGAGGAAGAAAATTACTTGTATTTAGTTTTCCTATTACCACTACATAGCTTATTTTTAAATTTAAAATTAAGTATACATATACATTGTTTGATACCATATGTGTTTTACATGCTTGTCTGTTAAAGCAAGTTTTAAAAGAACTAGTGGAGTTCACATTGTAAAATGTCCTAAAGTAATTCCTATTGTACTGCAAATAATTGGTTTATAAGGGAATAATAACTTTCTAATCTTGCAAATCTGCATCCTCATATATAGTGTTAGCTTAAAAATCAAGATAATATATTCTTTTCAGTATTCACAAAGAATCTGAAATGGAGGTTAAAGGAAAGTAGTATATCTTAAATTGTTTTACAAGGTAGAATATTACTGCTCCTCAGAAGTAGGAGGGAAAAACTGATCTTTAAGTGAGGTTTTTTTGCTTTTAGAACAGTGAATTAGTGTCGATATTTTAGGTCACAATTTGCATTTTAACCTCAATATCTGCCCTAGAAGTCCATTATTCTAACTTTCTCATTAAAGGTACAACCCAACCCATCATTGTTGTAAACTGCTTGGGTGAAATGTCCTCCTGGATGGTCATAAAGAAATGCTTTTTTGAAAAAACAGGAGATGCATGAATAGTAGCTACCTGTGACAGCTTACTCAAATAGCCATGGAAGGCAAGAACAGTTTACCTTGCATATTCTCTCTCTCCTGGTCCAACCTTAATTTGAGAGCTTATCACCACTTGGCCTCCCCACACTTTCCTCGAAACTCCTTATTAATCCAATCCATCTGATGCATTACTCCAGTATAATATAATCTTTCATAAAGATTTTCTTCCTTGCATGATAGTACATTGCTTTGTATTACTGAGTATTATTTCATCAAATCCATATATGTGATGTATTTATTCATGCACCAATGAATAGGCTTTTAAGTTGTAATCAATTTCCTTGTTATTTTGAATAAAGATGCTATGAATATTTGAGTACAATTGTTGGTGCAGACATATATTTTCATTTCCATTGAGTAAATACCTAGAAAGTGCTATTTCTTTGTCTTACGGTAAGTATGTACTTACCCTTAAGAAACTGCCAAATGACTTTCCAAAGTTGCCTCAGCACTTGGCATTTGAATGAGGAATATATGAGATTTTTATTTGCCCCACATTTTCACGAAAACTCGGTATTGTCAGTCTTCTCAGTTGTAGTCACTCTAGGGGTTGTACAGTGCTATCTGGTGATGGTTTTAATTGGCATATCCCTAATGACTAAATACATTGAATAGTTTTTCACGTGTTTATTAGTTATGGGATATCTTCCTTTGTAAAGTACCTGTTCAGCTCCTTTGCCCATTGAAAAAATATATTAATATTTATTACGGAGTTCTTTCTATATGTTCCGCAAGTAATTTTCCCAGAGCGTGACTTGCCCTTTCATGTTCTGAAAAGTGTCTTTTGAAGAGCACAAGTTCTAAATTGAGTAGGTAGACTTCATCAGTTTTTTTATGACTTGGGTCTTTTGTAACTTATATAGGAAATCTTTCTCTATTCGATGAAAATTTTATCCCACATTGTCTTCTAGAAGTTACGTAATTTGGGTTTTCATATTTAGATTTTTGATTCATTTCAGGTTACTTTTTGTAAATGGTATGAGGTAACAGTCATTTTTTTACATATGGATATCCAATGTTTCCCACATACATTACATGTTGAAAAAGCATGTACTTTCCTCACTGGATTATCTGGGATCAGGAATTGGCCACATAAGGGGGGTCCTATTTGTGGACTCTATTCCGTGCCATTGATCATTACATCTGTCTTCATGCCAACATCACATCACCATAGTTTTATAGTAAATCTTGAAATTAGGTATCATAGATACTCCCACTTTGCTTCTTCTTTGAAAATTACTTTGGCTATTTTATCTCCCTTGCATTGCTATATAAGTTTTAGAATCTTCTTTTTAACCTCAAAAACCTGTTGTAATTTTTTTGGAATATCATTAAAATATACATCAATCTGGAACCCTTGACACATAGATGATATTGAGTCTCCCGATCAAGGTATCTCTCTTCACTTATTTGCACTTCACTTACCTGTCTTCACTTTTCTTTATTCAACAATGTTTTGCAGTTTTGGGTATAAAGATCTTGTATGTATTTTAGTCAGTTTATCCTTACATATTTCATGATATTTGATGCCACTTTAAATGGTATTGTAGTATAAATTCCACTATTAAATTGTTTGTTGCAAATACATAGAAATATGATTGACATTTGCAAAATGACATGGTATTCTGCAACATTATAAAATTTCTATGAACTATTTTGTAGATTCCATGGGAAAATTGAATAGATAATTTTGCAATCTGTGAATAAAGACCACTTTAATTCTAATTTCCAACATCCTAGGGTAAAAATATGAGTAGAAATGGAGAAAATAGACAACCTGCCTTATTACTGATCTTAGGGAGAAAGCACTCCGTCTTTCACCATTAATATGACTTTATCTGTAGGTCTACTGTAGCCAGCAGATAGTGGAGTGTTGTGTTTTTGTATTATCCGATGACCTCTGACTTTTAATTGGTGCTTATTTTTCTTTATATATTTTTCTTCATATATTATAGTTCATAAAAATATGTTTAATGTCATTTTTGATACAACTGGGTGAAAATCTCCTAATTTACTAAATTTTGCCATTTGCCCAGATATTTTTTCTTTTGTTTACCTTTTCTTCTGCCTTAATTTGAATTAAATTAGTATATTCAGTATCCCATTTTATCTGTATTACTACCTTACTAGCTGTAGTTCTTTTATTTTTTTCGTGGTTGCTCATGGCTTACAATACACACAGTTGAATTACCACAGACTACTTTCAGTAACATATAGCACTTCATCTTTCATGTAAGAAACTTGCAACAGTGTAGGTTCATTTCCTCTCTTCTTTCTTTGCAGGAATATTGTCAAATATTTTACTTTTGCATGTGGTATAACTCCATAATACATCGTTACTAGGTTTTATTTTAAAGAGTCAGTTATCCTTTAAAGAGATTAATTTTTAAAGTTTATTTTCTGTTTATGATATAGCACATCTATGGTTCTATATCTATGTCCATCTAAATCTCTAACTTTTATGATCTTTTTTTTGCTTGATATGCATCCTTTAATATTTTTTGTAATGCTGATGATGAATTCTCTCAGATTGTGCTTATCTGAAGAGAAAAAGCTTCACCGTATCAGACTATTGGAAAAAAATATTTTCACTAGAGATATAGAATTCTAGGTTGGCTTGCTTTTTGTTTATCTTTTTTTCTGGGATAGAAAGATCTTGATTCTTTGTCATCTGGCTTTCATAGCTGCTGTCACAAAGTCTATTTTAATTCTTATCTTTCTTCTGCTACACCTGTGTGTTTTTTTCTCTGTCTGCTTTTAAAGCTTTTCTCTTTATCATTGTTATTTAGCAATTTGATTATTTTGTACCTTGGTGTGGTTTTATTTGTTTATTGCATTTAAAATTGATTGGGTTAATTTGATGTGAGGGATTATGGTTTCAAATCTGGAAAATATTTTAGCCATAATTTCTTCAAATTTTTTCTATCCTTCCCCTACTTACTGGAACTCTATTACACCTATGTTAAATAGCTTGCTCTACATGTCACTGATGCTCTGCTGATTTTTCCTCAGTCTTTTCTTTCTGCACTTCATTTTGGATTATTTCTATTGCTACAATTTCAACGTCAATGATTTTTTTCTATTGCAATGTATTATCTGCTATTAATCTTATCCATTTTGGTTTTCATTTCAGATACTGTGTTTCTCATCTTTAGAAGTTCTGTTGGGTTTCTTTTCTCTACAGTTCATATTTATCCTCCTCATATTTGTGTTTTCTTCAGCATCCTTGAGTATCTGGACTATATTTATAATAGCTGCTTTAATGTTCTATCCAGATAATTCCATCTTCTCTCATGTCTAAATCTGTTGATTCAATGGCTTGATTATTCTCCTGGATATGAGTCATATTTTCCTGCTTCTTGGTATGCCCAGTAATTTTGAATTGAATGCCAGACATTATGAATTTTACATTTTTGGATTCTGGACTCTGTTGTACATATTCCTTTCCAACAAAAGTAATGGGCCTTGTCCTGGGTACAGTTCAGTTACTTGGAATGGATTTGACCAATTTGCTTTTATGCTGTGATAAGGAAGGTCCAAAGCAACTTGATCCAGGGGTAATTTAACCTCAATATTAAAATGGTATCCCATTTGAGAAATGCACAAAATTCTTTATGTGTCATGATGTCTTTCCTTTTAGATGGCGAGAACAGAAGCTCTTAGGAACCCTGCACAATAGCTGGGAATTTCGAGTAGTAGTACTTTGGGTAATTTCCTCTTATTCATGTATAAATTAAAGACTCCAGGGGATGGAACCCATTTGCCAACCTCCAAAATCCTTTCCATTTCCCTGCCCTGCAGGCCAGACTGCCTTGGATTCCCTGAACTCAGTTCTCTGTCTCCTATACCAGCAAGATGGTTTGGCTCTCCTGGGGTTTTACTTCCTGTGCTGTGGCAACAGACACATGAAAAAATGCTCGTCATCACTCGCCATCAGAGAAATGCAAATCAAAACCACAATGAGATACCATCTCACACCAGTTAGAATGGCAATCATTAAGAAGTCAGGAAACAATAGATGTTGGAGAGGATGTGGAGAAATAGGAACACTTTTACACTGTTGGTGGGATTGTAAACTAGTTCAACCATTATGGAAAACAGTATGGCGATTCCTCAAGGATCTAGAACTAGATGTACCATATGACCCAGCCATCCCACTACTGGGTATATACCCAAAGGATTATAAATTACTCTACTACAAAGACACATGCACACGTATGTTATTGTGGCACTATTCACAATAGCAAAGACTTGGAATCAACCCAAATGTCCATCTGTGACAGACTGGATTAAGAAAATGTGGCACATATACACCATGGAATACTATGCAGCCATCAAAAACGATGATTTGCGTCCTTTGTAGGGACATGGATGCAGCTGGAACCATCATTCTTAGCAAACTATCACAAGAAGAGAAAACCAAACACCGCATGTTCTCACTCATAGGTGGGAACTGAACAATGAGATCACTTGGACTCGGAGGAAGGGACATCACACACTGGGGCCTATCATGGGGAGGGGGGAGGAGGGAGGGATTGCATTGGGGAGTTATACATGATATAAACGTTATGCACATGTACCCTAGAACTTAAAGTATAATAAAATAAAAAATAATATAAAATAAAAAAAATAAAAAAAAAAAAAAAAAAAAAAAACCGCCCCAAGCAACAGCTTGGGACAATCTTAGGACTCATCTCTCTATTTCTCTCCAGGATCAGAATCCTATGCTTGCCGTCATCCAATGTCTGAAAACTGTCTTTTCAAATATTTTGTCTGGTTTTCAGATTTTTTAAAGGCAGCATGGTATACTTGGCCCATGTTATTAAATTGTTCTGAGAAGTAGAATGTTTTTTGTTTGTTTCTTTGGGTTTTCTTCCTTTTGAAACATAACTCAGGTGTCATTCCCGCTGGGAAACTCCCACTGACCACTTTTTCCAGCTGAGTCAAGTTCCCACTCTGTTTATTTCCATTTGCAGGGATTCCATCCATGACGACACTGATTTTACATGGCATGCTGAGCGTTGGTTTACTTTTCTGCATCACTATATAATGTGCTCCTTAAGGATAGGAACTGGCACATATGTATCTTATTCATCCCTGCGGTCTCAGTACTAGTGCATCACCTGTATTGGATTGAACATATCAAATGTACCACTCCACAACAAACAGCTTGAATTATTCTGTCTTGTCTACATAGTAGGCACACATATCTCATCTTGGTATTCAAGACCATTGGTCATGTGACTTAATTCATTATCATAGTCTGACCTCGCTCTACAAGAGCCTTATGGTCCAGCAAAGCTTAGGCCCACCATTTATATAAAACAGCATAGCTCTCCCGCCCCTGGCCCTTTTTTCTGCAATTTATTCCACCTGGAATTTCCTTTTCCACCAATCCTATCTATCAAAATTATTTTCTTTAACATCCATGTCAAATACCACATCATCCCTGATGCTTATGCTGGTTGACCAGCATTTGTAATGCCCTTGCAATTTATTTACCCTGGTCATGTGTCCTATTTTATCTTGCCTGTTGTATACATTCTCTCTATTTTATCATAGTCTATGCATTTCCCATTCTGTGAATATTTCCTATTCCATCATATCATTCCATGGCTGCATTAGGCTTACTTACAGCCCTACCCAATTCACCTATCTTCACTCAACTGGATTTTTCTCTCTTTAAGGTAAAAACTAAGTGTTTCTTTTATTTAGTAGCTATGTTTAAAATAGTAGGCATTCAATAAGGTTTGTTTAATAAAACATGGATACCAATTTTAAAAGATTTTTGGTTGTCATTGTTAGTAGCAAATTTGTTAATGTACTAGCTTTATTGAGATGCGGTTCATAAACCATAACATTTACCTTTTTTGAAGTGGACAATTAGCAGTGTTTAGCATTTCCATAGGGCTGTACAACCATCATCCCTATCTAATTTTCAAACATTTGTATCATCCTCCCATAAAAACCCTGTAGTCATTAGCAGTCACTTTTCATTTTCCCCTCCCCCAGTTTGGCAACTGAGTCTACTTTCAATGTCTGTTGATTTGCCTACTCTGTGTAGTTTATATAAATAAAATCATTCAAGACATGGTCTTCTTTGACTGGCCTTTTGACTTAGCATAATGACTCCAAGGTCCATCTGTAGTGTAGTATGTAGCAGTACTTTTTACTCCTTTTATTGGCAAACAATACTTCACTGAATGAATATACCACATTTTGTTTATCCATTTATAATTGATGGACAGTTGAGTTGTTTCTAGTTTTGGGCTATTATGAATAATGCTACTATGAACATTTGTGTACAAATTTTTGTGTGGACACGTGTTTCTATATCTCTTAGATATATGTCCAGAAGCAGAATTACTGACTCCCATGGCAAATCATTGCTTACCATTTTGAAAATATGCCAAACTCTTTACCAAAGTGATGGTGTTATTTTACAATCCACCAGCAATATACAGGAGTTCCAATGTCTTCATATCCTCACTGACAATTGTCATTGTCTGTCATTTTTATTTTAGCCATTCTGGTGGGTATGTAGTGGTGTCTCATTGTTTTCATTTGCCTCTACCTAATGACAACTGGTGTTAAACATCTTTTCAAGTGGTTCTTGATCATATATATATATCTTCTTTCGGGAAACATCCATTTAAACTCTTGACCCAATTTTTAACGAGGCTAATTGTATTTTTATTTTTGGGTTGCAAGAGTTCTCATAATATGCTAGGTGCAAGTTCCCTTATCATATATATGATTTGTTCGTATTTCCTGTCATTCTGTGGGTTTTCTTTTCATTTTCTTATTTTCTTAGAAGCATATATTTTTTCAATTTTAAAAATAGTCCAACTAGCCAGATGCAGTGGTTCATGCCTGTAATCCCAGGACTTTGGGAGGCCAAGGCTGGAGGATCATGCAAGGTCAGGAGTTTGAGACCAGTCTGGCCAATATGGTGAAGCCCCACCTCTACAAAAAATACAAAAACTAGCTGGGCATGGTGGCTCATGCCTGTAATCTCAGCTCCTTGGGAGGCTGAGGCAAGAGAATCACTTGAACCCAGGAGGCGGAGGTTGCAGTGAGCCGAGATCGTACCATTACACTCTTTAGCCTGGGTGATAAGAGAGAAACCATATCTCAAAAAAAAAAAAAAAAAAAGCCCAATTTATCTATTTTTTGTCACTAATGATTTTGGTGTCATATCTAAAAAACTGTCATCTAACCTGAGGTGAAGCATATTATCTCTTATGTTTTCTTTTAAGAGTTTCATAGTTTTAACCTTTAAATTTGTGACTATAATTCACTTTGAGCCAATTTTCTTATGATGTGAAGGAATTCAACCTCATTCTTTAGATATATGATTTTTGAAAGAAAATATCGTACCCATCCTTTTTTAAAACTTAGTTTCCATAATCATGTTCTTTAGTTGGGTAAACATGTAGATGTGTTCAGAGAATAAGACAACTGTAAAAAAAAACTTGGTAGAAATACATATTTATTTTTTCATTAACATATATTTTTATTTTTTCTCTTGCATAGAATAGACTAACACATTCTTCAGACAGTGATCAACCAAACATTTTATGCCTAGGATTGCTCAGAAACAAAGAGTGCTTTTACTGAGAAATTACCTTTAGGTTGATTATTCTTGAACTTCTCTCCTTGAAAGATAGTCAGAAAAGGTGACATCAGATAAAGTCAAATGCAAATAACTACATAATTTTAGAATTATGAAAATATGCAAAAATATTTGCATAAATGTTGTATTTCTTTCTTAGCAGAATTCTAGAGCCCAGAAAACTTATGCTTTAAAAAGTTAGATTTTTGTAGGCAAATATGACCAAAACCACAATTACTTTTGCACCAACCTAGTATTTTAAAAGGTCAATAGGACCGACATTCCCAAGGCCTCTGAATAGCACTGAAACCCACCTTCCTCCTTCACTTTAGTAGCACTTACAGTGAGTGCCAGACGGGGGAAAGTTCACGTGAGGAAGTTGCTAGATGCACATATCACATCACACCATGTCACAGAGTGAAGGACTGGGACACAGTGGTTTTAGGTCCCGCTGTGACACTGTGCCACTTGCTCTTCCTTGGGAAATAACCTTTTCCCTTCTAAAATGACTTATTTAAAACTCTTCAGTTGACTCCACACTTTACCTTCAGATTGTGCATCAGAAGCTGCCTACGTGCCATAGCTAACTTGAAGCAATCGCTTGGAATTCTTGACATCCACCTAAACGTGGGTGGATAATGCCTATGTGGAAGAAGCCTGAGTCTCCTCCTAATTTAATTTAATTTAATTTAATTTTTGAGATGGAGTTTCTCTCTTGTCTCCCAGGCTGGAGTGCAGTAGTGTGATCTCGGCTCACTGCAACCTCCGCCTCCCTGGCTCAAGCGATTCTCCTGCCTCCGCCTCCCAAGTAGCTGGGATTACAGGCGTGCAAGGCCATACCCAGTTAATTTTTGTATTTTTAGTAGAGATGGGGTTTCACCATGTTGATTAGACTGGTCTCGATCTCCTGACTTTGTGATCCACCCACCTCGGCCTTTCAAAGTGCTGGGATTACAGGCATGAGCCACCACGCCCAGCCTGGAATTTAAGGGTGATGTTGTCCTGAGGAAACTATATGCCACAGTGTGATTGCATCATGCTGTGATGAGCCACCTACATTTTATAGTAATTGGTTATGTGTATGCAATTTATTCCTGTAGAATCCATTATTATAATATAAGAAACTCCCTGGAAGGTAGAAAGAAGAACACATCACAGTCAGATTGTAGTAACTATTTGGACTATTTAAAATCGCTCATCTAGCTCCATCTTAGAAAAACAAGCCCTCTACAGTTTATGCATGTCATGTGACTTTCTGATTTCATACTTGAGACAGAACATGTTACTACCCTTTTTAATGTTGATGTTTAGGAAAACAATTGATTAAAATGTGAAATATTGTCCCTAAGCATTTATAGATTGAAGTAAAATATTCCCCTCAAATTTACATCTGAATTATTTTTCTTGTAAAAATGCTTAACATTAACACAGTACTTCTGTTTTACCTAAAACAGTGGATCCTCCTTGCTACCTCTCTCAAAAATTTTTATTGGTGCTATTTTTTAGGAAAATATCATAGACTACATTTATTTGAAATAACTTTACATATGTTTAGAATTTTCCTCAAATCTATTTTAGGTAAAAACTCAGAACTTACTCTATTACATGTGAAAACTGAGAACTGGGTAATATTTTACTAGTGTGTGTATATGTGTGTGTATATATGTGTGTGTGTGTATATATATATATGTATTTTTTTGGAGGGGGCCAGAGTCTCGCTCTGTTTCCCAAGCTGGAGTGCAATGGCATGATCTTGGCTTCCTGCAACCTCTACCTCCCATGTTTAAGCAATTTTCCTTGTCTCAGCCTCCTGGGTGGTAGCTGGGATTACAGGTGCCCACCACTGCGCCTAATTTTCATGTTTTAGTAGAGACAGGGTTTCATCGTGTTGCCCAGGCTGGTCTTGAACTCCTGACCTCAGATGACCCACCTACCTTGGCTTCCCAAAGTGCTGGGATTACAGATGTGAGCCACCACACCCGACCTTCTAGTATATGTTTAAATCACCATGTTATCCAAGGGATTAGATCACAAGCATATTATGACAGATGTCTAGTTATTACAATTTACTGTTCCATTTCAATAAATGAAAAAATTTAGTGTGGTACAAAAAATAATTAGATAGAGTAAAAAATATTCAAGTTGCAAAGTATCTTTCTAGAAAAAATGATTCAAGTGTAGATGGAAGAGAAATAAGAAAAATGAGCATAAGGTGACACTTACCAGAAAATTGTAACTCTGGTGCGTGAGTCAAAAGGAACAGAGCAGAACACGAAGAAAGAAGCAGTTGAGGACTCATTAGCACTGATATATATTTAAAAGATGTTTGTGATGTGAGTGCTTTTTAGTGTTAAAAAATCTTAAGTTAGTGATTTTTATGACTATAAAAGCTGTCACTCAAAAACACAGATATTTTCATTACTGCCATCTGGATTGACCCTATATTATGTATGTTAAAGATTTTCCAAAATAAAAAAATTTATACCTTACAAGCGAAAACACTACTTGGGTCAGTTTCAAGTTGTATCACCATAGTACTACGTAAAACTAAAAATAAGAAAAAAGGCCTAGTGCAGTGGCTCACACCTATAATCCCAGCACTCTGGGAGGCCAAGGCAGGTGGGTCATTGGAGCCAAGAAGTTCAAGACCAGTCTGTGCATCACAGGGAGATCCCATCTGTACTCTCTCTATATATATACATATGTATAGACCTATATATATATATACAGAGAGAGAGAGAGAGAGACATATATATATGCATACATAGACATACACACACACACACACACACACACACACACACATATATATATACACAAAAAATTAATCAGGTGTGGTGGTGCATGCCTGTGGCTCCAGCTACTCAGGAGTCTGAGCCTAGGAGGCACAGGTTGTAGTGAGCCATGATTGCACCACTGCACTCCAGCCCGGGCAACAGAGTGAGATCCTCTCTCAAAAAATTAAAATTAAAATTAAAAATAAATAAGCAAAAAGCAAAAGATGGACTAGTCCCTTAGCTAGCCCACTGGTTTTATTCCCGTCCTCTATTGTCTTTTTTACATCTTGTATCCAGTTATTGTAAATGTGCTTCAGGTTTCTGCATTTTATTTTACACAATCAAGGACAAATGTAGAGTGATTTCTATTTCTGCGTGTATCATCCTCAGATAGGAATTCCAGTCAATTGAAGTCACAACTGAGCTTGCATGTTTGACCACCATCTGTATAGTGCGCTCTGAAACTTCTCCATTTTCAGTTCGCTAGCTTCCTTTAGCGACTACATGAATAGTATGACACATTAGTGCTGGAATTTTTCTCCAGCTAGCATGCCCAGGATCTATAGCAGACAAATGAAGTCTTAGATCTGTGTCTCACTCCATATTGCTGCCAACTCCCTGATGTAGATGCCGATCTTTTTTGTGATTCCAATCTAAATTTCAGCTTTTTATAAGTGTTTTATTTTTGCTAGCATTTTGCCTTTGCACTCACTGATTTAACGTGCCTTTCACATGGAATCCTCAGCTTTCCTCACAAATACAGTTTCTGGAAAAGTCGTTACATTTTACTAACCTCTTTTGATTCCAATGGACCCATTTTTCTCTCCTATGTAAATGTACCTTTTGCTTCCTTTTGGTTTATCAGTTTGTAAATGTGAGATGTCAACTTAGATGTCAGCATTTTTTTCGGTACGTACATAATCTCTTTCTTTGTAAAATTAATAAATGATTGAACTGCAGGTGTTAGACTCAGAGAGCTAAAAATTATTTTTTGATCGAATGGCTTTATTGTAGTTGTCAGTTGTCACGGACATATTTTCCATTGGGTTGTTCTGGTTGTGTCATAAACTTTGACTTGGTGCGATGCAATGCTGTGCTTCCTGGCTTAAGAGTACAATATAATCTTGGTAATATTTAAACTGAAATAAACTGCATTACAGTTTTACAATCAGAGTCACTAAATTCTCTTTTCTTTCATATACATACGAAAGAAAAAAGATATACACACACACACACACACACACACACACATACACACATCTCCCTCCATATATATAATATGAATTGTGATCACTGCTACTTTTATAAATTATTGTGGCAATTAGGAAACAATGTTTTTACTTCAGCTCAAATATAATACTCCTACTTGGACAGAAATGAAGTTTGTTTATAAATAATCTGTTTTAAAAACATTTACTCATTAAAATGTTATTTTAGAGAACACTCGCATATTTTTTCTAAGAAACTGGGCCCAGGAACGGTTTTGAATGGCATTACAGTTAAGGGTAGTAAGCTATAGTTCATGGCCAGAAGAGCAAGCTGTTGGAGAAGTTGTAAGCCATTTCGAAATGTCTATAGCCTTGCATAAATATTACTAAATACCAATTCCAGAAAACTGTTGTGAATAATTAAGTAAAAAGCTAATTTGTCTGGTTATTTTCCTGTTATGCTAAAATAACAGTATTTTGCAGATTTCCCTTTAGCAATGTTATTCTTATTCAAAATGAACAAGTGAATAAAATCATATTAAATTGTTACACCTGAGACTTGCTATCTTTATACTTAAACCTTTAAAACATCACTTAATTATAACCCCAGAGTCATTTCATGTACAGACACAAGAAAACAGTAAACCCTGCATGATTTTTTTATTATTAAGTCTGATTATTATGTACAGCACAAGGTGTCACTCCAGTCGATATGATTCATCTCAGATCATAGCATATGCGGTAATGAAATGTTTTCCCTCCCAACATGTGACTGTGTCTTCTCTCTGCCAATTCACAGTGCAAGATTAACTAATTGAGAAAAATGAAAGATAGCTTCTGAAAAAAAAATTCTTCAAAAGGCACTATTCTATTTACTGATGTTTTAAATAAATTATTGTAAGATTAAATCAGGAATTTTCAACTATCCAACAAATTAGCCTTTATAGGGACAAAACAGTATACATATGTTTGGTCATTATCAGTTTACTGGGTCTTTGTGGAGAATAAATTTGGAGTAAAATGTACATTTAAGCTTCTTTTGAGAGCCCTCTGTTTAACTCTTCCAGTTTTTATACACAAAACGTATATATAATTGGAGTTTGTTTTACACTATGGCTTGATGATAAGTTGTTTCTCTTGTAAAGTACTATTTTTCTGTCACTGTGGTATAAAAGGCTTGTCATTGAAACGAACTCTGTAAGGTTGCTCAGTGTTATAGTTAACAAAATTCCAAAAACACGTATTCCTTCTCACTCCAAGAGTAGCACAGCCTTACATGAGTCCGTGCTGATGGGAACCTACTGAAACATGTCTTCCTCAGGATTTCCATTTTAAGGTTAAATTTATTTCCTCTGTCAAAGATCTTGGATTTAAACTTCTTCAACCTTTCTCTCTTTAGAAATATGTGAAAATTAATCAACCCTTTAGTAATATGATTTGCTAAAAGTATTTGCTATTCCCATTTTTTATTCTTCTTTAATTCCTATGATAATTGCCTTGGAAAGTCAAATTCCAACAGCAGCATATCTACAAAGCATGCCCACCACGAGGCAACACTACAGGCTATAAGGTGAAAAAAAATTTTATCAAATATCAGTCATTTAACCTCCTTGACATGAAATAACTAATTTATTTGTCCCAGTTACCATCTCACGTTTTGACATGATTTTTTTTTTCATTTATTGCATCAATTGCTTAAGTTCGTGTTTTTGTTTTTTCTTAAGAAAATAGCCATATCTTTAGAAAGGCCCCCATCAGCACTGACTACTGAGAACTTAAACAGAACCAATGCATATTGATTTTTCTCATGCCCACTCCTTGACTGGAATGATAAATTATTAGCTTCTGTGTTGTTAATTTTAACAGAACTTCAAGTATTGCATATTTAATGGTTAATAAAATTTATTTCAAGGAAAAAGAGGAAGAGTCTAGAATTTAGATTTACCAATTTCATTTCCAGTACATGGCTTCAACCACTAGAGGATACAAACATGGATAGATAGAAGGATAATTCAATTCAAATTTCACATTCCACATCCACTTTGTTAGAGATTATCACATTTCTAGTTACTGTTTTAAATTATTTTATTTAAAGCATTATTTTGCAGCCATCTATAAGAAGACTCAGGCACTGGAGCCATGTTCTCTTCCCTTGAACTACTGAATTGGTAGTTGTATGGGCGGTTGTGCTGGGTATTTAAATGCAGTCATGGTGAGGTTAAGACAAACAGAAAGAAACAAACCAATACAACTTTGAACTTGGTTTATAAAAACCTGGGATCAAGTCTTGGATGCTCCTTTTGGTTTAACTTCCTTAATCTCACCCAGTTTCAGGCATTTATAGGAAGAGGTACCCCACTGGATACCTGTAGGTATCCTAATATTGGCTATATAAGGTTACAGGAGAAAAAAATAATATGTTTTCCCCACCTATTGCAAGGTTCATGGCTGACATTCCTATAAGAAAAGACATATTAACAAGAAAAGAGCATAAAAAATATATTTAACCAAAGTTTTATGTAACATGTGAATCCTCAGAAAGGTAAGACCCAAAGACCCAGAAACAGTTGTGTATTTTTATGGACGGTCATACAGAAGTGCTATTGGAGGACACAAGGGTATGATCTAATGGTAGTAAGCTGGGGGCAACTTAGCAAAGCTTATTAGTTCAGGTGCTTCTTGATGTCCTTATGTATCATTTTTCCCTCCAGGTGTAGGGCAGGACACTTGTCACATGAGGGTCTTCCCGGGAGAAAGGAGAGAGGAGGTCAAAGAGTGACCTACCTGCTTCCACTATTTTCTCAATTTCCAAGGTGCCATATTTTGGGGTGTCATGTTCTGAACCCCAACAAGACCTACAGCCACCTGCCCAGATCTGTCCAAAAATATGACATGTGTGAGTGTATTTACTTATTATTCATTGATTTATGAGAGGAAGTAGGAGGCTGTTTGACAGTGCTTGAGAGAGAGGACAGTGGAGATGAAAACACAGGGGAGGTAGTAGGGCAATGATATTAGGGCAGAAGGTGGAAGGACCCTGATAACAAGGCATTCAAGTGACTGGGGATCTTGGGGACCTGGGGCAAATTGTAATACTCCATGGGACAAACGTATTCCCTTACTTCAATATAGAGAAGCAGGTAGAGAGCAGAAATGGCAGAACTCTCAAAAGGCCCCCTGCCATAATGCCTGCAGCCAGGCTCCTCTTTGGACAAAGAGGCTAGATAAGGGGATGATTCCTGAGCACGGGGCAGGTGACTTCTGGAAGCTGGGCCAGGACAGGAAATCCTCCAGACTTGGCAGTAGGAGTGTAAGCCTGTTCTTGTTCTTTGAGTTATTTGGAGTAGGAAGGTTGGGTCCTTGTTTCATTGTGTTTTGGGTAATAACACAGCATAAAGGCTAAGAGCCCCACCCTGCAGCCAGCCTGCCAAGTTGAACCTGGGCTCTTAATCCCTCCTAATTATGTCCATCCTAGGAAGTTACAGAACAACAGAAATAATTACATCTGTTATGAGTAGAATTCTTGTAAGAATACATGGAATTAATACATTTTAGAAGAGTGCTTGTGCAAACTCCGGTCATAATAGTAGAGAGAGTTTTGGATTTGACCGATCTAGACATAATATTTTTTAATCCTGCTTGTAACTGAGGCACTTCCATTGACACAAAATGAAAGAGGAAGGTGCCAAAAAGTGAATAAAGATTTTAATATTTCATTAAACATTTTCATTTATTTCATTAAAATTTTCATTAAACAATATTTTAATGAAATAATGTTAAAAATCAAAATGAATGTAAAAATAATCTATGATGAACAAAATATCAAAATTTTAAACAAAGACAAGACTCTAACAGCTTCCTTATTGAGATGTTTTTCACAGACACACATCTTGCTGAGGTAACTGTTAAATAAGAAAGCCATCCCAGGGCTGAGTGAGGTGGCTCATGCCTGTAATCCAGCACTTCGGGAGGCCAAGGTGGGAGGATCTCTTGAGCCCAGGAGTTTGAGACCAGCCTAGACAGCATAGGGAGATCCATCTCTACAAAATGAAATTTAAAAAATCAGCTGGGCATAGCGACACACACCTGTGATCCCAGCTACTCAGGAGGCTGAGGTCAGAGAATCAGTTGACCCCAGGAGGTTGTGGCTGCAGTGAGCTAATGATTGCCCCCTGCACTCCAGCCTGGGTGACAGAGTGAGACTCTGTTTCAAAAAAAAAAAAAAAAGAAAACAACCAAAAAAATAAAATGAAAAAAGAAAATCGTTCTTGAACAGATTTTGGGTCTTCTTGTAAAGACTGACTAAAGGGATAAGACATGACTATGGGTTGCCTTTTTTCAATATATATCTCTAACCATCTAGCCACTGACACAATTTTAATTATATAATTATGTGTATGTACACATACATGTATGTGTATGTACATAGGTATGTACATAGGTATGTATGTGTATGTACATACCTATGTATGTGTACCCACATATATATAAATATATATGTGTGTGTGTATATATATATATATATATACTGTAAATAAAAATTACCATAGAATATTGTGATGGGCTCAGTTTTTAAAATACAAATACATTTTGCCAGTTAATACTGATATACTGTAAAAGACTAGAACTATCACAAGAATAGAAAACCAAACACCACATGTTCTCACTCATAAGTGGGAGTTGAACAGTGAGAACACATGGACACAGGGAGGGGAATATCACACACACCAGGACCTGTTGGGGGGTGGGGCTAGGGGAGGGATAGCATTAGGACAAATACCTAATATAGGTGATGGGTTGATGGGTGCAGCAAACCACCATGGCACATGTATGCCTATGTAACAAAATTGCACATTTTGCACGTGTACCCCCAGAACTTAAAGTACAATAAAAAAATTCTTTTAAAGACTAGAAAGTCATTCTAAAAAATAAAATCAATTTACACACATAGTTTTAGTCATCCATTCAATGAATATATGTTGAATGGGAAATTTTGGCTGGACTCCAGATACGTGAAGAAAGTTTCCATAGCTCTGTCCAGTGATTTTCAATTTTTCCTTCTTATGTGGAAACCTAACATGGCAAACGGACAAAGAAGATAAATTCTGAGTTGTTCTGATTGAAATGGAGATGGGAACCTCTCAATCCCCCACCTCATATTCCCCACTTACAACCTTGACCACTGAAGAGACGGGACCCCAAGGGTTTGAAAAACACTGATTTAAATAACTGTGCAATAAATATCTTAATATGAATAACAGCATAGTTCCCAAAAGACAGAAAGAAGATACACCTACAGGAGATCTATTTTACAAGAGAATATAATGATTTTGAATGTAATTTTTCAATGCACTAAAGCCTAATCTACTCTCTTGTTTCGCATTGAAACAGGCACCCGCTTGCCTCTGAATAATCTCTAATATAATCTGTCAATGACAGCCTCTATTTCCCGTGCTAGAGCATTCGGAAATTTTGTTTGGTGTCTTTATTTATTTGGGCCCCTATAGACCACTGGGACCTGACACAACAAAGTCATGCAAATAAATCCACTGTCTCCATATTCATCTGGTGCTCTTTCAGATGAAAATACCACGAAGAAAGAAACAGAGGTCTGGGTTTTTTATTGAGCAATTGCTGTTGCATAATTGACAGAAAGCGTAAAAATCAAGAATTCTTAAACCTGTCCTTTTGCTCTCTGGGGACAGTAGAGATGTCTATAGGATATTTTTGCCTCTGTGGCGTATTTGAGATGTGAGACACATTAACAATGAGAAGGGTTTTAGGTCAGAATCACTCTGCATCATAGATGCCATTATCTGCTGATTTAGCTGGGCTGAAAACTGCTGAAAAATAATCCTTTTTGTGCCCTTGTCAGTGGCTTCAGCCTAGAGTTATAGAAAATCAGCTCTACCTGAGTCAGATAATCATTACAAAATGAATTTTGTTCCTGACTCAATGGAAGTAATTGGGGAGAAATATTTGATAGGTATGACGATTATCTTAAGTTAAAGCTTTCTAGTACTTAAAAAGTACTAAGTGCTGCTCATAATTGAGCCAGTAGAGGCATCCGCAAATTATCCTTCAAACTGAATGGAGGTGATCACTTAAAACATTTCTACCCCGCAAAGCTTGATGTTCTCCTTTTCCTTGGCTCTGGCGAGGGGCACTGGGTTCACCCCGCCGAGGTCTCCCCTTGCAGAGCGCAGAGCTGATTACCCAGCAGGCGGTGCGGCTCCAGCGGGGAAGTCAGAATGGCGCTGACTGTTCCCTGGGGAGGGACATCCTGTAAAAACACCAAGGTTGAGAACTGTCATATTCACAGCAGTAGGTGCATTTTCCTCAGAAATTAATGGAGCAAGCTGGGCAAAAATGTTTAAGCTACATCTTCCCTAGAGTAAGATGCAAATTCAAAGCTCTTTTGAAGCCCTGGAATGAAAGTTAAAGATAAGACTTTTTAGGTTTTTTTTTTTTTTTTTTTTTGACATTGATAATATAGGCAACCCTAGCACCAGGAATAGTAAATTGAAATGCTAGATAAGTGGGAGAGGTGTTATTCAGGCTGGCTCCGAATGCAGCAACAACCCATTCTTGAGCCTGTTTACCCATGCGGCTTTTAATACATGATTACTGGGACGCGAGGGCAGGTTCTTCCCTCTAGTCAGTTATGGACATACAATCCTATCAATTTATGACTGATTTATTTATAGGGGGTGATAAATATTTTCAGTGAGTGGCTTTGACCCTGAAAGTAGCATCTGATAGGAAAGTAGTAGCAACTTTGGAAGTTCTCTCTTTAGTGTTCTGCAGGGCGAAAAGGGTGAAAACAGCGTTAATTTTCCCTGCACAGCATGCAATAATCTTAAATTGTACATCCCATTCAAGAGAGGTAAGAGAGAATTGTGTGCTAAGCTTAAAAGAATGCACAGCCCGTTTTGGAGAACTATTTGTTACACTTTCTTAAAGAATGTGCTCATAAATATGTTTCCATTGAGTTGGTGATGAACATAGTCAAGGTTTCGGAGGCTTCCAAATTACCTCTTCCATCCACATAAAGGAGAGGAAAAGCCTAATACAGAAGCCCTTTCTACCTTGGAAGTTTGTGCAGGAGGACAGTCTCTGCCTGGGATTTGGCACTCGTCTCTCCAAATGAGGTGCAGGAATCCTAACAGCTCATGTGACACACACGCTTTCCACACCTGCGTTATCACATGGAGCTGAAAAGCTACAGAGTTTCCAGCATTATTTGTCTCATTTTATCAAGAAGAAAATTGTGGCTCTTAGAGGTTAGGTAATTTGCTCAAGAGAAGAAAGGAAAACCCGATTCATTCATTCATTCATTCATTCATTCATTCAAACACTTATTGAAAGACTATTTATCAAGTTCTACTCAGTGCCAGTTACATTTTCCCTTCCACCACTGGCTAGTTCTGTGGCTCTCAGCAAATCCCCAAAACGCTCCAATGATCTAGTGATTTCAAATAAGAACTTGAGATGAGAAAAAGGCCTGAAAATTGGGGACTTGAATAAGTGATCTCTTATTTGAGATCTCTTCTAGCTGTAATTTTTATACTTGCATTTAAATTGTTTACAGTTTACTTCTTCCAATTTACTTACTGTCATATATGCTCAGAGGATACAATTTTTCACTTTTGTTTATTTTGCAGCTGAAAGCTCAGGAGAAACGAAAATTGAATTAGAATAAAATTTCTTGGATTTTTTTTCCTAATAAAATATTTTGGAGATTTTATTAGAAATATTTAAAGGTTTGAATATCCTCAGCTCTTACATATCTCCCTAAATTATTTTTCCCACTGCCGAATATTCGAGATCACGCAATATATGACCTGACTGTTGCTTTCAGATGGTGCATTTACTTTAAAAATAATTTTCTTATATACGTAAAATGTTTAAATCAGGACTTGAAATCCTCAGTCACCAAATCGCTGCCAACAACAACAACGAAAAATTGGGATCCAACTAATTGGAAAGCATTAGAGCATGAGCATTTGGGTGTGATTCATTGTCACTGATGATGCTTCCAATTACACATATTTATACATTCAGAATCACGTGAATACTTAAGGGAGAAAAACAGGAGTCTACAATTTTGGTGTTATGTTTTTGAGTGTGCATTAAGAGATTCCTAAATGGCCTTACCATCCCCCTGTCCTTCGCAGAAAGACAGAGTAGCCTATTTAAATCATTAACGATGGAAAAATATTTGCAGCTTGCTTGTGTACATGAGAAATGAACTGGATTATATGAAAAGTTGTCTCCAAACATTCCATACAAATTATAACCGTATCAATTAAATGCTAGTGGCAAATATTTCAATTATCCTTAATGCGACAGAGCTTATAAATGAGCAGATTGGGAGACTACTTGTACTTTATATGTAGACATTGTCTTCAAAAAGCCACAATTATAGTTTTGCTCATGAAAAATCAGTCCATAACATGCAAATGTGCTACAAGCTTGGAGTTTATTTTAATGTAACATTATCATACGGTATTATAATAACCTTACTAGTGCCTTTTGAAAAAGCTATAAAAACCAGATTTAAAGACATACATTAGTATGGTCTTTCATTAAAATGTCATCTTTAAGTGGACTCAGAATTTCTTTGGTAATGTTCCTACTTCTCCTTGCTGCCTACGACATCTAGGAACTCGATCACACTCCTACTGCTGCAACATGCCGTGTTGGCCAACAACAGGGATCACCATGAAAGCCCTGAACGTCCATGCTGTCTGCTCACATTTGCAAGCTTCAGGTTGTAATTGCTTTTTATTTCAACCTTTGCTTTTGAAAATGCACTGGCCATTTTCAGTCCTTGAAGACAGATATGTTTATTAATTCTTTCAGTAAAAAGAGCACTTTCTCTTCATTCTATAAATATATCAAAAGATTTAAATTTAGATATCTGAAAACTCCCGCTAGATGACACATTATTAAAACATCTGCCTTTCCATAAGCCATTCTGTTCCTTGCCATTCCACATGTCCTTTTCTACTTCACCAGACAAAATTGCCCAATCTAAATTTCAGCTCAAGTGTTTGATGGTTTTCACGCTGAGCTCAAACTGTTAATGCTTCCCTGAGAGAATAGAATTGAAACGGGATTTAATCTAAAATAACAAAATAGAATAAGGGTTTTACATAGAAATAAGTAATGCCTTGCACATTCTTATGCAAGTTTTTCTTTTCTAGATTTTGCACAGAGTAGAGAGAAATGACACATCGCCAACCTTCAGAATTTGACTCAGTAGTGAAGAGCATTCTAAATAGATAAATACTTGCTGTTGTTTGTCATCCAATTAATGCACTTTGCTAAAGCCAAATTTTAAATGATGGAAAAAAATTCTCAATTTTAGCATTTAATTTAATATGGTTATTTTAAACAGTGATATTTGCAAATATCACGTTAGACAACCATTATGAGCGTCTTGAAAAATGCGAATTGGAATAGTAGATAGTACCCTCCTTGGTACACATGTCACAAAAGGCAGAGGCTGGCAACGAAGCATTCTCTTATAGAACCCAGATGCTTCCATTGACGACGCATCGCAAAGCAAGTAACAAATTACCTATACATAGCATGACTGCAAAAACTGGGAGAAGGATTTTGGAGAGAAACCCTGTGGTCTTTGCCAGAGGAATCAAAAAACCTTTATTTTAATAAAGTTAAAATCACTTTATTAAAATCACGTAAGTCAGACAGGACGTATCTGTCTGTCCAGCCCTCCTATGTTCCTTTCTGTTGGAAAAATGGCCTGTACTTTATCCTGCTCTCATAAATATGGCCTCTTTCAGATAAAATTCTAAAACACACACAGAGGAATTATAGTTTTATATCAAAAAAATTAATAGGACTCATTTTAACATAAAATCATGATTTGTCCTACCTCGTTGATACTGAAAAGATAAACATCTTTTGACCTGTTCTCCATGTGTGTATATATTTTTCTTTTTATCAAAAGATTGAAATATAAAATCAAATTACATTCCAAGATGTCAGTTCAGTTCCTTCAGCTATCATGTGAGAATAGTTAAAATAGCTCTAACTCACTTCACTGGGTGGATGTGAGGCTTAATGGGTGAGAGAATATTTGCAAAGTGCTTTGTAAAATTTTTGGTTCTATGCCACTGTATGTTTTTAAGCTATGACCTAGTAATCACAGTGACCCATAATGTTAATTTTATTTGTATGACCACAAAGTACAAATCATCATACAAGTAAAATTAATTGATAGCTAATTCCAATGTTTTTTCAGGACCAGCTATGAGTTTATGTTCACAGTTGTCTCATACAGAAACCTAGACCAATTCCAATGAACTGAATTGCTAAGGATCCTACCACATTTATTTAAAATGTTTATTTTTTTCTCTTTTATGCTTACTATCTATAAAAATAAAGACACATGTTTTATTCATTCAGATTATCACCTGGAAATAGTTGCTCATGCAGGAGGTCACAAAAGGTATGAGAATGAGAGCATAAAACTTATAATTGTGTCTCAATTTGCAAATAATGGAAAAATGTGTTGTTGTAAAAAGCCAGTTAGACAAGGTTAAAATCAACCATTAAATTGAAAGACAGATTTAACTTTTACTGACACTTATTATCAACGTTTAATGTTAACCAAACATACAATTCAGTGTTAGTTTTGGTGATATTTTGTGAATGAATTGGTGATATTATTCTAGAATAGGCCTCCACTATTAATAAGTTGGCTGCATTATTTAGAAGGAAGATTTTTTTTATTTCTGCCAAAATTAACATATGCATGAAGAAGTCCCCACTTTTTGGTATAAGTTTAAAAATTAAATGAAAGCTTTGTATATATAGAGATATGTAGTTTTATCTCTATTTGTATATAGATATGTTTTATAGATATAAAACCATGCATATAGTTTTAAATATATATATCCAGATAAAACTATATATAGCTATATATAGATATAGAGGTATAATATAGAAGTATTGATATATATGTAATATAGATATGTATTAATAGTTATATATGTTTATTAGAACTGTTCATGTGTGTCATTCACTTATATATGAATGATAATGTTGAAAGGTCTTGGCAGCATTATTATTCCATGAATAAAGGGTGAAGGAAATAATTATGTTTCAAAACTGAAAATGAATAGGGAGATTTTTCATATAGCGATTGACATTCACCATGAAATTACTAGAATAAAATTGACTTAAAAACTATTCATGATAAATCAAAATTAAAAAGTGAAATGGAAGCATACCTACTTGAGGATAGCACTTGAAGAATTTTGTAGAGTTTTATAAGAAAAAAAACCTATAAAAAACTCTTGTCTTTTCTCTTTTCTCTTTTTTTGGTAGACTTCATTGCTTTTGCTCAAATATCAGAAGTAATACAATCTGCCTATAACACATTCACAGAATATACAAATGTATCAAATCAAAAGTAACCTTTCCTACCACTACCATCTCCTCCTCCTCAAAGGTAACATGATGTTTCATGCTGATGCGATCCAGGCTCTGTTTTCTATGAGTTGTCACTGAATGTGGCAGTGTAGAGAGACCTTGTCAAAGATTTTGTCATTTCTATTTGTCTGTTCATATACGAGGGTATTTAAGTCATTTGTAATTTTCCACTTTGGAAACGTATTTCAATAAATGTGCTATATAGACTGAGGGATGGAAGAGGCATGGCCATTTGTTGTAACCCATTCATAGGCTCAACAATCCTAGGAAATAGTTATTAGTATCCCACATTTTACAGTGATGCAACTAAGGCCCAGAGAGATTAATTAACTAGAGTAAAACCACATCAACCAGAAAGCCACCAATCTAGCCAGGCTGGCTGTGAAATCCAGTTCTCAGTACCTTCTCTATTCCAGCAGTTTGGCCAGGACCTCAGGTCTGTTGCTCACTCTTTGAGGCACTGAGCACCTTTCTTCTGTCTAAACCTTAGTCTCTTGATGTGCAAAAAGGAGAGAGAAGTATTCTATGTGTCTAGCACATAGTAAGTGTTCAGTAAAGGTGAAGTATCATTATTCTTATAATTAATTTAACATTTAAATTCATATATTCCTCAAAAATGTCTACAGAACAAATCTCTAAAAACAATGTTGCTAAGTCATTGTATGTTTCAGATTGTGTTCTTTGTTAGTTAATTGGCAAAGCAGTCATCAGAGCTACTCCAATAGAAATGAACATCAGAACAGTTAGGAAGTATTGATTGATAATCCGTGCTTTAGAAAATCAGATCAACTGCGGAAAAAGTTGTGATGGATATTTTTTAAAAAATTGTACTTAATTTTATTTTTTGACTGACATATAATAATTGTCTATTTTAATAGGATATGTAAGGATGCTTTGATACATATAATGTATAGTGATCAGATCAAGGTAATTCGCATAATGATGTCTACTTTTAAAAAACATGACAACTTCTCCCTTCTACACCTAAGCTGAAAATCAGTCTCACACATTTATTTTCCCATTATCACTTAATACATCAACATAAAATGCTGTTTGCCTTAACTTCCATAACCTGTAAATATCTTGCTGTTCCTGCAAGCACTGGTTTGACTTTTGTTTCACTGTAATCTATACACTTATTTTGCTCATTTTCATCATTGAAACCATATGGGAAATGAATAGCGATGGTTCAGAGTTACAAATACATAGGTGTAGAGTGCAGCTACTTTGTGGAGATATGTATGATTCTTCCAAAATATAAATCCCTAAATGTAAGGTATGGTTCTACTTATGTATTAATTTATATTTACTGAAAATGAAGAATGAAAGAGATGCTTTGTTGATGACTGTTGTCCCCCTTCTCCCTCAAAAAAAGGTTCCCTTTCTAAGAGGAAAGATATCTTCATTTATGCTTTTGGTCACTTTTGCCTTCACCAGGTACTTTCTAGAAGATCCCACTGGATGTGTTTTGTCTCTGTATTTTACCGACCTTTCATTTTATATGTCTGCATGATACACCATTCTTCAGCTATATTCCCATCCATTGACTAAAATGTCAAAGAAGCAGAAATAAATATAAGTGGAAGCAAGACACAGGCCAATCCCAAACAATCATTCTTTGTGACATACGGTGTCCAGCCGACACCTAGAGTAAGATAGGAACATTCCACCTTTTGTGCCATGAAGCAGAGGGTATCCCAGATGCAAAAAATAATTGACACCATTCTTTGGGCATATTAATGCCTTCTCAGGCAAAAGCAGAAAAATGTTATTAAAATGTAAAAGTACACCTGCGATTGGATAATTCTGAGTTCTTCTCTGAAATAAGTGTAAAGAAAATTTGGGGCTTTCTACTGGAAGAACTTAATATCTACTGGCAGATTGAGATCGAACACATATTTCTCCAGTAGTTTCAGACTAAATTGTCCAGAACCTGTATCACTTGTGCCAGTTAATGCTGCTTTTTGGGAGCGTATTTTTTTAATTACTATTTTTACAGCTTAAGACTGCTGTGACACTTCTCTGGTGAGAGGTATAATTTTATCCTTTGTTGTCGCAATTAGTATGTTCACACTATGATGCTAATTGAGCGAACCTCATCAGAAAGGAAGATGGAAAAAAAAATCATAGTCATTCTGTGGATTAAATCCGTAACTTTAATAAGGTGGAACTCTTTCAGATTCATCTGCAAGTCTTAGAAATAATTCTGAGAAAAAGTTGTACCGAAATATACTAAAGAATTGAAAACAAAAGATATGTAATATTCAGAGGGATTTTTTAATGACTGATTTAAAGTTTAATTGTAAGCTCATTGCTTTTCTAATTATAGATCATATTTCCTTAGATTTTCTCAGGCATGGTTTTACACATACAACTTTGATGTTTTACATTTGATTTGGCTTTTCTTCAGCCCAACTCAAAAGGCCAGTGTAGGTAAATTAAGAAAGACCATGCAGTGGTACCAACATAAGTCTCAACCATGTGACTCATCTTATTCTAAAAATCCTTCAACCTTCCTTTCAAAAGGCTATGCAGTAATTGTTGTGTTACAAGCAGTTCTTTATCAGAAAACTTCTATCTCCAACAGATGACTGGTAGTAAACTTCTTTTCTGTATAGTCAAAGCTTGTCTGGATTCCTTACAGTTTTTTAGTCTATTTTCTATGCATAGAATACATATTTAAAGCAAAATGAAAGGTTCACAAACTTTAAGCTTTTTTCAGTTTTACATTGTTTCAATGACAGGATGAGTGTCTGCACATCTCATTTTTTTTTAACTTTAAAAGGATCTGACTTGTGCTAAGAACGCGGTTTGGTTTGTATTTCCAGCTCTCACAGGTATGCCTGCGTGTGTGTATTTTATCCCAGCTAGTTATAACCTGATGACCTGATTTCATCCTGTGCTTCAGCACAACAATAGAGTCATCACACTGACGCAACACAGTAAGCGGCCACATTAGCCATCATTTTGCTTGATCACTCGAGAGAGATTAAATGTATTCATTGTTCCGATAGATAATCAAATATTAAAACATGTTAAAGGAACTCTTGAGCTGTGACATGCTCATTTTGCCAAAACAATATCCTGTATGTGATGTGTGACGCTTCTTGGTGAGATATTTGGAGGAATTTTCATCAGATCTTTTTTCTTCTCATTTGCATTTGGTTTATCTAAAGTGAAATTCATTCAATTTTATTGAACTGTAATTCTAGTAATTTACAATATTTACATGCTGCGGTTAGATTGAAATCAGTCCTTAATTCAAATTCAATCTAAATTTACTGCATAGTAATTAGGGCTTTGTAACTGACACTAGGGGCCTATTGATTTAATGAAAAACTTAACCTTACAGTAAGTGTTTAATTAGTTGCTGCAGTAGATTCTGTTCTGTCCTAAATTGTGGACTTTAGAGAATCAGGTACTAATTTAAATTACACAACTATATAAAGATCAGAACTAATTTTTTTTTTACATGTAGCCTAACAGATGAATTAATTTCTTCCTCTTTGAAAAGGATAAGGGAAAGAGGTGGTAATGAAAGTAATTTCCTACCCTGCCTAATTTTATGTAAGGCCAGGCTAGCTATGCTGGAAATGATTACCTACCTCTGTTAAATATTGATATAAAGAGTTATGAAAATTAAAAGTCAATGAGATTTCTACAAGGATTATTTTGTAAATGGAAAACTGAAACAATATACATATCTACTTAGGGCAGAAAGACTCTTGATCCAGGAAGACAAATAAAAGATTATCCCAAATAAAACCAAAGGTGTTTTTCTTTAGATAATATTAATCGACAGCCTGAAGCATCCTTGTTTTAACAATCATATTAATTTTTCTGAGTGAGAATTTAAAACATAAGTTTCAATCATTGATAGTGATTTTAAATGGTAGTCACTGATGGTTTCTATAAAAATAAACATAATCAAAGCAAACTATTTTAATTTTAGCTAATGTTTTTCCTAATTTAAGAATTACAATAAAGAATTAAAATAAGGACACTTTTAAACTGAATTTTAACTTGTCTGTAACCTGTCAGGTCTATAACTCATTGCTCTTAGTACACATTTGTGTTCTCGAAGCTAGAAATAGTAACATTTCTATATAAAACTAAGAGATTAATGCCAAAGGAAAGAAGATTCCTGCTGGCGCATTATTCATCTCTTGTCTAATTTATATTAGATGTACTAAAGGTACGGTGGAAGAAGATTTTTTTTTTTAAAGAGTATCACTTTGATTTTTCATTTCTTGTGAAAAACAGAATTATTTAATGGCAAAAAACAGATTTTCAATATTTCAATGTATATTTTCAAATACTAAAGTAACTGTTAAAACATTCTAGACAGATAACATGGATAACATCATTAACGTATGAAATTGGCACATAGAAATAAAGAACACAGTTAGATCATTAATGCTGCATTGATGCCTAATATCACAGTTGATGAACCAAGCATTTCAATGTTGATCAACATGGAATTAGTTTAAAAATATATAAGCAATGCCTACTGCATAAGTAAAATAAGATAAAATCTAATTTATACCTCAAAATAATTGGAACACCTGTTTCAAATGAACCAATCCTTACTAAAACAAAAATGTTTAATTCAAAGATTTCTCATTTCAGAGACTTCAATTTTTACCTTAAGCCACTGAGTGAAAAATTTTAAGATGTGAAATTCCTAATAGGAATAGAGACATTAAGATGCCATTCAAAAACTTGAGAGAAAAAAACCTGCAATATGTGTTTGAGTTTTTCTAAGACTTTATTTTGTGAAAACATTTTGCAAAAATATCTTTCTTTTCTTGACAAGACACCACATTCACACTTCACCACCTTGACAATACAACGAATTCAGACCTCGCTCCCCCAACACACCTCAGCAGGAAAGCAATACACACCAGGTACAGAAGGTTGCAAACCACACACTCTTCTCTTTAATACTTGCTCTGATGAATGGCACACACACCAGCCATTTTGCCCATCTCTCAGAGTGGCCTCCGCTGCCAGCACAGCTGAAATCTGGAGATTTGCCACATTCACATTGTCAGCTTAAACACCCAGTAAGGACTCAAACTGGGAATAAGACAAAGTACCATAGCATGTTGATCCACTTCACTGGCCCCACCAATTAGCTGTGAAGAATATGGCTCATTTAAAAGTGTATATGATCATACTGAAGCATAGCTGAAAATTAGATATATAAAAAAGGAGGTCATTAGCTTGCACTTGTCTTATCTTCAGCTAAATGAATCTCCGATAAAATCAAATAGGACAAGTTGGGTCTTTTTAAGCTTTTGAGCCCTTTCTTATGTACTTACATTAGATGGATCTCTATAAAGAAAGTTTATAGCACTGCTATTTACAACACCACAGTTAATGTTGTGTTACAGCTTTCATTACCAACCTCTATTTTCAGAGGTGCATAGCTTTAACATAAAAATTTGTTCTAGGTTAAACAGAAAAGCAGTGTGGTAGATTACATCCAGATAATAAACCTAAAGACAATAGCTACATCATTTTCGAAGTATTAGAATTCCAAGATAATGTACAATTACATTGGCATCTGGTACATGTTAACAAATCCTTATAGGTTACAAATATAATATTCTACTATAAATTTAAATGCTGTTTGTCTAAAATGTATACTTGAGATATTTTTGTTTGTGAGTAAACATTTAAATGTGACTCATTATAGATGGAAAGTAGCCAAAAATAAATAAATAAGAGTCACAATCATTTACAATCACAATGATAAATTAACTGCAGTTCATAAATGATGCACTTATCATATAAAAATATGAGGAATATAAACATGTGTCATATGCAATCTTTGTTCTTAAAACAATTTCTATAGTCATTTAGAGAATGTAAAACATTTTCAGCTAGAAGATAGAGGGGCTGGAGCAGAAAGTGTGGCGGATCCAATACACTTGGTTTAGATTGGTTAGTACATTGGGTGGTAGCTGGTTTTTGCTTGTTTGACTATTTATTTTTCAGTCTCTAATGATGGCACGAATATGAGTAAATCTGACAACCCCACCTGTATTAGTGGGCTGTTGTAACAAAATTTGTCTGTTATAACAAAATACCATAGACTGCATGGGTCATAAACAATAGAAATTTACTTCTCACAGTTCTGTAGTCAGGGACGTCAAGATCAGGGTACCAGCAGATTCAGCATCTGGTAAAGGCCCTCTTCCTGGTTAACAGGCATTATCTTTTTACTGTGTTTCCACATGGCGGAAGGGGCAAGGGGCCTCCCTTAGTCCTTTTTTTATGATTGTAATAATCCCGTTCAGGTAGGCTCTGCCCTCGTGACCTAATCACCTCCCCGAAGTCCCCGCCTCCTAATGTCATTAATTTCGGCGTTAGAGTTTCCACATATGAATTTGAGGAGAGACACAAACATTCAGATCATAGCAATACCGAAGCATCTCTGGATATCTCACCTCCCAGAAATTCAGATCCATTGAAGGCACAGGGTCCAGAAAACCATATCTGGGTGGTCCTGCTGCATTAGATCCAAACCCATGTATGCCCCTGAAGGGTGTGCAGGGAAAAAAGGTATGGCGTTCAGGCTTCAACAAACACTGCTAGCAGGACCTGCCTCTGGGGAAACAATATGGATGTCAAAAAAAAAAAAAAAAAAATTCCCACACTGAGAACTGGGCTTCTGAAACTCTAGAGGTAACAATGACTCCTGAAAGTCATGAAAAATGTCTAGTTCCAAGCAAATGAGACCCAAATTGCATATTGGGCTGGGGCTTCAAGATCATAGTAGATTATTTCAGAGATTCTGGAGGGAAGGTTGTAGAACAAACCTGAACTTTGCAGTCAGGCAGCCAGTTGGATTCTTCTTGGCTTTGTACTGAACCTCTGCTTAACTTTTCTGAGATCTGTTTCCTCGAAATGGAATAAGAGATACCTTGCAAGTTGATTTCGAGGACTGAATGATATTTTTGTATCCACATCACACACTATGTATGCATAAATATACTATGTATTCTATAGATGGAAGTGATGGAGATTTTTATTGCTCCATGAGTACAGTTGGTGAGAAGTCGGGGTTTGGCAGCAAGTCTTTCTGTTTTCTGTGGCTCATCTCCAAGCCTTTCTTATCTCTGACCTTCCTGATTTCACATCTGTGTGGGGATTTGAAACAAACCACAGGGTGAACACCTCTTTCTCTGGAAAGATTTGTTTTTTGGTTCAGCAGTCAGCAGTACTTAGAATTTGATTTTGAACTGGGAAAAAAACTGTAGGAAATATAGTCAATTTTACCATGATTTGGGCTAATTTCTAGAACTTTTGGTAAAGATGTTGTCTTTTAGCCACCTATGTGGCCACTTTAAAAAACTGCATATTTTGACCATCTTAAATAATAGAATAGAGTAAATTGAATTTTATGCAGATTCCTCAGTAAGTCAGCTTGACCATCATTTTTTTTATACATAGTCTTATATAGGTATGGATTATAACAAATAGGAACACATTGCAAGATTCACTGTTCTTATTCAGCCGGTCGAATACACACAGCAGATAGTGTCTGAGCCACCAAATAATACTGCTTGCTAAATTTTTCAAAATATTTACCAAAGTTACGATATTTGCCTCATCACAAACCTGGCTGAGCTGCTTCTCTCACATCCTGTACTGAGCAGAAATCAACCAGCAGCAAAATCTTCTTGCCATGGCTGCCTTGATTAACCTCAAGGTCCTCTAAGCCTTGCACTAATATCCTCTCAAGAATGCTGACAGACTCAGTGGCAAGTGACCAGAGGGGACTTCCCTGGAAATTGGCAGAGTGCTGAGAAAACCATTCATTCATCTGCAGGCAATGGCACTGCAGTTCTGTAAATGCCCAGTGTTTCTTCCCACGGCAGCCTCTGGCCTGAAAACCTCAACCTCTTTCTGATCCACGAACAATATTGAGTTTTAGGACTTCACTGTCTCTAAAAGAATCATACTTGTATCACTTCCAATTTCCTTTCATGAGACAAAGCTGTCCTTGGCAATGGCTATCAGAAAGCTCTAGAATAAGCTACTTGACTTCAAAAATAGAGAAACCAGATTGGACTTTTAAAAGTACCACTGTATGTGCGCATAGGCATGTGTATGTGTGTGCATGGGTGTGCAATAGTTAAATTCAAATAAAGCTGAGACTAAACAATTTAAATCATAATCAATGTGGGTTCTTTACTTTCAGTAATTTATTTATAGTCATATTCCTAGTTCAGGAACATTAACATTTGATCTGGGCTCTGTTTGAATCCTCTAGAAGTCTCACTGTTTATTTTAAGAAGTTGTACAAAATATTTGACTACACAATGCATCGTATGATAGGAAAAACAATCTAATAACACATATATGTGTGCATGCATGTGTGTGTATAAAATTAGAAAATTCATATATAGAAAGCTAGAATCTTTTAAGGTTCTTTAAATAACTAATTTCATGTTTTTAAGATCCAGGTTTAAAACTTTATAATAAAGTAAAACTCATGGAAAATTTTACTTTCAGCCCAAGACAGCATGCAATTTAGTAATTATGGTTCATTTATAAATTATCCATCAGGATATATTCTTAATTTAGTAATGACATTTGTAATATTTCCAAATCATTTGGTTTGAGAATAGGTTAAATAAAATTCATTTTAATTTTGCAGTGTATATTGTAGTATGCTTGCACAGAGTTAAGATTATCTTTTATCTTCCATGAGTATAACCTATTGGAGTTAAAGTTCTTCAGTTTTTGTTATTTTAAATACATATTAGTTGTGCCTATTTGTAGGGCACATGTGATATCTTAAGTCAAAGTGTAATAATCGAATCAGGGTAATGGGGTCTCCATCACCTTGAGCATTTGTCATTTCTTTGCATCAGGAACATTCTAATTTCACTCTTTTCATTATTTTGAAATATATAACACATTATTAACTATACGCACACTATTGTGCAACTGAACATAACCTATTTTTTGTTTGCAGTTTGATGAGGGAGTATTTTTAATGTCTACCTAGAGATGACTCAGTATCACCAGATGGTATCTTGCCATCCACAGGTTCCACTTTGCCTGTTTTGCAAGTTTGTGACAGCCCACAGGGATGTGCTGAGGCATCCATCCAGTCAATAATGTATCTGGGACAGCACTAATACTGCAACAATCTTTATGAGTTTAAACAGTAACTATTTTTTTCTACTCCAACAAAATCGGTTAATACAATAAGGCATGGCATTCCATTCAGGAACAACGCACTGGACTAATTACCCTAATCTCAGGCAAGAGGACAGAACTAGTTGTAGTCATTTTTATGGAGTTTTCAAAAAAAGCTACAGAAACTCTTCCTCATTTTATGCTGATATTCGTCATGAGTACAGAAAATCATTTCAGTAAAAACACCCTGCATATTGGTAAGAATTATAATAATGTCAGTGCTTGTAATTGTTATCAGTAATAACTTAACATTATTACTACCAGTCATGTTATTTTTTAAAATGAGAATCTATAATGTGATGTGTGCTGTGCAGAACTTTTACCCTTTGATGAGTCTCTAGAGTCTTTTGCTATGGAGCAAATAATTTTCCATCTGTCTTCAGATTTTTCAAGTATCATACTCTCTGGTGATTTGAAATTTTCTAGGCATTTCTCCCTCCACCCTCCAAAAAAGCATAATTTTTCGTTTTGTATATAAAACAAATGTGTCATGTAATGTATTTTCAAACTAAAATCATTTTGTAATATCTTGCAAATTAATTTTGACTCTATTTGTAAGTTTTAAAAAATACCATCTGAGACTTTGTGATTTAGGAATGCCTAAAAAAAATTATGGTCTGACTGGAAAAAAAAAAAGGTTTCTAAATTTTAGTAAGTGTGGCACTTATTTATTGACTTTATTAAGAAGGAATGGGAGTGGCAAATGCTATATTAAACAAGAAAGATTATAGTAAAATTCAAGTTTACAATTTTTCTTGGTTGGTTTTAGGCTTCTTTTCTTGTAAATATAAGTAAAAGCTGTATTCACTATGAAAAAAATGAAGTCATAATTCATCTTCACATTACAAGATATAAATATAGAAGCACTTTTGAGAAAGTAAATGTATATGTTGATTATTCAAAATAAAATGGAATTTTGCTTTATATACTTTTTATCTCATTTTCTGCTTCTCTTACCCCAAATGTTAGAAAAAAAACTAAGACCAGATGAGAAATGAGTTATTCCTCATATTTCTCAACTATATTGTATATAAATATTTAAAATCATGCCTAGACAAAGTAAGGAACAGGTAGTATTTCCCGTATGTATTTCCCGATATACATTTTAGGATTTCTTTTAAAAATATAGATATAGAAATAGTCATGCCAATTAATCACTTTTGAAGGATGTTGAAAAGTAGGTTAAGTAATGACTTTCTTGAAATTCATTGTTGAAAGTTTGCAGAGATGAGTGCTATTAAAATACATTAGTCTATGTATGATTTTGCTTTTAAACCAGAAAAGTGGACATTAATTTGTAGTTTTCTACCTTAGTAATTTATCTACTTACGTAAATCACCTCACTTAATGTATTCTGACAGTTGGCCTTAACAAGAACAATTTGAATACCACTTCCTTAACTTATTATAAAAAGCTTTAAAAATTAAAACTCATATGATAATGTTACTTTCATCATTTCTCCTATTCTAGTGAATGGCATTTTGAAGCAAATGTATATTTGACCAAATTAACTTAAGCTGCCCTTTCTTCTTGGTAATAGTAGATAAACTTTGTTGTCATTTTATTAGCATTTACTATTATGCAAACATAGTGTTGCTGTGCTTCCATAATGTTTAGACAGTCGTCAATAATATTCATTGGATGCTTGAACCAATAGGTTTGTGCATGTATGCGTGTGAGAAGGTCTATGCCACAATTCTTGAAAAAGACCTCTTTAATGTGAAGATCTTTTTAAGGTGTGATAAAATTAAACTTGTACACATTTTGAGAAAAAGCTAAATACTGCTTCTGTTTTTCACAAAATACCACATATTTTAGCAAGTCTCCAAAGAACAGTCTGTAGAAATTCAGTTCATTTCTTTTTAACCAAGAGACATTGTAGGTATGAAACAATAAATGCAGATAGTATTGACAGCACAGAAACATAAATGAAATCTATTAATTGTTTCAGTAATAAACATTTTGAAAGAACAGAATGAAATTAGAAAGAACGCATTTAGCAATCTAACTCTGGCAAGCTTGTTTTTCTTCCATTAACATAATGGTGTTTCTTTTAAAATATTAGTAAACATCTTTGGCTGACTGTGATAAAAATTTTGATTTCCAAAACGAATATTTTCAGTATTATTTATACAATTGGACATAGATTCTATCATTGTTCTACAGATTTTGTATCCCAGCTAAACCGTGTTGCAAAATACAACATGCAAACAAGTTTTGGTGTTATCACAGGCCAGTCACTCCATCATCTTTCTCAACTCACTCCTCCCATCTGTAATATGAGAGAGTTAGATTAGATAAACTTTAGTTCTCTTGAAATTATACATTTTCATGTATATCTATTTACTGTTACTTTCTCTGATCATATATCAAGATAACCTCTTTTTAATTCTATGTATGCCAATTTATATATTGGCTATAGTAAATAAGAATTTTTCTATATATATCATTTGATTAGTTCCAAGTTTTCCCCAAAACTTCAAATAGAAGCAGTGATAAGTATGAACCAGACCATTGTGAGAGAAAAAAAATTTGGATGCCCAAACCCAGACCAGTGACAGTGACACACAATGAAGAATAAGCACCAGGGAGGTTTCGGCACCACGGGTTTTGGTCTAAATGTGTGTAAGAATTATTTTCCCTAAATAAGAACTTATACATCAAAACAGCCTAGATGAGGCGCAACACTGTGGCTCATGCCTTAAATCCCAATATTTGGGGAGGCTAAGGCAGGTGGATCGCTTGAACCCAGGAGTTCAAAGTTACAGTGAGCTAGGTTCATGTCACTGCACTTCAACCTGGGCAACAGGGCAAGACCGTGTCTCTAAATAAATAAATAATTCTAGATGAGGTCTGCAAATGTAAGCAGAATGTCTGCAAAAGATTAAGGTAACACAAAAAAGATAAAATTGGCCGGGCGCGGTGGCTCAAGCCTGTAATCCCAGCACTTTGGGAGGCCGAGGCGGGCGGATCACAAGGTCAGGAGATCGAGACCATCCTGGCTAACACAGTGAAACCCCGTCTCTACTAAAAAGTACAAAAAAAAAAAACTAGCCGGGCGAGGTGGCGGGCGCCTGTAGTCCCAGCTACTTGGGAGGCTGAGGCAGGAGAATGGCGTAAACCCGGGAGGCGGAGCTTGCAGTGAGCTGAGATCCGGCCACTGCACTCCAGCCTGGGCGACAGAGCAAGACTCCGTCTCAAAAAAAAAAAAAAAAAAAAAGATAAAATTAATTTTTTTTTTTGACAAATAAGACTTTGAAGTCTCTGGAGAGGAGTGGTTTAAACTCATAGAGGTACAACCAGGCATGGTGGCTCACACCTGTAATCCCAGCACTTTGAGAGGCCGAGGCAGGTGGTTCACCTGAGGTCAGGAGTTCGAGACCAGCCTGACCAACATGGTGAAACCGCGTCTGTACTAAAAACCAAACAACAATAACAAAAATACAAAATTAGCTGGGCATGGTGGTGCATGCCTGTAACCTCAGCTACTTGGGAGGCCAAGGCAGGAGGTGCAGGAGCCATGAGGTGCAGGACACAGTGAACTGAAATCACACTGTTGCACAGGCAACAAGGGCAAAACTCCATCTCAAAAAATAAAAATATAAAATAAAGTTATAGAGATAGGTTATATTTTGCATATAACCTATGTGGAGGTTGTATTTGATCTATTTCACCTTAAACCTTTGACATTTGCCTACGTTCCAATGATCCAAAATTAATGTACCTATTTAAGAGCTTTCTGCAGAGCTCCATACCTCTATTTACCACAACAGCAATAAGAACAACCACCATGATAATAATATTAAATACTTATAGAGGACTCACTAGGCAGTATCTATAGCGCTAGGCAGTATTCAAGGAAATGTATGCATGTTAACTCATTTAATCCTCACAGCAGCCCTGCGAGGTGCATATGTTTCTTTCATCTCTTTTATAAGAGAGGAAACTGAGACACAGAACATTTAAGTAACTTGCCAAAGGTTATATACCTAATAAGTGGTGAACTCAAGATTTGAACCAAGCAGTCTGGTTCTATAATATTTGCTACTAACGACTTACATTCTCCGTCAGCAGTCCATGGATTTTGTTCACTTAACTGCTATATACACCAACTAAAATGTCAACAGCTGAAAACTCAAACCTGCCAAAGTCGGCTTCTTTTTTTTTTTTTTTTTTGGTGGAGTGGGGACAGTTTTGCTTTCGTTGCCTAGGCTGGAGTGCAATGGCGTGATCTCGGCTCACTGCAACCTCCGCCTCCCGGGTTCAAGCAATTCTCCTGCCTCAGCCTCCCGAGTAGCTGGGATTACAGGTGCCCGCCACCACGCCCAGCTAATTTTTTTTTTTTTAATAGAGGTGGGGTTTCACTATGTTGGCCAGGCTGGGCTTGAACTCCTGACCTCACGTGATCTGCCTGCCTTGGCCTCCCAAAGTGCTGGGATTACAGGTGTGAGCCACTGCACCCGGCTCAGCTTCTCTTTTTCTTATTGCCCCTACTATCAGTCATGTTCGGTGGTCTTACACATAAAATGTTTACCTCTCTTTTCCTTATCCTTCAATCTAATCAAATTATGAAGTTCTTCATAATTTCCCTTTTGAACCAATAAAATAAGACTTCCAATTTGTCACCACATAACCACTCATTTTCTTCCAAAGTGCTTCCCATACTCGTCTTTGGTGTGCAGGTAAAATGAATCTGTTAAAGGGACCAAGGTCAGCAACAAAGAACAAACTTCTTACAGGAAAATATGGAGATGCATGAGAGAATTTTTTGTTTAAAATATACATACCTGTCATATAAGGAATCCTAAACTAGCAAAAAGCTAGAAAATGCTCGGCAAAATTCCAGGCATTATGGAAGGGTAGGAAGAGATACATTTTAAAAAAATGAAACATAAAACTTTGCTCATCCAGTCTACCTGGGGTGCTTACTGTTTACATTTGGAGATAAAATATGCCCCAAATGAATTCATCGTGGCTACCAGCAAAATACCAGACACCTGCCAGAGCAAATGACCAGAAAATGACAAGCCACAGATATTGTCCGAGTCATTAACGAGTGGGTATTGAATATACTTTGTGATCACTTACAGCTGTCACAAAAATGAACACTGAGCCTCAAGAAATCGGAACAGACCCAAGGAAAAAAATAACAGCGTAGAAGAAACGAAACTTCGAGAGCAGGAAAAGACTAGCTTAGCAAATGTGGTATCTGTTTTGCAGACAAAAGTAAATCTTTGACAATGTGATCTTTGAAAGCTATTCACCACTTATCTTCCCTTTCGTGTTTATAGTGGTTGCGCATTTATGATTAAATTGCTTCACTCTTCGTCCATGCATTGCTTTAATGTTTTACTCCGAACATTCTATGCAAATAATACCTGTATGTGCATAAATGGGCTTCTTCAGAAATCAGTAGCCCACAGGTCACATTTAACTAAACATTTACTAAAATACATTTTTGGGATAAAATAAAATTATTTTAACGGCTCCTTATTTACAATGTTTCCTGCCATTAAAATAAAATATTGAGATAGAACTTTTCAATGTATAATTTTAAATGCTCCTTAAAAAAAAAAAAAAAAGTCATAGTTTATCTGAATTCAACACATTCGTTAGCATTGATTTACAATGGCGTGTGTTTGGAGGTACATGTAATATGCACTTGCCAAATGAATTCATTAAGACCAGTGTGATTACAGTGAATGTCAAATGAATTAATAATAATGGGACTTCTAAGTGTTACCATTACTTTCACAGTGTGTTACTGTTTTTATACTTATGAGCCCTGAGGATAAATGACACTCACATATTACCCTTGAATATTAATTGTATGTGGATAATCAAAGGTTGGTCTAGCAACCTTGTGGGCAGTAGCATTTTGTAGCCCCCTATACACAGAGAAATTACTATTATTTATACATTTCATTGAAGACTGATTTCAAATTTTAGATTCCAATTATAAAAGGCATTTATATTATGCCTCCCACACATTCACTGAAATGTTACAGTCTGTAGACATATTTTTCTATGAATGATATTTAGAGTAAAGAATTTAAGTAGCTCAAGACTTTTTCTAGGCATTTGTATTTTTCTTTCCTTCAGAACAGACAGCATACCATAGATAGACGTATGCTCATGGATACATATTTAATCTTCATTCTAATAGACACATACATTCATTGTGACTCAATTACTTGACCTGGAAATCATTATATTTTTAACAGCAGCTCCCTCATCAGCAAAGTTATAATGAAACTACCTGTCCCGCACTATTTACGAGCTTCGAAAGACTGTCTACTACCCTATAGAAGATGCACATTTTTTCTTTCTTTTCATTCCTAATCCAGCCTTTTATTTTTGTTCCAGTGATAACTGGTTGGAAGTGCAGGTAGGAGGCTTTGGACGGATAAAGAGGAAAAGGTTGAAATGAAAGAAAACCTAAGTTTGTTGTGGCTGCAACCATGTGTAATAGATAAATCTTATTGTGATGCCCGAACAAGGTGATCATGAGGCCCAGTCCTTCAAATACGGAGGAAGGAAAACAAAAATGGAGGAAGAGTTTTCAAATCGAATGAAAAAGAAATCAGGAAACTAGAGTACTATTTTGTCCTTTTATCTTGAAACTTCAGTACCTAACGTCCTTTGTGCTTCAAGACATAGCAGATTGATTTGCTTGTTTATGTTTTAATGATTAAGTTTAATAACCCTCCAACCTTCTTTCCCACTTCTTGCTTTCTATTAATTACGATTTCACATATGTTGTTAACCAAGAATAAGTTCAATAAATGTTATTTCTATTTCAATGATAGGTATCGCACTAAAAAGAAAATGGATGAGCTGGAAACGCAACATCATTGATAATGGTGTTTTCGAATAGAAAATATTTTGAGTTACACATAGTCAACTCACAGGCTTTCTATTGCAATACAATAATTCAAAAATGGGTACTCTCTTTCCTGGTCAAAGTTTTGGTCACGACTTTTAGGGTCATAAATGACATATTTCTCAAGTTTGTAGATGGTATGTAACTGTGACAGGCAATTAATTCAGAGGTAGAAGCATCTAGATTCAAAAGGAGCCACACCAGCTCGAATCTAATCTAACAAGAACATAGTCCTCGACCTACAGCTTTACCCCTAAAAAACGATAACTAAATTTCAGAGAGGAGTCAATAAGGTTTGGCAGAAACATCTGTGAAAAATACATTTTAGCTGACTATAAATTCAATAATAGTCAAGCGTGTGATGAAGCTAAAAAGAAAAAAAAAACTAATTTATTTTTTGACCACATTACCAAAAGTATGGTATCAAAATCAAGGAGGTGAAAATCCCTCTGTACCCTGGTTTGGCAGGTCAGATGTGAAGGACACTACTCAGTTCTAAACATCTTATCTCAAGAAGGCATTGACACACTTGCTGCTCCCAGACAAAAGGCATGATAAGCTTAAGACAATGGTAAAGGATGCCACATGAGAAGATGCTGAAGAAAATAGAGGTTATAAATCAGTGGGAAAATTATAGCTGTTGTCAAATATGTAAAGGGCTTAACATGTGGAATGGGGAAAAATTTAGTCTGTGGTGCTCCAGAGTTTAGAGTCACATCTAACAGGATGCAGTTACAGAACCACACCTCATACAGATATGGCTCACTGTAAGGACCAATAGTACCATTAGGGCTCAAAATAGAACTGACAATTTCATGAATAGGAAAATCCATCACCACTGATAAGATTCAAGCAGATGTTTACATATCACCCTATCAGGGTTAAGAAGGCAAGGGGATATCATATAGCATTAACTTTTAAGTATTAATTAGTGAGGCATTAACTAGGGGAAGGATTAGATAATAACTTCGGATTTTTTTTCTTTTTACTGTGACCCACAGTGAGCAAGACATTTTGTATTGGACGTTTTCACACATAGAAGTCTGTAGAATTGAAATACAGTTGTTCAGAAAATAACTCTTAATCACACACAGTTTACTCATATATTCCATTCTAATCTGGTTTAACTGAATTCAGTTTTTAATGCTATTTCATCTTGTTGGATTGATTTCAGTTCCCAATAATAGTTAATGACCCACAACTTATCCAACACTGAACAGGATGACCACTTCCAACTCCACGATTCTATGGTTGGATGTCACAGAGAGGACGAACGTCTCCCAGGATGAGAACCGGATGCTTCCCATGTGACTTGACAGTCATAAGCAAATGGACAGCAATATCATGAGTTTCCTCAGACTTCTCTCACATTTTTGACTTCAATTTAAATTTAGAACTATAATAATTTGGAATGCTTTAGCAGGGTACTTATACACAACCTATTTTTAGTCAATGATAACATCCAACAATAAAACCTAGCATCTAAAGGGAAGGGTTACCACAGAGATTCTTAGCAACTTCTTGATAATTCCATGCCATCGTTGTTATCTTGAACAATGAAAATGCAGTATAGTGAGAATATGTGGCTGGCTCACATGAAGGGGCACAGAGCAGGGAGATGGTGAGTGACTGTGAGCATCCTATTACTAGAACAAGGCATGAAAGAGAACTAGAAGGGAAGACTTAAACAGTCACCAACAAGTGCTGGGAATTTCCACACTTTCTTCCAATATTCACAATGATCCCACAAGAAATATCTCAGATGATTGAAAGGAAGCTGGGTGAGGTAAAGGGATGTGCCTGAAGCTATACCATGAGAAATGGATGGTAATTATTAGACCCATCATACTGCTTGAGCACATCTTCTCAAACACTTTCTTTATTCGGTATTAGTGATTTCAATTATGTTTCTTTTAAGAGACTTTTTCACTGAAACTTTTGATGAAACAAAATCTACCTTTTCTTTTTTTTTTTTTTTTTTTTGAGGCGGAGTCTCGCTCTGTCGCCCAAGCTGCAGTGCAGTGGCCGGATCTCAGCTCACTGCAAGCTCCGCCTCCCGGTTCCCGCCATTCTCCTGCCTCAGCCTCCCGAGTAGCTGGGACTACAGGCGCCGCCACCTCGCCCGGCTAGTTTTTTTTTTTTTTGTATTTTTAGTAGAGACGGGGTTTCACTGTGTTAGCCAGGATGGTCTCGATCTCCTGACCTCGTGATCCGCCCGTCTCGGCCTCCCAAAGTGCTGGGATTACAGGCTTGAGCCACCGCGCCCGGCCTTTTTTTTTTTTTTTGAGAAGTTTCACTCTTGTTGCCCAGGCTGGAGTGCAGCGATATGATCTTCGCTCACTGCAACCTCCACTTCCTGGGTTCAAGCAATTCTCCTGTCTCAGCCTCCTGAGTAGCTGGGATTACAGGCACGCATCACCATGCCCAGCTAATTTTTGTATTTTTAGTAGAGACAGGGGTTTCATCATATTGGTCAGGCTGGTCTCGAACTCCTGACCTCAGGTGATCTGCCTGCCCCTGCCCTTGCCTCCCAAAGTGCTGGGATTACAGGTGTGAGCCACCACACCAGGCCTTATAGAAAAATGTTGCAGATTTTCTTAGGCCGATAGCTCTGATGCAGGCGGTGGGGTAGGGGGAGTGGGGAAGGGGGAAGGGGGCAGGGAACAAACAAAAAATATGCTCTCTCAAGTCACTGTGCATTTTGTGGCCATGGATGAAAACACTGCAAATCTGGAGAGGTTACTCACCCTGGATCATCAGTCAGATGTTCATACAATTGAGACGCTTACACTCTATAAATTTCAGTCGCTTCCATTTTGTAAATCAAATGTTTATTGTATATTACTGAAAAATATTGGTAGAAAGGAAATATAATATAGTCATCCTCTCTGATTTACTTAGTATAATCCAGTTTGCACTCAAAGGTATCATATTCACATGTTTATATCCTCTGTCCCCATTTGTATTTACTTTTATTGATAATGCTAGACAGCTACTCTGCTCAGAATGCTGTATTTTTCTTTCTGCAGAGGTTAGAACTGAATCATTTTGGGTGTCTTCCTAGAAACTGCTTGGTTGTTCTTTTAAGTTCATACAATTCTAGCAGGGCCTGCTCCCTATTTAGTCATTGGGTATATTTTCAGAGAAAAACCTAAATACGCAAGGCTAGCCTGACAACATGGTTACAGAGAACCGCTGCCCCACCTGTCAGTACCCCTAACCTCTTGTTGTAGCTTTTACCTGGGGCCCAGCCACTAATGATGGGACAGTCCACCTGCCCATGCCTGGCTTCCCGCCCACCTCATAGAGTCACCAGCTGCCTTCTCTGGGCCAATCAAAGAAAAGAAATTACCATGGCAGAAAATGACTTCAGGACTTGGCTGGAAGTGGCAACTTAAGGGGTTGGCACCACATTTGGACCTTGCTGGTGGTGGCGGGTGGTGGAGAAGGCAGCTGTTTCAGACCTCCAGCCGGATGACTTGAGGACGCAGAGGCAGGGAAGTTCTGGGAGATGTCCCAGCCGTTTGAAAGTAGATTTTTCTTGCCCTGGCTCCAAGCCCTAAAGGTTCTCTCAATGATAGTGAGGGAATGGATTGGGTTTTTTTATTTTTTCTTTTTTTAGATGGAGTCTTGCACTGTTTCCTGGGCTGGGGTGCAGTGGTGCGATCTCAGCTCACTGCAACCTCTGCCTCCCAGGTTCAAGCAATTCTCCTGCCTCAGCCTCCCGAGTAGCTAGGATTACAGGTGCCCACCACCACATCTGGCTAATTTATTTGTATTTTTAGTAGAGGTGGGTTTTCACTAGGTTGGCCAGGCTGCTCTCGAACTCCTGGCCTCGTAATCTGCCCACTTTGGCCTCCCAAAGTGCTGAGATTACAGGCGTCAGCCACCAGGCCCAGCCAGATTGGTTTTTTTTTCTATGCACAGGACCAGTCGTGACCATAAATATCCCCCTAAAATGTTATGAGTTCAAAGGTGAAAACAGGGCGGTTGAATGAATTGATTGGACAATCCAGTTCAATCTAATGTAAATAAACTGAGTTCAGTGATTTCAAGTTGGTGTATAGAGTCTGAGAATGCAGATGCCATAACCCATGCAGGCTCGGCTACAGGCGAGCTGGGACATGAGTCAGGAGGGAAAGAAACCAGGGTGAAGGGCAGGTGCAGCTGGAGGTCCAGCCCAGGACACTCACAGCATTCAGAGTAACAGTGCCTGTTTCCGGCCCACATCGGTACCTAGTAGAACCCAAGAAGGTGGGATTTCCAGGCATCATCGACTTCTGGAGTCAAGGAGTGACAATATTAATGTTCTGGGCAACTCAGTCAGTTTGAAGCAAAACATTATTTAGAAGGTGAAGCACAGGAGATTTTATCAATGAAACTCTCCTGTGTGATACTATAATGGCAGAGACAGGCCATTATATATTGGTCAAAGCCCACAGAATGTACAACACCAAGAGTGAACCCAATGTAACCTATGGACACTGTATGATAATGATTGTTAATGTTGGTTCATCCATTGTAGCACAGGGGCCAACATCTGCTACAAGATGCTGATGGCTGGGGATGCTGTGGGTTGTGGAGAGGGGTGCATGGGAGCTCCCTGCAGAATGACAGAAAGCTGTGTGCACCACAGTCAAACAGGGCTCTCTTCTTAATGCGAGGGCCTGGAGTAAAATGAGAAAATCAAGCTTAGGGAAACAGGTATTCGGGTTTCCTAAATTTCCTTGTGGTAACTTGAGAACAGAGCTTGTGGGAATTCTCCCTAATGGCATCTTCTATTTGTGGATGGAAATGATATGTCTCATGTCCCGGAAAACAGTCTCTCCGTTGGCCGGAACTAGCACAGAGTGGTTCTAACCTGCTTGGAGGTGGAGACTGGTTTTCATTTATTGCTATGTGCCTGCCTTCTAGCACTCACCTGACCCATGGGGAAAGAGGGAAGCAGGAGCATAGCTAAGCCAGTCCCTGCTGGGGAGCACAGTTAGCATTTGCCTACCAGAAGCTCAGTTCCTACAGAAACCCTCCTAAGGCCAGAGTCAGGTAGGTGGCCTCACAGGTGTGCTGCTGACAATAAAGGGGTCTCTGGGAATGAGCAGAGCAAGAGTGAGCAAACAGGAGGGAGTTTTGTTGGCACTGGTCCTAATTACCAGCAAAAGCACATCACAACGGGTTATCAGATCACAGACCTCTCGCTGGCTGTGACCATTTACAGCTTCCTTTCTCTGACCTTCGTTTCTTCTTAAAACCGGGAAGACACTTTGGAAACTCTAACATAAATATAAAATATGATCATTCAGCTGGACATGCAGTGGTTCACACCTATAATTCCAGCACTCTGAGAGGCCGAGGTGGGAGGTCCCATCTTGAGGCCGGGAGTTTGAAACTAGTCAGGGCAACATAGCAAGACCCCCATCTGTACAAAAGAATTTTAAAAATAGCTGGGTGTGCTGGCCTGATCCTGTGATCCCATCTACTCAGGAGGTTGAGGTGGGAGGATTAATTGAGCCCAGGAGTTCAAAGTTACAGTGAGCTGTGATTGCACCGTTGCACTCCAGCCAGGGCAACACAGTGAGACTCTGTCTCTAAAAAATTAAATTAAATTAAATATGATCATTTATATAGTGAAATATAGTTTGTAGTTATAAAATTTCCTTCTGCTTTCCCCCATTTTTATTTGTAGATTGCAAAAGCGAATGACGAGATGTAACCTCAGAAAGAGATCTGCAAAGATTAAAGGGGTCAGATATTCTCTTGAAAGCAAGTTATGTGGGAAGCATGCATCATATATCAGGGAACTTTTCCCATTTCAATAAACTATTCTAACCCAAAGGGAGGATGGAGTTCCTTCAGACAGAGAATGGGGAGTGTCTGGTGTTGGGGCTCCCTGGTTCTCTATCTGCTTTTAACTAATATCCAGGAAACTTTCTCCAATCAAAGTTACCGCGAATGATCTGTCTATATTAATGGGGACAGAAGCTCTTCTCATGCCAGCGGTTCTCAGCCAAGAGCTTAGCATTTAAAGCCTTTCTTCCCTTCCTTTCTGAGCGCAGTAGCTGCATTCACTGCACAGTTCCTGCTCCGCTCGGAAGGAGGCTGTCAGGTTCCTTAGAAACCAACCCTTCCATGGCTGGAAGTGTCTCCAAGCAGTGTAGTATGCTGTGTATTTCTTATTCTTTCCTAAGTGACAGCAGCATTTCCACTTTTCCTGCTGGTTAATCCAAGGTTTTAGTGACAAAACAGGCTCCACTTGAGCACTGTGCCTTAATCATCCTTTAAGCTACCTGGTTTACACTTGAGCCGCACTTGAGCAGGGGGTTGGGAGTTGTCAGCCGGGCATTTTCTCGCTTTGTCCTTGTGGTCCTCATGGTCAAGCACAGGGACCGGAGCAGCCATTCTGAATAGAAGCAGCCCCTAGCTTGGAAACACCCAACTTCCAGACGGCCCACAACTGACCTGCAGCTGCTTCCGACTGCGGACTGAGCCTCCGCCTCAGCTGCGGCTCACGCTTCTCTCCCTTCTTCCTCTTGCCTCTCCTGCATTTTCCCTCAATCCTTTTTCTCTTTTCTCCTTTATAATGTAGCTCCCAAGAGCAGGCCCCTTCTAATGGAGTAAGGAACCAGTGCAGAAGAAAACAGGGACTGCTGGTTTGAAATACTTCTTTAGGAAAAGCAGAAGAAAATTCCTCATCCTCCCTGTCTTTACCTCTTCTTCTATTTTCTCCTACTGTCTCCTCTACTTCTTCCTCATTTTCATCCTCTTCCTCCTTTCCCACTGCCACCTTCCCTTCTCAATACCCAGAATTCAGGATAGTTCTAGCAGTATTACAGTGCAACTACAATCCAGTTAGCTAAATAGGCTTTAGGGGCACAGGCCGGGAACCAAACCAGCTTGTGTTAGGTGTTTCCTTGGGAAATACGCTTTAAATGGCAAACAACGCACTTACCTTGAAGACCTTGACCCACTCTGAAGCTGTGGGGTACAGTTTGTGGTGCTGGGTATATTTTGGACAGCTGTCTCCTATAGTTAAGAAATCAAGACAATCCCGGAAGTATACAAAAGTATCAAGCCATTGTATGTTTTGCAAAATCATATTCATCTCTAATAACATCATAAATTTATTTACTTAGCCCTGCTAGCCTGAGTGATGACATGCAATTGATCTTTGTCTGACAGAGCCTGCGACACTGGCCCAAGAGAACACACTGATTCGACTCCGCAAAAAGCATTTGGGGTTAAATGTGCCAGGTGTGGGCCGGGCAGATGGCATAGCAGCGGTGCCTTGTGTTGTCATGCACATAATCTGATTTCTGAAATGACCTCGAGACACCAATTTGCTCTGCTCGATATCAGGTGTGCTGTGAGGAGCCCGGTCTCTGGGGAGCACTCACACCACTTTTCAGCACTTCTCATCTGTGGGCTAATGGACAGCACTCTCATTGGAAATGGCACTGTTTGCTCTTCCCACAGGAAGAAATTGTTAAAATGCTGGTAGCTTTAGCAGGCAGCAGGTGTGGCAGTGTATCCTCAGTAGATAATTGCAAATATGTTTTTAGTTGCAACTTTGGCACCCAACAGTAAATAATACCAATTCCTACAAATGCAATAACACCAATTCCTACAAATGCACAAGGATTGAGTTTAATTTTTGAACAACTGTTGAGAATCTATTTATTTTCTCGCTACCTTTTTTTCCCTAATAAACTGTTTATTTTTTCCGTGTTAAGCCTTAAAGTAAATTTGCAGTGATACACTGCAGCATTATTTTCTTTTTACTGAAAAATGGTGATAACACAACAAACTTGCATTTATTTCTAGTGAACTTGGTATAACTCATAACAGGATGGGCTGTGTGACACAAATGTTTATATTTCTCTCCTTAGAAAACTAAAAGAACCAGAGGACCAAGCTCTCTAAACGTAATGATCCAAAGACAAAGATTTTGCAAAGAAATCTTTGCAAAAGATTGTAGCAGAAATTCAATCAGGGTTCTCTACTAACTTTTCCAATTTTATTTTAGTACATTTCTATATTTTGCTTAAAAACATCAGCTATCACAAAACTTTCAGCCAAAATTATACTTTTACATCCTAAAAATAACAAACAGAGGCCCTCACTTCCCTCCCCAGATTTGTGTGACACTAAAATCATGTACTTTTTATCAGTTGTCAAATACCCATGTAATAGGTCAAAAAATTATTTCCAGTCCTGGAAATAGAATAGATTGATTTAAAAAAAAAAAAAAAGTTTTACTTTTTAGACAGTCAGGTTGATCATATAAAGATAAGATTTTGTCATTGGCAGAAAATTTCCATAGCATATGATCTTAAAGTACAGGATATTAAAGACTGATATACTATGCCAATAATGACCTAAGAGTAATGGTTTAAATTACTGACTGTATCAATAATGAAGGACAATATTTCTCCTGAAAACTTTGTACTCTCATCCTGCCAGAAAGTTCAGGGACTTCTTGGGATAGAACACTATTTTGATTTCTCACAAAATCATTCTTATTTCTTAGAAAAGAAAAATCCACTTCATGTATTTGGCCTTTTTACTCATGACATACATGGTGAGGCACTGTTCTGTCCAAATCCAGGAAGATATGCTCATTTCTGGCCGCTGCATCTTAATTGGGAAATTGACACCCTGGAATACACTCGAAGAGAAAGACTCAGTCCTTGAAAAAGCTGAGAAAAAATGTCATCTAAAGAATGCCTGAAGGAATAAGATATTCATCATGGAGAAGTCAAGGGATGGGGAAAAACCTAGATACGCTCTCAGGGATTGAAGGACCGTCGTGAGGACAACTCTAATCTTACACTGTGGTTCTGAAAGACAGAATTACCACCAGTGGCTGGAAGTCAGAGAGGGATAGCCTTTACATCAGTTAAAGAATGAAGTTACTCTTTCTGACAACTATTACAAATAGTGTGTATTCCAATATGACGTAGTCTCAGTAATTCTTATTAAAATTCCTAAAATAGCAACAGGCAGCATTACAAAGTCTCAGCATGGAGCTGTGGGAACTAGGACCAGACCACCTCAAGGTTCCCTTCCCAAAGGCTAAGTTTTATTCCTCCAGGTAATTGGAGCAAATCCTTTAAACCTGTGCCCAAATAGATTTTGGTATCCGTAGCTGATCTCGTGGCATCTGGTCAAGCCTTACAGTTTTTCAATGTATACTGCTCTCAACTCCTGTGCCTCTCAAGTTGATTTCACAACTGATTCCCCAGATTCATCTCTATCCCACAGAAGTATTTATTTTCACATGGCCAAAGTCATGGGGAGAAAAAGCTAAACTCAACAATTCTCAAAAAGCGTTCAGGGTGAAAATTTTCCTTTTGAAACATCAAGAGTCTCCTAAACAGTAGACAAGTCATACGTGTGTCATCTGAAATTACATCACACCAGCCAATGGCACACTATTAAATGTATCTAAATTCCCTGCCTTCCTTTTCAGAATCTGTTTACGAAACAATTCCTAAACACAGATGGAGCCTTTTCTGCCGGCACATATTAATTTGCGTTTTTATTTATGCACTTCTGATCTTTGTGACGTTTTGTCCTTTAGCCTGACACCAAGTCATTTTTTATACATGTCCTGTGGAAAGGTGGCCCTTGCCCTGCAGTCAACCTCACAAATCCCTGACACACACGCATGCATTTTTTATTGTTCTCACATGTTGCTTAACAGCCTGCGTGATTACTGCTTTACAGCACAGCAGATGGGTTCTTGCATAGCGGTGAAACAGATGAGATGCTCAAATCGATTGTTTTATCAACAATCAGTTGCAGATAAAAATCATTTTAATGAGAGAAATTAATGGTGTTTGCAAACATGATGTTAATTAAAGAACATTGCTTAGGCGATTTTTTTCGCCTCTCTCTTTTTTCTACACACAATTTTTTGTTACCCATGACATCTTTCATTATTGACTCATGCCCCAAAGAAAAGGCGATTAAAATCTGCTTTTGTTTGATGTAGCTTTTATTGAAGAAAGAAATAGATCTTTCTGAAGCTTCCTGGTGAGATGAAAGTCTAATTATCTCCACAAATGAAAGGAAAAGCTTTAATTAGGCCTGTGCTGAATCTGTGCACTGTGAATTTGTGCATTGTGATGGATGGAGCCCGCATCTCCTCCGTGACTGCTGCTGAAATAATGAAGGAAGAGGAGAGGTAGCCTACTCCCATGATTCAGCTGGCAGAGTGGAGTTGCAGGCACACCTGGGTTGTGAGCGAGTGCCCAGAGCAGCTGCCACGGGCCATGTTTCAGTGCTGTGCATTCGGCTGTTTTACAGCCTCCCTCTGAGCTTTGATCTCTTTTCAGACAGCAGGGGTCCTAACAAATCAAGCTTTTCATGTTTCACTCAGTTTCACTCTCTTTTGCTTCCCCATTCACACTGGAACTCCAAAGAGGATGGATAAAATATTGTCTTTTTCTGAAGCAATTAATGATCAGCAGCTGACGTGATTGAAGTGGGTATTATACCTTACAAGCAGTATTTTAAGGTTGACCATAGGGAGGATTCCGGAGAAAGAAATGAATGATTTATTGAACTTTTTAGTTGTTTACTTGAGTGTTGGTGATGCTATTAATCATTTGCACATGAGCTTTAATACGTACATACACTTTTGGAAGTGTGCTGAACTGTCCGTCGGCTCTGAAGGGTGACATTGTGAATTATTTTAACTTGCTCATTGTCACATGGCAGAAAGCTAAAAATACCAAATATGGCTGGATCCCCTGTTTTGTCCCACTTTTGCCATGTTGAATGTAGCTTGGTCTATTTTCATGTCATCCCACTGATGCCAGGAAGGTCAAACTCTGACTTGATCCGTCACTGCTTGCTGTTAATCTATTCTTTTCAGTCAATCCAAAAGCACTTCTGACATCAAGACTGACGATGGGGATTATTTCCAACACTTTTTTTTTTTTTTTTTTTTTTTTTTTTGGCCAGGATTAAAAAAGAAGTTGGGAAGGGGGAAATGCTAACAAAATTGAGCAGCATGTACAGGCAATTTGACCTCCCCATTGCCTCCCGCCTTTCTTTGAGTAGGAATTCCCTATCGTGAAAGAACGATGAATTTGTTTTAAAGGTAAAAAATAAAGCCTGCAACCCAAGATCACAGGGAGGAAAGAAACCGCACGTGGAGCATGGCACTTTCACTTACTTTAAGCAAAGGTGTAAACTGAAAGACAATTTTCACGACCTATAAAAAAACCCTATCTGTAGGCAACCCTTCTTTATTTATCGAGGTCAAAATTGGGCAATAAATGTGTGTTGAACGGAATGCAGATGGATTATCAGAGACAGTTACTGGGGTGGCCTCCGATTTGTGGGTGGAAAATTTGAAATGAATGTTTTCTTGGATAGAGTTTGTTACTCTCCTAAAATTATGAAACTTTGGCTTTCTGGCTAAGGGGCAGTTTTTTTTTTTTTTTTTTAGACTTTTGGTATTTTTGTTCAATCTCTTTGTTACTCTTTGGGCTTCCTCCCAACACCGCTCGTTCCTTGTCTCCTTGTCCCCTGCGAGAAAGCTTTAAGCCTCTGAGTTTAATCCTAGGGTGTGAGCATACTGATTATAGATTCCATCCACAGAACTGACCTTCTTGCAGGTGGTTGGCACCCAGCAGGTGGGCTTTTTTAAGGTCACAATGAGGAATGGAAAAGGATTGAACAGAACTTGACAGCTGCCTTGCTCTAAGTGGAATGATTTCAGTTCTGGTCAAAGCAGTGCATAGGGAGGAAGGAATTTACGGAGGTGCTAAGGGTGAGGGATATTTGGAGAAAGCTGACACAAATTAAGAAAGAGCAGATGAAATCAAACAGTTCATTCAGTGGCACCTGTGAGCCCAGAGTGACTCCATCCTTCCCCTACAATCACGAGTGTGAGGGGAATGTGGAAACTTTTGTTGCTCTATAATTTATTTCAGTGGAATAGAGCATCAGAGTTAGAGAGTAAACTAAAACTATAACTGAATGCCACAGGACAGAGGCAAACAAACCCCCTAATTAAATGCTCACTTTTCCTCTTCTCAAGCTTTATCTGTGTCAACATTTAATTTCACTCTTTAGAGCTTAGCACCATCTCCTTCGTATGTGAGTTCAATAGTGGCGTAAACATCTTACATGGGTGTGTGCACAATGCTCATTACATAAAAAGGAAATAGTGACAGTGGCTACATGAAATCCAGAAGAGGCTGACAAGTTAGACCATATTTACTGGTAGTTAACTGTCACAGCAGAAAATATTTTTGAATTATTTTTTTTCTTCCTTTTACATTGATATGGTATTTAGGCCATTTAAAGCCACAGTCAGAAAACCGGCCATTCGAACAAGTAGAAAAAGAAAACATGTGAGGTCCAAACAAACAACATACCAAATATAACAAACAAACACAAAGCAAAGCCTCTGAGAGACGTCCCCCTGCTCCCCTCAGAGCTGTCCAGAATTCTCTGGTCCTTCCACCCCAGATTCTCCAAGGGGTAAAAGGGTTTTGTCATAGTAGCCTCAAAATAAACACAACACAAAACAAATTAAACCTGCTAAAGACAGATAAAATTACTCCACAAAAAACACAAATAACCACACTTTTTTTAAAAAAAAAAAAAAAAAAGAAAGTGTAATAAAAAGGAAAGAGATGTGTCAGGCGTCCTCATACACACAACTAAAAGAAAATGACCCAGTCCTTTCTAGGGAAGGGTGACAGGGGACAGAATTTAAGAAAGAAAAAGAAGCATCTGAAAGGTAACACTCAGCCAACGGGATGTTTGTTTCTTAAAAGTCAGGAAGCAGAACTCTTGTGAGGAGGGAGTGACTCCCTATGGAACATTCAAAGATAAAGTTCATCCTTTTTCTCACTCTAAAGTTTTGGAGCTAATGGTCCATGTTTCTTAAATTGTCTTAATTCTGATATATTTAGCACTATGATGTATGTAGAAGCTATATCCAGAACTGAAATCTGATATGGTAATGTCCTCAAATCAACTTTATTCTCCCTTTTCGTAAGAAGGCCCATATGCATGTTAAGAAATGCACATTTACTTTGGGGTGAGGGTGAAGAAAAAGCAAGCATTCAAGACAAATAGTTAAAATGTCAATTAAAATTTAAATATTTAAAATCATATTTAAAATTTAAGTAAGTTTAAAACCTTGTCACAGCAGCCATAGGCAGACCTTTGGAATCTCTGTTTCTTAGATGAGAAGACGATGACATGGGAAACTTACCCAAGGGATCCCAGCATGGGCCAGCAGAAGCTGGAGTACTGGGCCCTCTCCTTGCTCAGGCCTGGAGGAGAAGGGCAGAAGGAGCTCATAAGTGGGCACAGCAAGGAGGCATTCTCACTTCTTCATTCCCTCCCTCGTAAGAGACGTTTGTTTGGGTTCACAGGCTGCCCTCTAAAAACAGCAATCTTCCTCTTCACTCTGAGAGCAGTGTCTGTACCTTACTCCGGGTGATTTGACTCTGACTTCAAGAATGTAAACTGTTCATGCATACATTCACTTATTTACTTGCCTACATGACAAACCAGCAAGAAAGAAGAGTAGCCAATGAGTACAGAACATTTTCAGAAGAACCAGCCCTGGGGAACTGCTGGGAGAAGAGGGTAGTCGGGAGCTCTATGGTGGAGGACTGTGGGCCACCAGTGGGTCAAAATGCCAGCGGGGTGTATCCAGTCATGGAAAACACTTCCAAAAGAAAGGCTTAGAATGGGACAGAGACAAAATTGGCCTACACTCCAGAGCTGCATGGACTTGTACTGAGGATGGCACAGTGGGCCCCCAAGAGTCTGTGTCAGGGTGCCCAGCATCACTCCCAGCTCTAAAACCCTTCAGGGGACTCTCCATCAGCCTCAGGATGAAGTTCAGAGTCCTCAGCACAGCCCTACAAAGTCCTGTCCACAATCCATCCTGCGCTTTCTTGCCTTCTGCATTGCTCACTGCCGGCCCTCATTAAGTCAACATCCCAGATAGACCAAGCTCCTGTGCCACTCTTGAAACTTCTGGCCACCCCTTCAGGCCTATGCTTCCAGGCTGTGGTCCCCAGTCTACACTCTCCTCACTACCTCTGTCTCTCATGTAGGTGCTTACGCTGTGTTGTGGTCATCTGTCGCCTAACATTTCTCTTCTAGAACAGTCTACCACGTTCCCTTGAGGCCAAGATCTACACCATTTTTCTCTATATTCCCAAAGCATAGTGCTGCAGCTTGCGGTGTCAGAAGTAGAAACAGAGCCCCTCGTTTTTTTCTTAATAAGAAAATGCCATGGAAGAGTGAAGAAGAGTGTGGAATTGATCTTTGTTACATAAAGTGTGTGTTTATGAATTATTGTAATTCAGACTTTCATGCTGTCTGGTGGTTCAGCTACAGTTTCCTCCTTTACATTTTTAATATGAAAGTTCACTTCTTTTTGGAAAGGCTCAATGATTGCAAACATCTAAATCCCACTTCGTCACTAACTCATTTATCACCCAGGCTCCTGTGCTTCCACATGCGTTTGAAACCAGAACATATTTCTGCCACAGTCTGTGAACCAGCTTATCTATTGCACTTAAAAGTGTTTTTATAGGAAACAACCAAACATAAATGATAAATAGTGAAGTACATTTTACTCTCCTATCATAGTATGAATTTGCCCTCCAGTTCCTATGTAATGCATCAGGTACACAAGTCTAGACTCGTGTAGATTAGAAATAGCCCAGAATGCGTTTTAGACACATATTTATCATCCTGATTTATTAAGGAGCAGCTGCAGAATGATACTAATTAAGTGTCTGTGCTTTCTTTTTGAGACTATAATTGTTTTTTAGAACAAGCAAAATGTAAGGAAGCAAATGGGCAAGGGTATTTGACTGCATTAAATCTCTATTACACAGACAATGTTTCTTTATATTTTTCTGCAACTTATACATTTAAGGAGGACATTCCCATGGTTTACAAAAAGTTGTCTATAGTAGACATTCCTCTGAGACGTTTTTTGTGGTGTTATTTATACCATTTTGAATCATTTAGCCCACAGTTCTGGAGCATTTTCTACCTACTAAACTCTGTGCTCTGTTTGGAGGGCTCTCGTTGCCAAGTTCTCAATCATTTATAATTTAAAAAAAATCAAAGCAATATAAATATTCACATGTAAGGGAAATGCAAGGATCTTGTAGGCTTTTAAAAAATATTTTTACTCTTCAAAATTTCTGTAGAAATCATATATTCTACTTTTACCAGCTAGAAGCAGAACAACTAGAACTCAATCAAAATTTTCTTAAAAATATAACTGGAAGACCTCAGAGTTTAGCTCCGTTTCACACCAACACTAACCTAGAAAACTCAAATAAAAGTAAGTGCAACTCGTTTCAATTAGTTGTGACCATAAAATATATCAAGAAAAGGAAGGAAATTGTTTCAACAAGTTTATATTAAGTAAGTCCAGAAAGACGGGAAGAATAAGAGCATCTTATTGTAAACTTCTGGCCTAATAAAACATACAATAAATAACCTCAAATCTCTGCTTCCACACTATACACAAATTATGAGCTTTTTATTTAAAAAGAAAATCTTCACATCATCATAAAACAGCTGAAGCTTTAACAGTAGGTCCTCCCTTCATCTAATCCTGTCGCTTGTTTTCTTGTCCCTGTGATCATTCCTGAAGTTCATACCATGTTAAACACATCCTGAGTACAACCACCTGAAACCAGCCACTTGAGGTAGGCTAGCTCTTGGTAAGGGGTGGTTCACACCACAGCGTAAGACAGGTTTCCTTTTATTCCTTTTCCTTTTAGAGATGCAAAGCTGACTTTTACAAAGTTTACTAGAAACTGATTTTCCACATCAACTAAGAGACATACAAATATTTAAAAACATGAAATAAAGAAATACCACAAGCACAACACACATAATCCTCTCAATCCATAGTAAATAACAGGTCTTTTAATTGTATGAAATGAGAATTTAGAGTTTGGAAAACAGTGAATACTTTTAATCCTTCAAAAACCTAATTCAAATGAGATTTTTGAAGATTTTGACTCTTATTTATAACTCCAACCCTTTCCACAACAGTGTTATATCTTACTGTGAGGATATAAACTTTTTAATTCCATTTTAAAAATTGTAACTACAGTTAAATTGTTTTTTAATTTAAAGCTTTGGTTCACTGACTTACTCTGTGCCTACCTCATTAACATCATATTGAAAATTCCAGGTCTGGAGGAAAGGTTGTCATATATTCAGAGCATTTAACTCTTTTCTTCAACTCAGTCTAATCTGTACTTTTGCTACAAATTTTCCTATTAAAAAAAGTGAAATAAAATAAGTAGCAGATAATTATATTTTCCCTTTAATTTTATAAAAATGTAAGAGATTTTTCCATTCATCAAGAAGTTTTACATTAGCTCACTTGGCTTTACAAGTATTTGTAAGAATACGATAGTTTTGAAGCAATGAGCCTTGTTGAGGCAGCATGCGAAGGTGTATTAGGGTGAGATGGGGGATTCTGGCCAAATGGCTGGTCAAAATGGCAGCTGTTTGTGACTCCTCAGTTCTATAACTATAACCAAGTCTAAGAACAAAACAAGACCATCTGCTTAGAAAGGCTAAATGTACACTTCAGAGTGTGAATGAAAGGTAATTTACTAAACACTCTGACATTTATTATTGCAAAACCTGAGACATGGTAGCCACTCAGGAGGGCTGAAGAATGGATATGGAATGGAAATTTCAGGCAACACACTAGGAATTTCCCATATATTATAACAGCACCTTGGAACAGACTTGTGAGACAAGTCTTGGCTATCCCTATTTTATATGTTAGGTAACTGAGGCCAAACAATGTTAGGTGAATTCTCTAAGGACTGGCTTTATTAACAAGTGGCACAGCCAGGGCTGAAGTCCAAGTCAGTTTTTGGTTAAAGACAACCTTTAATTGCATGAAACTTTCATATGCATAACTACATACAACCAACTTTCTACAATATGTAGTGGGGTTCACATATCAAATTCCAGTTCTCTTACAACAAAGTATATGAAAAATTTTAGTTTGTGCAAATGATTAAGGAATTGTCTCTGTTTTCCCCTGGCTCACATTTTTCTACTTGGAAACATCATTTCTGCCATGTCTTACTGTGTTCTCTTTGCTCTTATAATTGCAAGCGGTTGGGACAGGTTGGAATTGTCATTTCTTGCATTAGAGTTTATTGCGCTCACTGAAGGTCACTGTCCTTCTCCTTTGCGCATACTTGAAGCAAAATGTTCCTAAGGCTATATTTCTAGGACCCTTCTCCAATATGCATTGAAAAGATCTGCCACAAATACCCAGGAAACGCCTGTCTTTAGCACATTGTCGCTTTTCCTGCTTTCTCCTTGCTGCCTATGTGTTCTGCCTCATTGTCAGAGTCGCGTTCCCCAGGATGGTGAAAGGGACATTTAAATGTGCTCTTCTAAGCAGAAGTCCAAATACTGCTTTGAGAGTTCAAAGTGTGTCTAGGGGTTAAAATAGGTGACTCCAGTTTACTCTTTAAAATATTCGTATCCTAATACTTTTCCTGTGACACTGTGAAATACCTCTTCCTTATAACTCAGTGGTTTTGCTGCATCTCCATGAGCTCCTCACTGTTTGTTCCATGATGAGACATTGTTCTGAATCTTATAAAGAAAGAGCTAAGATCTAGAACCTGAAATACCATTTTACCCAGCAATCCCCTTACTGGGAATATACCAAAGGAATATAAATCATCCTATTACAAAGATACATGCACACTGATGTTAATTGCGGCACTATTCACAATACCAAAGACATGGAATCCAGCCAAATGCTCATCAGGGGTAGATTGGATAAAGAAAATATGGTACATGTACATCATTAAATACTATGCAGCCATGAAAAGAAACAATATCATGTCCTTTGTAGGGACACGGAGGGATATGGATGGAGCTGGAAGTCGTTATCCTCAGCAAACTAACCCAGGGACAGAAAACGGAACACTGCATGTTCTCACTTCTGAGTGGGAGCTGAACAATGAGAACACATGGACACAGGGAGGGGAACAACACACACTGCGGCCTGTTAGGGGATGGGGTCAGGGGAGGGGAGAGCATTAGGAAAAATAGCTAATGCATGCAGGGCTTAATACCTAGGAGATGGGTTGATAGGTGCAGCAAACCACCATGGCACATGTTTATCTATGTAACAAACCTGCACATCTACCCCAGAACTTAAAATATAATTTTTAAAAAAAGAGCTAAAGTTAAGGGAATCAGACCCTAAATCCTATTCTGTGAGGGAATGAGAACATAGACTGAAGAGCTAGATACTTAGTCCCAGGCCCCAAAATAATAGTAGTCACAGGTGGGCACAGTGGCTCACTCCTGTAATCCCAGCACTTTGGGAGGCCGAGGTGGGCAGATCACCTGAGGTTGGGAGTTTGAGACCAGCCTGACCAACATGGAGTAAACCCCATCCCCAAAATACAAAATTAGCTGGACGTGGTGGCGCATGCCTGTTATCCCAGCTACTCGGGAGGCCGAGGCAGGAGAATCGCTCAAACTCGGGAGGTAGAGGTTGCAGTGAGCCAAGATCACACCATTGCACTGTAGCCTGGGCAACAAGGGTGAAACTCCATCTCCAAACAAAAAAAATAGTCACTTATATTTATGAGCCTTTTACTATGTGCCAGGTTGTATCCTAAGTATTGTATGTGTATTGCTTCATTTAACAACTTAGAGTAAATATTACTATTGTTTCTCTTTTACAGATAAAAGAACTAGGCTCAGACCCACTTATCAAGTGACAGAGTAGGGATTCCAATCTCTGCAGCCTGATTCCAGAGGTTCTCAAACACTACCCTCTTTTTGTGTTGATCCACTGTGCAGCCATTGTAATGCCACTTAAAATCCTGGGATTATACTCTGGTTTGTACACTGTCATGTATTCAACAGCCAAAGAGTAACAATTATGTTCTTAACAAATGTAACTAAACAGAAATTGGAAATCACTGAAAAAAAAAAAATCCCTCAGGCTCAGTAAGAGATGGAGGGGAGGACAAGACCATTCTAGAAGCAGATGGTGAGGCCTTTTCAACCCATTGTCCACTTTCTTATTTTATGAGGAATTGACATTATCTTACTCAATTTTCAGCCTCTGGAATGATATGTGCAATGTCTATTGCTGAATCACTAATCTTTTCCAAAGTCAAATAAAGCTCCTATCTGGGAAGGAGATGGCCCTAGAGTGTAGAGAATAAGTATCCATAAAAGGTGGGGACAGAGAAATTGTGTTAAGCCTGAAAAGAGAGCATAGAAATTAGCACTGGCCCTGAAGAGCCAGGCTGTACCTCTGCAAAATGCTTTTGTTACCAATTATTACAGAAATGCTACAGGACTCAAGATATTAACAAAAATTTCTCTTCGCACACACATATCTACGGTAGGGTTTATTCCCCTAGCATATCCCAATAGTTTTCCAATTGGTTTGTTCATTTATTTTTCAATAAGCAGAATGCTTTTTCCACTTCACAACTATTTCATAATAGTGCCGATGTCTGAACCATAGGGAAAAACCTGAATGATTCACTCACACTATCCTGTGTACTAAATTTTCTCCCACATGGGGCTTTGCAAGTGATAATAGAACAATTCTCTATGTTTATCAAACATGCCCTTTCATTTTGGTTTGTTTCGGTTTGAATAATATTTTGGTGTATATTTCAGATTTCACCTGAGAAACCAGCGCTGACTGTTTGGGTTTTAATTAAGCCCTTTCCAGCACGCTCAGGTACACTCATTCAAAGCTATCCGTCACATCCAAGCAAATCAGGAGGAGGGTTTAACATGTCTTGTGTAGTAATCTTGTTGTATTTGTGTTCATCTGTTCATCAAGGTAAAAAAAATAGTCAATTTAAAGCGACATGGGAGTGGCAATTCCTGTCTTTAGGCAACGGTTGTATAATTGACCTCCTTTAGCATTTAATTTCTCAAGCCTCTAGGAAGCTTAATTTTGAACATCAAAGAGGTACCTGTGGAAGAAACTGTTCCAGACTGGTGAGTAAACAAATTAGAGTTAATAGGGTTATTAGCTTTCGTGGTAAAAAAATTTAGACTGGGTATTCCTCACCAACGGATATGTAAACTGTCAGCATGCAGGGTTTTTTTTTTTTTTTTTTTTTTTTAAGCCTTTAAAAATATAATTAGATATAGAATTTGACAAGATGTTATATATTATTTACTTAATGGCATTTCTTAGGTTTAGAGAGGGCTTGTTTTGTTGTTGTTGTTGTTTGGTTTGATTTGGTTTGGTTTTATTTGAGACGGAGTCTCACTCTGTCACCCAGGCTGGAGTGCAGTAGCGCGATCTCGGCTCACTGCAACCTCTGCCTCCTGGGTTCAAGCGATTCTCCTGCTTCAGCCTCCTGAGTAGCTGGGACTACAGGCATGTGCCACCACGCCCAGCTAATTTTTTGTATTTTTAGTAGAGACAGAGTTTCACCATATTGGCCAGGCTGGTCTCAAACTCCTTACCTCGTGATCCACCCACCTCAGCCTCCAAAAGTGCTGGGATTACAGGATGAGCCACCGTGCCTGGCCAGGGCTTGGTTTTTATAATGCTAAAGTGCTTACGAAAATCCTTCCTAGCCACATATAGTCCATACTGATAAATATATTCCTGTATGTCCATGAATGACAGAGTTCTGTGGTTGCAGCCACACGGGGAGAATTGTACTCTCTCATCCAAGGTGCCAGTTACGTAACAAAGCACCTGGATTCTAACTGCCCATGGCACAACATGGACAGTGATCTGTTTAAAAACACTGAATACTCATCAAGATACAAGGTTTAGCAGGGAGATTAATAAAAGAGTTTGTTTTGCATTAAACCTCAAGACTGGTGAGGAACAAAAAAAATATATGTTTAACATAGGGAAAAAGCAACTATTTACTGGCTTTGACAAAAGAGATTATGGCAGCTATTTAGACTGAAAATCTGCAGCTGGGTGAGTACATCCAGTGGGAAACCACCTCCTTACTGTGAAAACTTATTGTACCAGCAGGATATGGGAAGTGAGAACAACAATGAAAGCTAAGGCAAAAAATAAAAGAAAAACGGTGTGAGGCAGAAATCATGGGGTGCTCTGTGTTTTAAGATGTGGGAGCTGCAGGATATAACTTAATTATGAATAAAGATTTCCAAATGTATGTTTACTCTTTCCTCTCTGAAAATATAACTTATTAAAGCATTGTTGTAGTTATCCTCATAATTAGTACAAATTGATTTTACACTAAAATTAGTCTTGATTGTCTTTTGTGTATCTTCTGTTAGTTCTATCAGAAGAAAAATGTTTTATTCCCCATTGCTGTTTATATCAAAACAAAACACATAAATTTAAAAATAAAAATACCATAATTATGATTAGTTAAGTTTTTTGAGAGACATAATTATGTTGGGTTAGATGAACTATTCAGAGATTGTGATGTGATATTGAATAATTTTATGCTTATCGATGGTTGTTACATCATTTTTATTTAGTGTTGGATCAATCACATTTTCACTTATGGAAATTAAAATACACATTACTTGTAATTAATATATTGTTGACTGTTTTGAAATTTTTCAAGGGGGCTAGGTAGAGGAGTGTTAGCTGTTGAATTTCAGTCTCAATGCCTCTAAGCCATAAAATTCTGAAAACTAGAAATACCACAATAAGCAGGCTGTTGGAAAGCAAACCTCGGTGAGGAAGTTTAGCAAAGCCTGTAGGAATCACGTAGACAATACCCACATGACTCATTCGGCACGTGGAAGGTTTAGAATTGCTCAAGTCAGAATTTCTTTCTTATTTCTGAATATTCGCAGCAAAAAAATATCCACATGGAACTCAGGCCTGCGAGGCCGCCTGGCCACTGAAGTCGTTTTAGGTTCTGGGTTAGCAAATGAAGCATTAAGCTTTTCTACAAGATGGTGGCAAAGCCCCAAACCCTCTACTCTTTTCAAGCTTAGCCATCCTTAGAGAGATAAACTCTGAGGAGCCGTAAAGGCCTTAAATTTACCACTTGTAAACAGCCTTATCATTTGATGTGGCACCGACACACCACTTCTGCACAGTGCAGCAGCATCCTGCGCCGTGGGGAGCCGCGCTGCACTGGCGGAAGGGAGAAAATGCTGATGTGCTTCCTTCTGCTGGATTGATGCCCTGCATTTTGCAATATTTCTGGTCAGGAGATACTGCTCTCACTCCTTCACCTTTGCAACTGTCATGGGGTACCTTTGTGTGTGCGTGCATGCGTGTGTACACATACATCTAAGGAGACTGAAAGAGACATGACTGAAAGACAGTTTTGTAACAATTAGACAAGTAACTATGCGTCAAAAAAAAAAAAAAAAAAGCAAAACAAAATAAAACAAACAAGAAAACTGTAGTTTTTGTGAGGAAATACCAGGAAAGCTGCGTAAATAGCTTTGCCCAAGAAAGGAGCAAAGGTTTTCAGGAAAGAAAAGAACAACAGAGGTGAAAAAAAAAAAAAAAATCAATCCTGAAAGAAAAAGAAAAATCTTTTCTTTTGAACAGGTGGAGCTTTCTCTTTCAATATCTACCTAATGAAAATTATGATATGGATAATATTGGGCCCCAAATGCAGGCTTTGGTGTAGACTCTTGTCAGTCCATGTTGAACGCTCAACAATTGCACGACCCCAAGCATCTGCATGTTTTACCTGAATTAATCATGTGGCATACATTAAAAGTAAATCATCAATCATCATTAATTATCTGTTCCACTGATGCCTGCACTTTCTTACACTTTAATCTTCATTAACATGTAGGAAAGAGAAAATCCCAGAGGCCATGCCACATGTGTTCCTCTGTTGTGTGTAGATCTCCCCAGAGCTCTCAGTCACTCAGCAATACAGCTCTCCTCAATGGGAACCCATACCACCAGGGTTTTTTCTCTCAATACTTCAGATTAAATCAAAAGGCTTAATCTGAGCAGCCATGGGCTAAAGCAAGATTCAGCTCTTTAAAGCTGAGACCCTCGCGCCCTGTCTCTTCAGCACCTTCTCCAACACTCAAAGGGCGTCCTGTAAGACTCAGGTGGATTGCATCCTGGAGGAGCATGGCAGCTTCTGCATTCAGATGTGGTTCCTTGCTCTTTGTTATGAGATGCTCTGAGCAAAAACAACTCTTACCAATGCCATTAGTTTTCTTTAGTTCTTGTTAAATACATAAGCTTTGTAAGTGCAGTCTGGTGTACAAAAATTGCTTGCAGTAAGGTTACCTGAAACAGTTTACTTGTAAAAGTGAAATGTGAAGCTATTTTGATGAGATGTGTAATGAATGATCGATTTTATACAGAAGTTTCCCGTTTTCCTCTACTGAAGGATATACACTGTCTTGACATGCGTAATTGTAACTCAAGGATAAAAGATTATATTGTGTACAACAATATCCTTAAACATTGGAACCACTTTGACTACCCCCATGAATACACTAGTCTCTAACTGTAAATACAAGCTACTCTCTCCCTTTCTCAGCACTGGCATGCTTTGCTTGCAATTCTTCTCCCTTCTTCCCACATGTCAGTCATTACAAAGCATGTATGAAATGGCCCCTTCTCTCCTGCATCTGCTAAAGTCACTTAAGAAGCCAATGTGGGCCGGGCCCGGTGGCTCACGCCTGTAATCCCAGCACTTTGGGAGGCCAAGGCGGGCAGATCACGAGGTCAGGAGATCGAGACCATCCTGGCTAACATGGTGAAACCCCCCCCTCTACTAAAACTACAAAAAATTAGCCGGGCGTGGCGGCGGGCGCCTGTAGTCCCAGCTACTCGGGAGGCTGAGGCAGGAGAATGGCGTGACCCTGGGAGGCAGAGCTTGCAGTGAGCCAAGATCGTGCCACTGCAGTCCAGCCTGGGGGACAGAGCGAGACTCCATCTCAAAAAAAAAAAAAAGCCAGTGTGGAGAGATTGTATTGCTCAGTCTGGGTACTATTTACAGAGCAGATACATCATTATACTTAAAATATCACCATGTTATACTCGACATAATTTCACATCAATGAGAAGATCTTTCAAAAATCGTAACAGTACTCTTTAAAGCTGAAGACATTGTGTCATTTTGTGCTTGTACACATGGTCAAAGAGAGAGGCTACTTTTATTATCTGTTCTCAACCTTCTAAAATGTTCTGACATGATTAGAATGATCTTACGAAAATGATTCTGTTGCACTCTGATTCATCAAGCAGATCTTCCAGAAAGAGCCTCCAACCTTTTCTCTAAACATCTTCCTTTTAGAAATGGTGATTATTAGAAAAACTGTTGTGATATGTCTTTCATTAAGGTTAGAAATGTAAGGACTCGAAATTTCTTGTAGCACTGAACTGATATTAAAAAGCCAGTAAATTTGGAGAAATAGATACACAAATCCAGCATCTGTTGTTCTTGAGGTCACCAGTGATGTTGTAGCCACAGTTTTCAGAACCAAAACTCAGAATCATGTGGACATAGCTGATGTGGCTCCTTATTTTGAAAAAGATGTTAAAGGTGAATCCTTGTTTCATTCTTCTAAGAAAATGGACCTGAGAGTAAATGGAGAACAACTGAATCTGTATCCTGGTCAAACTTTAATTTGTTATGTTGATAAAAATGCACCTGAATTTTCAATGCAGACTCTGAAAGCTGCTGTTTATGCTGTTATTGTGGCTGTGGTGATAGCAATTGTCGCTGGAATTGTCGTGCTGGTTATTTCCAGAAAGAAGAGAATGGCGAAGTGTGAGAAGGCTGAGATAAAGGAGATGGGTAGGAAGCATAGGGAACTCAATGCATAACTACTATAATTTGAAGACTGTAGAAGAAGAGAAATCGTAAATGGACTCAGATTACAAATGTATGAGCATGGGACAAAGATGTCTTTGAAGGTCACTCTTTAACTTTGAAGGTCACTACTTTAACATCATGTATTTGTACTAGTGAAGCCTGTACTCAAAATAGAAGCAGCTTGAAATTGGCTTTACCAGTCTCAAAATTTGACCACAAGTGTCTTATTATATATGCAGATCTAATTTAAAACCCGGAACTTGAACTGCATAGTTAAAATTATTTATGCGTAACATTCAAATGTGTGCATTAAATATGCTTCCCCAGTAGAGACTGAAAGGCTACTATCTGATTTGTGTTTGAAAGCTGCCTTTCTATTGACTTGAGTCTTGTACATACAAACATTTTTATGAGCTAGGGAATAAAACATTTTAAACTAAAAAAAAAAAAAAAAGAAATTTTCCAGGGGTAAGATGAAGACCAAAGTGAGACAGCCAGGGAGGGTCAGGGACAGTGAGAGGACTAGAAATAAAAAACTCAGCCCTCATTCAGTTATCAAGGCTAACTCAGTGGCAAACAGGCCTGCACCATCAGAAAATGGCATTGTACGTTCTCTGGGTGTCACTTTCCTTCAGATACTTCTGGAACTTGATTTACCTGTTCCCAAATGTCCCTGGCCCTCCCGTTCTACAGCAAATTGATAAACTGCATCCAAATGTGTTTCCTTAAAGCAAGCTCTAACCGTGAGGAGAGTATGATGTTCTTCTCCCAAGGATCAGAGATCTTCAGACAGGTCCCCTATGCGCCACAAAGTAGTTTTAACCTTCAGAAGTATCTGCGTCCTTTGGTGTACTTAGAGCAAAGCTACACAGAAAACCATCCTACAGGATTCAAACAGTAGCATACAAGAGCTCAATCATCTCTGAAGAGCTTTCATTTGACAAAAAGGAAAAAGGAAACAAGTCTTTGTTGGTTTCCTTTTTTTTAAGAAACAAAAGGCCATTCAATTCTCTCTTTCTTTTTCCTTTCCATCTCACACTCGCAGAATTCTACGTGGTCCGCTGCTATAGAAGACAAAGGTGGCTAGTTTCTTTATAACCCATGAAACACTAACATGGAAATCATGCAAATTTTTCTTTATAAAGATTAACCTGTGAAAATGTAGGGGAGCAGCACTTCCAGTGATTTCCATGGTTTTGGGGGGATGTAGGAGTATGGAATTTTTTTCACCTCCACTTCACAAACAGAAATGTGGGTGGGACAATGACTCACCAGTTTCTCACAAGGCGAGTAGAAAAATATGTCAAATAAATTGGTTGCTCGTTTCCTAATGGATTGATTAGGATAACAAAAACTTCCATACCGGGCAAACCTCTTTAGTCAAATACCTTTGCTATTGGAATTGACAGGAAAAGTTTAAATGAAGCAAAAGTGAACTCAGCATCATTGGGATCAAGGCCAGCTGTGGTATATGCCCTGATTCAACTACGAGTAAAGAGGCTATTTGATTAATCAGTTCCTAGCAGGTTTTATGCATTAAATTTACTTTGACAAAATCCAAAAGTTATTCTTATCCATATCTCTCAGTTTGTCTGATTAATTATCTATGGTTCCCCAGCACATACCCTGATCATAGTAATGTTCTTTGGAGATATAATCATCAAAGAGCATCCCTTGGTTAGTGTGGTACATGAGAAGGGCATAAATAATGAAACAGAACAGGGACCATTAACTGTTCTGTTTTGTTTTCTGTACTTGGAAGTTGGTTTACCAGGTAGGGGGTAAAGAGTAGATGGGAAGGTAGGGGGAGGAAAAGAGGAAAGGCGATGGGTCAGAATTCCTTTCAGCCAGTCCCTCTCCTCGGACCACGTACCCTAAATCCCTGGCAAGTCTTGAAGGCTCAGAAGTTTTCATTGTGGCTTGCTAAGCTTTAAGTATGCACATGACTCTCACTTGGAGCTAAAAATGTATTTTCCCAACACCAGATGAGTAGAAGAAAGTGCTTGATTATATGGCATTTATGGTTCAAACATGAATCTATTGTTTAATGCAGATTTTTAAGCAGTTTTTAAAAAACAATATTAAAAGTTTGACACATCAATGCTAATAAATAATGCAGAAGAGGGGCCAGCCATGGTGGCTCAGACCTGTAATCCCAGCACCTTGGGAGGCTGAGGCAGATGGATTACTTGAGGCCAAGAGTTTGAGACCAGCCCAGCTAATGTGGTGAAACTCCATCTCTACTAAAAACACAAAAATTAGCCAGGCGTGGTGAAACCCACCTGTGGTCCAGCTACGCTGGAGAATTGTTTGAGCCCAGGAGGGGGAGGTTGCAGTGAGCCGAGATCACACCACTACACTCCAGCCTGGGTGACAGAGCAAGACCCTGTCTCAAAAAAAAAAAAAAAAAAAAAAAAGAAGAAGAAAGAAAAGAAAAGAAAAAAAGAATGCAGAAGCACAGAGGACAAAAAGTGAAGCTTTCAAACCGCATCTCCCCCTGACTTTTGAAGGGGTTAAGGAGTTGCTAACTGAGTAGAGATTAATTGCCAGGGTTCACTTGGTAGACCTCAATTGTGTATCGTTCTTCCTAATGTTATGGAACATTTATGTCAAGAAATCCTGATGGTTTGCTCCTTTGTAAACCCTTTGCCTGTTACCTTTTCCCCCTGTGTTTTTTCATTTATGTATAACTAGAATGTTTCTATTGTATAGACATTTTAGAATAAAATTGGGGTTGACCAGCTTATTGAATACAAATCTCCTTTTCTCAAATGTAGCAGTCAAGAGCTGTGGCCTGGCAGGTCTTCTTGCCACATACTAATGGGGGCAGCTGGGTTAGTGCCCTCAGGCAGAACTAAACCTTGCACGGGCTACTTCTCACATCTCCCTGTGAGTAATTAAGTGGTGTGATGCTCCAGCCTGCTAAGGAAATGGCAGCCCTTGCGTGGGCTGATTTTTTTCAGGTGCAGGAAAGCAAAGCACAATAGATTGTAACCAAATAATGTAAATACAGGAGGTTTGAGAGAAGTATGTTTTCTAGGATCTCTGCGTTCAGCTTTCCCAGACAGTTCTAAACCAAAATATTCACTAGCAGTGTGTTTCTAACAAGTCCAAGGAAACAGACACTGGAGTACGGAATGTTTCACGGTCATTTTCCTTTGGCATAATCACGAATTTAAATGACTGGCCCATTTCCCTGGTTGAAGGAAATCATTCTTTCAACCTTCTAAGAAGACGAGTTCTATAGAATTGAATCATTTTTGCTTTATAATTTTTAATAAAAGAATCCAATTTAAAAAAACAGCAAAATAGTGAGTAAGGAATAAAGACCTCAAAATGTACAAAATGTAAAATCTACCAGCTATGTATTTTGACCCTGTGACAGCCATAGTTGACAAACAAAGCAGTGTGGCTTTTTTCCTTCGAGTATAAATTTCACTTCACCGTATCTGCTTCAGTTGTAGCCAGCAGAGACGGGAAGTTTTGTAACGCGATTCAAACGTAAAGCTCAGTCAAACAGGAGTAGGGGTAGGTTTTTCCCCATCGTCATTGATTAAAGGGTTCGTCTTATCTATCCATCTGGGGTGCCACTGTGGGTGCGTGCTCTGGTCCTTTGCACTCTTCGAGGGCACTTACTCTCAACAACGTTTTGAGATTCTTTTTGTGGTGGTAGTGCTGGTGGTGATGGTGGTGTGATTCCTGTCATTTGTAATTGCGACTTTATAAGATTGGTGAAGAGGAATTGAGACTATTACAGAGAGAGCAGTGTATAGATTAATAGCAATTAATTTCTTCTGTCTTACTTGGAAACTCTCTATTCTCTAAATTTCTCTCCAGCATGTGTCTATCTCCCTTTTTCTCTGATTTTCTCTCTCTCTATCAGTCTCTGACTCAATTTGTCTATGACCTCTCTTTCGAGTAGTAGTAAAAACATTTTAGGATCTTTATAGTTCAGTTAGGCAATACAGTTCATGGCCAAGTGCTGTCTCTGTCTTGATCCTACAGCCCTTCCCAACTTGGTCCTCCTTGCTCAGTGACTTAGCCAGGGGTCCTTGCAACCAGCCTGCTGAAGCTCACTCCTCTGGCCCCCTGTGCGACCAGTCAGTGCTGTTGTGTTTGCACAGAGACCAGCTGCTAGGTCCACAATTGCAAAATAGTTCCAGTCTACAAAGTGTTTTCATGAATATCTTTCTTTATGTCTGGAAAACATTAAATGTGATTTCACAGATGAATGATTTCAAAAGGTTTTAACTTTTAGTTTAACTATTTTTAATGACTTTTTTTTTTTTTTTTTTTTGAGACGGAGTCTCGCTCTGTCGCCCAGGCTGGAGTGCAGTGGCCGGATCTTGACTCACTGCAAGCTCCGCCTCCCGGGTTTACGCCATTCTCCTGCCTCAGCCTCCCGAGTAGCTGGGACTACAAGGCGCCCGCCACCTCGCCCGGCTAGTTTTTTGTGTGTGTGTTTTTTAGTAGAGACGGGATTTCACCGGGTTAGCCAGGATGGTCTCGATCTCCTGACCCCGTGATCCGCCCGTCTCGGCCTCCCAAAGTGCTGGGATTACAGGCTTGAGCCACCGCGCCCGGCCTTTAATGGCTTTTTGTAAATGGATTCCCAGTAAAGCATTTTGTTTTACCTGTCTGAAGACATAATGAGCTAAAAAGTTGAGATATTTAATATTTTTAGATATTTAAGATTTTTAGGTTCGTTTGTTTGTTTGTTTTTGTTTTGTTTTGAAACAGGGTCTCACTTGGTCACCCAGGCTGGAGTGCAGTGGCTTGATCTTGGCTCACTGCAACCTCTGCCTCCCGGGTTCAAGTGATTCTCCTGCCGCAGCCTCCCAAGCAGCTGGGATTACAGGTGCAAGCCACCATGCCTGGCTAATTTTTGTATTTTTAGTAGAAACAGGGTTTCGCCATGGCCAGGCTGGTCTCCAACTCCTGACCTTAAGCCACCGTGCCAGGCTAGGTGTTTTTTGTTGTTGTTGTTTTGTTTTTAAATAAAAGGATTACAGAATGAAAACTTGAAAAACACAAGTATGAATATATATGTATATATGAATGTGTGTATTCCTCTTCAGAATAAAATAATAATAGAAACATTCATAATTCTCCCACCAAGAAAATTGTATTTTACATTGTGTTACATTTGCTTGTAGTCTCTTTTTTCTTTTAATGTATGTACACACATTTGGCATTTTACTCTATAAAGCAGTTTGTAAATTACCTTTTCTTTCATTTAAACTTATAAATACTTCTGAGTTTTTAATGTTCTTTAAAAATATATTATTGGCTGAACAATACTCCATTATATGGATGTACCACAGTATACTAAAAATTGTTTACTCTTTTAAAACAATTTTTTTTTTTTTTTTTTGAGACAGAGTCTGGCTGTGTTGCCCAGGCTGGAGTGCAGTGGCACGATCTCGGCTCACTGCGAGCTCTGCTTCCCGGGTTCATGCCATTCTCCTGCCTCAGCCTCCCAAGCAGCTGGGACTACAGGCGCCCGCCACCTCACCCGGCTAATTTTTTTTTTTTTTTTTTTTTGTATTTTTAGTAGAGACGGGGTTTCACTGTGTCAGCCAGAATGGTCTTGATCTCCTGACCTCGTGATCTGCCCACCTCAGCCTCCCAAAGTTCTGGGATTACAGGCATGAGCCACCGTGCCCAGTCGACTAAAACAATTTTTTAAAAGGGAGGCTAAAGGAGGATAAAATTCTCTGTGTAAGGCATAAATCCTTACATACATCGCTGATTACCTTTAGGAAAAAAATAGAAATGAAATTATTTTGTCAAATGAAAACATTCTGTGATTTAAAATGTTCTGTTTTTATAAAATAGATACTTAATATACATATTTTTACATTGGACGTTTACTTTTTGATATATACCCCACCCAATATGGCATTTAAAAATAAATCTATCTAATTTCTTCACAGGACTCTTTATAATCAATGACTTTCAGATCAAGCAGTAGTATAAAATTATTATTTTGATCCTAAAGAAAGAAACTTAAGTATTATAAGTTCTATCTTGATAACTAGAAAAGGGGCCCTGGAGCACAGTACCATGACACTATAGACTTCGGGTGAACAAAATTGAAGAGATTTAGAGTTAAGAATTGTGAGCCTCTTTTGTAAATGAGACTCACAAAGCACAGGAAGGGCTAAATCATTGACTTTTTGCTCTGTAACAACACTAAGAATAGCTAAGACTTGTTGCCTTCTTACTAGTGTCACAGTTTGAAGTGCTTTATGAGCATTAAATCATTTAATCCTCATAACAAGCCTACGAGGTAGATTGAATTATTCACCTCATTTTACAAATAAGGAAAGTGAGGCTGATGGAGGTTAAGTCACTTTCCCAAGTATTTCACGGAGGAGGTGGAATTCCATCCCAGAAAGCCTGGCTGCAAAGCCTGTGCGCTCCACCACTGTGCAATGCTGCCCCCTAGTGCAAGTGTGCATACGCGCTGCTGAGGTGCCTTCCCTGAGGGGCAGCTTGTCAAGGAAGAAAAAGGCTGAAATGTGGAATGAAGGACTGATAACCAAACACACACACGTGTATATACACACACATATCTGCATGCATATATATAGTTGATATAAATACGTGTATATATTTAATAGTATATGAGTAGCATAAATAAGATTAGTATAGTTTAAAATGTTTAAAGAGCTTTTGTGCTTTCCTGTCTGTGAGGAAGGCACACCGGAGATTATTGAACCCATTTCACAGGTGAAAAAACTGAGGCTCAAAGGGGTTAAAACATCTTTCCCAATGTCCTGCTGCTGGGAAAGGCAGTGTGGGGATTAGAAGCCAGATCTTCCAGCTGTTAGTGCAGTGGAGCTTCTGCTCCCCAGCAGTGCCTCTCCTACATGTCCAAAGGCATGAGCAAAAACTAATGAGACGTGCTACAGACAAGGAAAAAGGTTCTGCCTTCCCAGCTGTTTAGATCGAGAATCCAGAAGGAAACGAGGGAACTGCTCCTGGACAATGACAATGTAGTGTTAACAGAAAACAGAGAAGGAAGAGCTGCTCAATTCATGTTTTGCTTCCATTCTCCTCAGTAAGAAGGATTAACTTCAAACAGAAAACTCAAGGAAAATAGACGTAGGTAATGTAAATCCTAAAGGCATAAATCCTTTCAGGAGACATGAGAACTTACAACTGACAGCCTAAGATAGCTACAATCACATGGGGTGGGGGGGTTGTTATTTACCCCATCACAATATAAATTATTCCTAATGACACCAGATAAATAGGTGCTGTTAATGAGCTTCACTTGGAAACAAAGATACCACTTACTGACCAGATAACAGGAGGCCACAAGTATTGCATTTACACTTAGCCATTCATTGGCCACTTTAGCCTCCCTTGTGGCCAGGGGCAAACATTTGTGAGATGGCTACTTTTCGCCAGAGTTCAAAAGGCACAGTGCTATGTACACGTTAGGTACTTGGAAAATATTTGTTGAATTAAGTAGAATTGGACTGAACTCTTTGATGAGGTTGTCCATGAGCAGAGATCCCTTGCTCTAAAATACAAACTTCCTATGTGGCCTTAAGAAAAGACCAAAGTCATTCCAAATGTGTCATGAAACAAAGAAAAACTAAGTAAGAATAGGACACATACAACAGCGTTTAGAAATCATCAAGTTTGGCTCTTCTCTTAACTCTCTATTATTCTGGCAAACTGGAATAATAACTGTATACAATTATATTTTAATTTATGCTCCAAATGAAAGAGCACTTTTTAAAAAGTAGCATTTTAAGTGTCAGAGAAAAGGCATATTAAACTATTATTTCTTTCTCAGTGATCATAAAAAGCATTCTGCATTCTGTCCTGCATTCTGAAGCGGGACAGCTAGATGCTTAAAAGCCCTACATATAGGGTAATAAATAAGATGAATGAATAATTGAAATTTTGCATTATGTGACACCAATAGATTAATTTTTATAAGGGAACTTATTTCAAGTAATGGTCTTAGGAAGTGATTTCTCATTAGCAGCCGTCAGCGCGTGGAGGTGGCCAGCCTTTCCCACATAAAGCGAAGCAGCAAAGTTGAGTTCTCACTGGTATCTCTTAAGAGAAATAAGAGTTACAGGTATAAATGAGTTACAATACATGAGTTACAGGTAACTCATGTTCACCCTAACAGATCAAGCTGGTCCTAAGTTAGATCCTGCCAGCAGAACATACAAAGCCTTTTTCCCCCCATCGCTACCGGTCATAGAATTTGTGAATTCAAGCAACTATTAACGAGTTTTAAGGGGACAATGTGGAAAATATGCATCTTCCTTTTCAAATTATGTAGAAATGTAATCCTCCAAACAGACATAACCATAAAAATAAAACCAATCTTTAATGGATGTTGGTTCAACAACAAAAATATTGCCTCTTTAACTGTTGTAATCGTTGGAGGAATAAATGTGTTTGTGTGTGTGCGTGCCTGTGCATGTATGCTCGTGGCTCATGTGTTTCTCAAAACATGAACTGATCTAAGAAGTTCTAGTTATGATTCTCCTCATAAGGCCTTTAGAAGCTGACATCTGTGCCAGTTCTGTGTTTCACAAATTAGAAGGTGGTTTCTGCTACTTCCATTTTTTTAATGTCAGCCCTAATTTTTCGTCTTACTCTGATACCATTCTTAGTGACTTTCAGAGTGTATCATGCCCTTTTATCCATGATGAATGACTATTAGCATCAATTTTTATTACATTCCAAATAACCATCAATTTCTCCTTCAATTACATGTGTAAATGTCATGTGGTTTTTTTCTGCCCTGTGGATTAGATAGCAATCAGAACCAGAGTGACTTTAACTTTAACTGACCATAGAATAAAAGTGGTGCAAATGACAGAGAAAGGAAGGGAGAAAACAAACAGAAACTCACAATGATCATCTGAGCAGGGAAAAAAATAATAATAAAAGTTGAGTGCAGGAGTGACCTCCAAAGACAGTTGTCAGATAAAATCTCTGTCTTCCTCAATTCTTGGCGTAGCTTTGGTGCTGTGACAACTGTCCACGTATCAGGGGACTGATACAAAAATATCCCACAGTCTGTTTCTGTTGGTTTTGCTCATCTTATGTTCTTTCTACCCTAAGCTCAACCTCTCCTGGAAGGGAGGGCATGACATTAAGGCTGCATGACATTATATTTTTAAATCAGGAGTTTACACATAGGGTATGAACTGTAACAAATTATTTATTTGAACACCTACTAGTTCTAGACACTGTGGAAAGCTCTGGGAATACAGCAAACAAGACAGCTGGGATTCTTACTTTATGGGGCTTTCAGTATAATGGAGAAGAAAGACATTAAACAAATAATTACAAATGTTCAATGCTGTAAAGGAGAAGCCCAGGCTGCTGTGGAAATATAAAATGCAAGACCTAACCAAGTGTGTGTAAATGCGTGTACATGGGACTGGGGAAAGGGAGTGTGCAGAAGGCTTCCCTGAGGCACCGTCGCTTAAGCAGAAAACTGAAGGACGAAACTGAGTTGTCAGTACTGCAGTGCTGGTGTTTAGTTCTCAAATCTGAGAGGCACTGTGCACTCAGATCATATGATACCAATATGTGGATCACCCCTGCAGTTGCAAGGCTTGCTTTGAGCAACCATCCCCAGGTGTCTCTGAGCATGAGTGGGAGTTGGCTAGCTGATTAGCAGAATTAGATGGGGAGAAAAATATTGCAGAAAGAAAAACATTATGTCTTTGAGGTAGGACAGAAAAATGTGTCATAATAGAAGTAGAGCATGTCTGGGAAAGAAAGTGGGGTCCCACCGGCTGGGTTTTATACACATCATTACAGATGTGTCATTTTATCCTGAAAGAAATGGAAAGCCACGTGTATGAAATGCATCAAAAATGTTACTCCTAAAGAAGATCTAAATGGAGGAGGGCAAAATTGGGCTTTAGGACTAAGATGTAGACTTTCATCACAGTTACAATGAGAATTTTTGCTTCCAGGATTAGGACCATGCCAGATTTAGGAAGCAGGATGTACAGTAGTTGGGTGTGGGAGGTAAAAAATAAGGAGGGGTTCAGAATGACATTGAGATTCCTGGCTTGAAGGTGATTCATTGTGCCATCTCCTGAAATCAGGCATAACGGTGGCCCATTTTTAACATGTTGAGTTTTAGGTGCCAAAGAGCCATACAAATGGAAAATGTTCAATAGCAAATGGCATTTAGTTCTGGAGGGAACAGGTTCTGTTTGGAGATATAAATTTTGGAGCAAAACACTCAATATGAGTGTATCTTATACTTGTATCAAGTCTTTCTGAGTGTGCCCCTATTTTAAAAAGTAAAGAGATTAGAAATCAGTACTGGTAAATATGTCAGAGCTTTATGAAACCACCAAAGAGGAGAGGACATTTCTACTTTATATCCTAGTAGCTTTTATTTTACAAGAATGATTGTAAATGGCTATATAGTTTTTTGAGTGCTAGAATATTTAACCTAACTCTTATGATATTATTTATTTCATTTATAGCATAACATTTATTTTCAGCATGTTATTATGCATTCTGAGAATTCTATATATAAAACTCTTTTTGATGATTTTCTTAAAATTGTTTTTAGATGTTAAAAGGATTTGTTTAAAACTGTGATATGTTTTCAAAATTCTCTCTGTAACCCCTTTATAAACATAAACTACCAACAGCATTTTACAAATATGAAGACATGGCTTTCCTATCCGAGGTTTTGAGGAAAGGACTGAGACCAGTGGTAATCTTTCCTAACAAAGTCTCTTTGCTCCTGGAGAACTCAGTTATCAGGGCAGGACTGGGAGGGGAAGAAGCAAGGATCCAGCTACTCAAAGCCTGCTCTGGTTTCTAAAGTGAGGAAATAAATGTAACCCTTATGGCTTAGCCCAGCATACTGGGTCAAAAAGGAGGAGCATTGTAAGCCAGAAGCCCTGCTCGGGACTGAAGAATTTACATGGCACTGGCTTATTGTGTCACAGTACCCCCACCATCATCACTTTTAATACAAAAGAGTTAACTCATCCATGAACAAATGCTTTCTCCTGGGTCACCCTCTGGGGAAGATCAGTGGATGGTCAGTCACCCTCTGGGGAAGAAGAGGTGGACGGATGATCAACATTCACCTTCATGTTCTCAACACCCACATGTGTTTCCATACCTTCTCTTGGTCCCTTAAGGATGGATTGGTTTTCTAGGTAATAGGCCCCTTAGAGAGAAGAAAGAAGCCCCCAACACCCATTATTGGGCATATGAAGTTCCTCTGGGGCCTCCTTCCCTCTCCACACCCTCTTTTCTTCTCCAAAGAGTCCCTCAACGCTAGGAACGAGACAGCTGTAAGCTACTGCCAAATCCAAAATACATTTTTAAACTATTTTCAAAGCCATTTTATTGCATGTCTAAACCCCTGTCTTTAAATTAAAAAAAAAAAAAAAAAACCTTTCATTAATTTTCTCACATAGACCGTCCCTCAGATCCAGTCTTTCTCACTTCCACCTCCTTTCCAAACTCTGTCTTATTGGATCCACTGGCATAAACTCCCATCTTGGGGTCCCCATTATCACTGACAGCTTTAACCAGTGCTATTATCATTTATAGAGATAAAACCCTCTATTAAAATCTAAAACATAACCCAGACCTCCGGAACACAGTTAATGCAACTGCATCTCAACGAATCTAGTGAATACTCCAGGTCATTGTGAGATTCACACAAAGACTAGAAAGAACTAAGTGGTTAATTGTAACTTGAAAACAAAATTATAGACACAAAACAGATTTATAAAAGAACTGCATTCAGGGCGGGGCACAGTGGCTCACACTTGTAATCCCAGTACTTTGGGAGGGCAAGGTGGGTGGATCTGAAGGTCAGGATCGTGCCATTGCACTCCAGCCTGGGCAGCAGAGCAAGACTGAGACTCTGCCTCAAAAAAAATTGCATTCAGGATGTTTGGAGTTATAAGGAAGATGTTTCTAAGTCGGTATAGAACATAAACAAGGAGAGTTCAACTTGTCCAAAGTGGTCAAATACATTTACCAGCCAATTTCTAAGCACAGTGATGAAGGCAGCATTTTAATCTAAGATGTTTTAGTTCCTTTGGTGGTCATGTTGTCTTTATAGTGGATGGAGACTTTCCCTAAGGTCTTCCCCGCTGCAAAAAAATACCTTTGTTTTCCTCCTTTGGTACCTTTAGCTTGGCTGTTCCTGAATGTGCTTTCCTGTGATGCCTGCTATGAATAATGTCTGCTATATGACTGGTCTGAGCCTAGGTGTTGATTTCTCAGGAAAAACTTCCGGACTGCCCAGAGAAGGAATGATTTCTTGAGCTGTGTTCCCAGAGTACCTTGCAATGGTCCTTCATGGCACTTACCACACAGTTTATTTCAGGGCAGAAACCCCGCTGGAGTCAGTAAAGACTCCACACGCTGTTCACTGTTTCTCCACCTGACCCTGTTGCATCTTCCTCTCCAGTCTGTGAACGATATCTTAGACAGGTCCCATAGCTTTTCAGGCACTAAAACTCAGAACAGTCCTTGAAACCTCCAATTTTATATCTGATTCAAAACTTCCCTTCTCTCTTCTCCAGGCTCCAGTTCTTCTACAGGCTGTGGCCAGAAAGGAGGGTGAGCCTTTCTTTCTGCACAGCCATAGCTCTAGCACCCTCCTTTCTGGTAATTTCAGCCTCCCTGGCTTACCCTATGCCGCGGCTCATGTCTTTTGGGTAACATGAGTTCAAATGCAGTGTTCTCATGGAGCCTGTGTGTGGATGTCTTAAGTAGCCAGAAAGAGTCTCCGGGTGGCACAGTCCCGGGATGTCCCCACTCTGGCTGCACCACTCAACAGTCGGGACTGAACAGTGGTTCATCTGCAGCCTCTTGCTGTTGACGCTTCCCGACCTTCCAAGTGAACTTCCTGGGAGTTGGGATTGGTGATGTTCAGTATCAACTAAGCTTTGCTGTGTCCATGTCAGTTGTTGGGAACTTATGTATCCTTGCCATATCACCAAATATTGGTCATGCAGCCTGCTCCACTCCCACCATGCCTCAATTCTCTTGTCCCAGTTCAGATAGCTCTAAAGGTCAATCAGCCTCATGGTATCTCCTAGGCTCTTGCACTAGCCTTCTAACTGAGCTCCCATTGCCATCTTTGGCCCCTACAGTCTCTCTCTAATAAACAGGATAATCCTGTGATAATGGAAGATAGGTCACGTCACCTCTCTGCTCAAACTCTTAAATGGCTGCTTTCCATCTCACTCCAGGTAAAAGGTAGATTCTTTATAAAGGCTTACAAAGCCAAATGATTCAGCCTCAGCCTTTCTTCAAGCTAGCCTGCCCTTACTTTGCCCTCACCACTTTGACCTTCTCAGTGCTCTTCAAGCACACCAAGCACGCTCTTGCATCGGAGACTATGCACTTCCTATTTCTTCCATCTGCCAAGATGCTCCCTGGTACCCCAGCTCAGCTCGGTCCCTACTTCCTTAGATGTCACTCAAAGATCACCCAGAGAAGTCTTCTCCAACCACCTATATTAAATGTCTATCCCAGCTGGGTGTCTTGGCTCAGACCTATAATTCCAGTGACTTGGGAGACAGGTGGAAAAAAAAATTAGCTGGGCATAGTGGCACACACCTGTAGCCCCAGCTACAGCAGGCTGAGGTGGGAGGATCACTTAATCCCAAGAGGTCAAGGCTGCAGTGACCTATGATCTCACCACTGTACTCCCACCTGGAAAACAGCAAGATCCTGTCTCAAAGATTAAAAACATTTTTTTAAGTCAATGCCTTCATTCCCTCACCCTACTTTGTTTTTCTTTAGAACAATTATCACCACTTGACACATTCTGTAACTCTTTATTGTTCATAATAACAAACCACACACACACATAGACACAGAAACATACGTACACATGTGGAAAGTAAACCTCACACATGAGGCTGGGGACTGTGCTTTATTCATCTCAAGATTTGCATTTCTGGCCAGGTGCAGTGGCTCACACCTGTAATCTCAGCACTTTGGGAGGCCGAGGCTGAGGATCACAAGGTCAAGAGTTCGAGAGCAGCCTGGCCAATGTGGTGAAACCCCCATCTCTACTAAAAATACAAAAATTAGCTGGGCATAGTGGCAGGCCCCTTAGTCCCAGCTACTTGGGAGGCTGAGGCAGGAGAATCACTTGATCCTGGGAGGTGGAGGTTGCAGTGAGCTAAGACTGTGCCACTGCACTCCAGCCTGGGCAACAAAGTGAGACTCCGTCTCAATAAATAAATAAATAAATAAATAAAGTTCTTAGAGCAATACCTGGCAGATTCACAATAGGTCTTCAATTGATATTTAGTGTGAATAAGTTAATAAATAAATGAATCAACTGATCAATAATTAATTATCAAATCTATTGTCCCAACAGATATATATCTGACCCAGAAAATAGAATGCTTGTCTCCCATATACCACTAGTCACACTAACATGCCCCTCTCGCACCTCCATTGGGGAGGGAAGTAAAAGCCTCTGAGATCACTGCATTCCCTATAGGAAAAAAATCTCCAACCTCTGATTCCCGCCCCAATTCTCTCCTTCCATATACTGAGATGAGCTGGGGTGGCAGGTTCGACAGCTCCTCATTAAGTCCCTCGGGAGGGAGAAGTCTGATTCTAATTTTTGGCTGCTTCTGAAGGCTATTTTTAAAATGAGAGGTATTTTCTCCTACAGTCCTCAACTTTGGAATTTAGCCACATTTCCATAATAAAAAAATTCCACTCAGTATCTTATTACCATTTGATAATACCTGCAGTATGCCTTCTCTCTGCATCTATATATTTTATGAAATGTAAGCCAAAAACCATCTCTGACTTGTTTGCTACTGAATCCCATATGCTTAGCACAACCCCTGGTGCATAATAGGTGCTCAGTAAATGCAATCTTAGGGGCTCACCTATTTAACATTAGTGTCTTTCAATTTCTACCAATTAGATGCCCATTTTTCCACATTTGAAAGTCACTGCTGCCTTTTGAATGGCCTCTTCACTTTGTGTTCCTGCAGGAGGAGTAATTGCAAGGTTCGGCCATTATGCAGGTCGGAAATATTAAGATATCCCGAGCAAGCTGCTCCCTTCTTGCTCATCTGAAGTGACAAACCCTGCCCCAGCTCTCTGAGATGATGTCACTGCAGTGTCTCCAAGAGAGGAGCATTCTAGAATGTCATCACTGTGGATTCACATGTTCAAATATATATAAATATATACTTATGTTAGAGTTGGAGATATTGCCACATCAAATATAAAAAGGCATTTTGTCCTATGATTCCTTGCCATCTGGAGCACAGGCAATCTGATAAGCAACTGTTACATTAGAAAGAAATCCTCATCTTTCCAATGAGGAAGTGGTCAATTTGTTTATTTCTACCATGTCATTAGTTCTTGAGACACATGCACCACTGAATAATTGGATTCTTCTAGAACATTTCATAGCTTTAGGAGTTAATACATCTTTCAAAGAGCTTTCATTATCCCGTACTACTGGTGGGTTCTAGTGTGCAGAATTATTCAATAAAGCGTAGCTTTGCATGGTAGGCCCCTGGAATTTTTTCCATTGGCTTTAAAAAGGCAGTGTTTCATGAAAGTACAGTATTAATTTGCAATGAGAAATATGGAATGAGGAAATAGGAAGGGACCCTGGTGAACTCTGCTCGGTGTTACAGATTGCCTCATAAAACCTTAATCAGAGCTTCATCAACTTATTAACTTCACGTAGGTCAACTGGTACTGATAGAGTAAGACTTCCCTTTAACGAATAAAGAGAACTTCTTTAAAAGGTAATAAAACTTTATATGTTTATATTTGTCTTTCCTAAGTGAGTTCAAAGTACTTTATAAACCTCACCCTCCTTTAAAAAAAAGAAAGATGACCTTTTCCAAAATACTGAGGCAGAGTAAGACCCGGCTTTGATTAAGAAAGGGAGTCTACACCTTAGACATCACTTTCAAGTTTCCTGACTCCTAGTTCAATGGTCAAGACAGAATTGTATATTGCGATTATGACTGCAGTTTACCCTGGGAATACGGCCAAGTATTTTCCACATGAGACATTCTCCTACCACATACACATTGTAATTTAGAAATGCCAGCTAGGCTAGAGGAGACGAAATCACTGAGCATCTGGGTCCTTGTAAAAACATGAACAAGTCAGTAAGCCTCACCAATTCAAACTCACTGAAATAAGGGCTAGTCTGAGTTAATAAAAAGGCTGAACTAAAAGATCTTATAATTGTGTTATTACTTTATAGTGTACCTAGAGAAAAGAGCAAATAAAAGAGCTAGCAGTCACTAGACATATTACATTCCAAGTACTATAGTGGCAGCTCTGCCTACAATCATTAGTAACATACAACCTCCATGTGATGCAGATGGCATTAACTTTATTTTACAGTTTAAGAAACAAAGAACCAGAAAAGCTAAGCGATTTCCCAAGGTCACACAACTGACAAGAGATGGTGGCTAAGAAAATCTGCTTTCCACCACTACATACCGCAGCCTTCCTAGTTAAGGTAACACAACAACTAAATTTAACTAAACCTGCCAAGACAAAATCCTGTCTTTGTCTGCATTAGTTTGCCAACAGTAACACATTGATAACTGATTTTTACACACAAATGCTTAATGTAAAATTGCTTGAAATATGCTTTTCTTTGGGAATGTGAAATGTACCCTTCCTATATTAGAGGGAATGGGAAGGCTTGGCATACGAGAAGACTTATTGACATATTTGGTGAATTTTTTGTTTCAGCCCAAGCCGTGTCATAATTAGAAAAATCAAAATTTGTGGGTGCAATATTTTCAATTATAATTGCTAGACCTTCAAGAAATGGGCAAGGATACAATGGAGAAGTATTTCCAATATTCGTAAAAATAATATTTCAAATGTTAAAAATGCACTTTTAATCAGTTTTCTACCATGTTTATTGATTAATACACAGATTACATTAGTCAGCTCTCACAGTACAATCGGTACTTGGCTTGTAGCAAGCATGGCCAGAAGAAGCTGAAATCCTTCATTCTTTTACTCACTTATTCATTTATTTAATTAAGCATTCATCTAGTCAAAAATATCTTTATTAAGTGCCTCATAGACACTTGTAAGCAATAGTAACCGCTCGGAACATAAAAGTGAATGCGATGAATACTGGAGTACTCTGTGAAGGGGATGGGATGGGGAGGGAGGTGTGGTGTGCTGGTTAATGGAAAGAAGAAACAGTCTTAGTGCTGTGTGAGAAGCAGAGTAGGGGTAGGGTGGGGGGATATCAGGGGACTATGGAAGCGTGTCCAGAGCACCTATGAGACTTTGTTCCATAGAACACCTATGAGACTATGGGGCAGGTGTCCAGAACTCCAGGAAGAAGTGACACCTGAGCTGTGACCAGCACTAGGAGTATGTCTATAGAAACCTAAGCACAGCGTAATACAGAATGAACTCAAGAACTGGACTGTGGCTGTTTCGGTGAAATGTTCATGTTCTTCTTCCTTTTCAGAGAGTAGAATTCAGAGCAGATTTTCTTATCATTTGCCTTTTTGAATCTTGACCCTGAATAATTACAACTTTGTTCTAAGTGAATCCTGAATGAACACAATAACAGGTGTAATCCAACTGCCTTAGCTGTTTAATTATGAAGATTACACAAAACCAACCGGCTTTTTAATTCTACTATTGGGGAAAAAGTGAGTAGTAACTAAAATGCTTAATGTCTGACTTATGCAGAGGATGCAAATCTTTTATATTGTCCCATATATAGGCTAAAATCCAACACTTATCCTTCCCTTTGTATTTTTCACACTCAACCAGTAATCCTGGCAGACTGCATTCAATGTTCATGACTTGCTCACCACTGAATCTGCAGTAATATATTGTCAAATTATTTTTCTTAAAGTTTATCTTCAGCATTGGAAGAACCAACCAATTAGGGAAAACTAAAAAGGAGGGAACGTGTTAATGGAGTTGAATTAGCCTATGTAATAGAAATAAAGTTGTAATTACCCAAAGGTTCTTGAACTTTATCTAAATTACTAAAAATTATGACAATGTTTAAAATTAAATCTACTTGACACGGTTAAAATCTGAAAAATTGCCAGTATTATTTAAAGCAAATCAGTGATTGCTGAATACAAATTATGCATTCTCAAAAGTAATTTTGAAAAAGAAAGTCTCATTTTATAAATAGCAGCAAACCAAAGCAAAAACATAACATTGTCTCTTCTTAATGAGATGAGTGTTTTCCATTCCAGTAAAACTTAATATGTTTATTCCTCTAAAAATACATGTTACTGACATTAAGCTTTTTTCTTGTCATTATTCATTTGAAGTGTAAAAACAAGTAAGGAAATTGATAAAGAAATAGAAAAATGGCATGTCCTAGATCTCAGAAGTAGGCAAATAATTGATATGTTGGATTAATGCAGATAGACATTAAATGGTCCAAAATATAAATTAACTCTTATGTCACTAATTTTTCTTTCCATGATTCTAGATTTTTATATCAAAAATGAACATAAGTTAGTTGCTGTTTAATATATGATGAAATTATTCCTATTTCTATAGCTGACCTATAAACATGTGGATGACATTTAAATGATAGCTCACAGTAGATTTTTATTTACAAATACAACTATTTGGGCATATTACAAATTATCCATCAAAATTCCTCCTTGAAATGCCAAGCCCTCGGGTCTTAGTTTCTAATATCATTTTCCAATAAGAGGAATCAGAGCTCCTTGGAGAAATGACTGCTTCTAGGGTTGGGGTGGGGAACATAAAAAATGAATCTGGAGCATCCTGGTAGTGCCAGAAACTAAGAAGATGCCGGAGACAGAACGTACACCATGATGAGAAGACATCAAGGGCCTATTACAGGAGTCAACTGAAAGGGTCCCCAGAGGCCAAAGCTGAAGCAATTGGAGCAACAAATTAAAGTAGTAAAATAAAGTACTGTTGGATTGTAATCCGAATGACAAAAATAACGAGCCACAAGTACTGATACAAGCAAATAATTCAATAAATAAATAATAAATAGATGGGGGAGAAATGACAAATCCCTGGTGGCAGAAAATTCTAGATGATTTATGTAGATGCTTTGCCATTGCAGAGATCAAGCACATGCCCCACTCCTTAAGTGCGGCTGTGAATAGTGACTTTCTTCCAAAGAGTACAGAGCGCGCAGGGAGAGAAAAAGAGCAACCCTGCGCTGGGGAAACCCAACAAACACAGCGTCCAGCCAGGCCATGCAAGCTGACATCAACACTACGTCATGTGGGTAGCACATACCCTTTCTACACCATGAAAAGATCACTTTACCCCTGTGGTCTTCCTCCCAGACAGACTTTATCTCAGTCTAGTCATGAGGAAAACATTAGATGAATCCCCGTCGTGAAACATTCTACAACATACCTGACCAGTGCGCCTCAAACCTGCCAAGGTCATCAAAAACAAAGACTGAGAAACTGGCACAGCCAAGAGAAGCTCGGGGGACGTGATGCCCAAATGCAATGCGGTACCCATCATGGGATCCTGGGACAGATAAGGGCCATTAAGGAATACAGAGGAAATCTGAATAATGTATGGCCTTAAATAAATAGGAATATTTCACTATCGGCTCATTAATTGTAACGAAATTACTATACTAATGGGGGAAGCTGAATGTGGAAATATAGGAACTACATGTGCAATAATTCTGTAAATCTAAAACTGTTCTTTTAAACATTTGTTTTAAAAAGTTCCTATTTGAGAATGCTTATAAGTGAGAAATCCATTTAAAGTATATACATTGAAAGTTCAGGCAGGGCACAGTGGCTCATGCCTGTAATCCCAACATTTTGGGAGGCTGAGGCTGGAGGACGGCTTGAGCCCATGGGTTGGAGACCAGCCTTGGCAATATGAGACCCTGTCTCTACAAAAAATAAAAATAAAAAAAATAGCCAGTCATGGCGGCATGCATTTGTATTCCTGGGTATGTGGGAGGCTGAGGTGGGAGGATTGCATGATCCTGGGAAGGCTGAGGCTGAAGTGAGCCATGATCACTCCCACTGCACTCCAGCCTGGATGACAGAGTGAGATCCTATCTCTAAAAAAAGTTAAAAAGTTCAAAATCTAGAACAATTGAGCAGCTACTCAAAATTCACTAAACACTCAAGAAACTTGTTCTTGAGTTTCTGTTTCCTACTGACTGATTTAGATGAGTCATGGAACTCTCCCCCTTTGTGTATGGTTTGGCAATTCCAACCCCTCTGTCAAGAACAGTAATAGTCTCACTGCATCCTACTGCAGAGAAGTTGCTACAGCACAAGAAAGAAAGAACAAATTGTAAGATGCCAGGGATGGCCCTCCCACAACTGGCCTATTCGTGATATCCTTAACTACGCTCTTTCCAGGAGCCTCACTGATAACTCCAGGGATGTCTCATGAGAACACAGCTCCTTGAAAACACACAGAACCTCAGCTCGCTCTACCATGCAACATAGTTCTTTTAAGGATTTATTTTGCTGAAGATAATTTTACTCCAAGAAAGAATTTAGACCTCCAGTTCTGGGTCACAGTCTGTATCTGCTAATTATTCCCTATGTGCCTCAATTTCAGATGGACCATTTGCCTGCATACACAAATTGGAAGTGGAATACTTTGTGTCAAAAGGTGGGTCCTCATGGAAAGATGCCACCTTTCAAGAATTTATTCGACAAGCATTTGCTGAGTATCGACGACATGGCAGGCATTCTTAGGGAAGAAGTAGTCTAAACCCCTCCCTCCTAGAGCTTAAATTTTAGTGTGGAAAGACAAATTATAATAATGGAAGGGAACAAGATATTTCACGCTATGATGGATGCTATAGAGGAAATTAAGTAGAAAGTGTCTTTTGAATGGGCGCTTACAAGATGAGAATAAGGTATTCAAAGAACAAGGTGAAGAGCATTTTAGGTACAGGGAAAAATGCGACCCAGAAGTGGGGACTCCCTTGATCTGGAGAGCAGCTAGCCAGGCAGATAATTGTCTGAGGTGCGTCTGCAGAAACAGCATCTACATCCTGTATGGAGGGTCTCCAGCCATGGTAGAAAATTTGGGTCTTCTTCTAGGAGCAGTGGGAAGCCAATAAAGGTTTTGAGTAGCAGACTTGATTTCTGTTTGTGAAGGAATAATCGCAACTCTCTGAAGAATGAATTGTAGGAGAAGTAAGGATACCTGTTAAAAAGCTATTGCAGTTGCTCTGAAAATAGATATGGGTAGCTTAGATTAGGCAAATGGAAGTAGGGACGGAGAGAAGTACATGTATTTAGAACTAGCACGATTATAGATGGATGGGATGAGGTATGTTATAGAGTGAAGTATAACTTCTAGGTTTTCATTTCATATGAAAAAATTTAGATTAACTGGCTTTGCCTAGATTAGATGACTTAATCCAATAACAGCAGAAGAATTCATTCATTTAAGAGCACATTCAAGGACTCCAGCCTTTGATGTCCAACTAAAAGTATATTCTCTTTTCATAGTCAATTTCAAATATCTCTGCATGTTAGAGTTGTGGTGAGACTATCGTGAGTTTTGTATTGTCCGCTATCCAAAAAAAAAACAGAGTTCTTTCCCAATCACTGCAGTCCATCAAGGGTTCCCCCATCCCCTACATTATCTACCCATCATATTGTTTCATCCTCAGACCATATATCCTGCTTGGTCCATCTCTTTCTCTGTCTATTCCAGCCAGCTGTCAACTACACTCAAATCCATTTGAGCAAGGATGAATGCAAACTTCAGAAAATCTACTGTTAAATTTGAGCAAGGCAACTACAAAATTTAATATACCTGGAAAGCCAGAACCCTTAAATTTTTTCCCAGATTCTGTCTCATAAAATGTATTCCCTCTCTCTCTTCTTTCTCTCCACATTTTGTCCAGAAATTCCTTCAATTGTGTGTATTCAAAGCTGGGCCTTCATCCAGCTTGAGATTGGGAATCTTTGGTCACCAGAATTACAGAGTTTTCTAGGTAGGTCTGGAGCTCTTAGAGTACACAAAGGATAAAATGTAAGGGGAGGGGAGTGGAAGAGGAGGAGGAGAAGGACATGATGCAGAAGGAGGTGGCAGATGAACAAAAACGCCTTAAGATATGGATTTAAGAATTGTCTGAGCAACTTTTTGTTCAAGGTACTATCAAAGGAGTTGATTCCTCAGTCCAAAGCTCTGACTTAATTTCTGAAGGTTTTTTTGTTTCCATGTGATGACCAGCTCTCTTAGCTTGCCTTGCACCGTGGTTTTTTGACTTTGCCAATATTAATCCACAACTTGCCTTTTCCCAGCTAAATTCTACTGCCAGCCACCTGCTGGCCCACTGCCAGGTCTTATAAATCCAACACGTAGGTGAGTATCAATTATAAAACAGGCCCTGGCACCTCAATTCTTCAACCTGGCTCCCTGGAGAAATTATTTTGTAAGGTCGTTTTTAGTGTTTCATATTAGGCTGATGAAGCCCAAGGGTCAATGCTAGCCACATTTTGCTGATTATGACTACATACATTCTCTCTTAACTGAAGTCATATCAACAAATAAATGAGCAACATGCTACTTTAAAATACTTCCCATAATTATGTATTGTTTGAATAATAAAGAAAAAGATATGATTTTATCTTCCTGAAATTCAAATTTCAGGATGTCATGAAAGCCCATGAGTCCATTCGCTGAACTGAATATTTACATAGTTTTTAAACATGTGGTGAGAACAGAAATGAAGAAAGGGAATAATCAATGAGATGATTTAATTTTTAAAAATAGATTGAGAAAATTAGTTCATTATTGCTTTTCGTCCTAATTCCGTTACCCCAGAATGCCAAATACTACTTCAAGAATTGACTGCAAATAATTCATCGTGGCAAGTCATTTCTTAACATCATATCAAGGTTAAAATGATATAGGAGATCTATTCTATAATAATAAATTTCTAACTATAAATAAACCCTTGCAAGAATGTTTCATATTTTGTCTTTTAAAAATAAATGAATTTCTGATCCATAGCTAACTAGTGAAGCTAAAATGAAAACCCGGCTTTTACTTAATATTTTAAAATATGGTCTTTTGCATTCAAATACTTCAAAGTGATTTCTTTCCTTCAGGATTAAAAAAAAAAAAAAAAACTATAACTCATATGTAACCAAGTCTCAATTACCCACATTTGAAAAACTCACATTGGCAATTCTTCATAGAAGCATTTAATTCCAGTCTCACCTACCCCTGCTGCCCACTTCTGGGTTGCTCCCTGCCGCTGTCAGTTGGCATGCATTCAAGGAATGCAAACATATTTTAATATTAGTTCCAGCAACGCATTAGCAGGAAGGGAAACCTCCCAGGGAAAATTCACAGAATGTATTCTAAAGTAAAATATCAAGTGATTTTGGATTATCGGTGCCACCATAGGATTCCATTCAGACAGATAATTGAGAATTGACTGTACTACTGTGCTCATAAACTATGGACCACATGTAGTCCATGAGAAAAAATGATTTCTAAGACATAAATTAAAATAAGGAAGCCAGACGGTGCTGTGAAAACAGTGGGTCTTCATAAAGAGGGAACTGGAGCTGACAAATGTTTTTACTTTTTCTTTCTGCATGAGAATATGAAGTTTTAAATGATATGCAGCTAGAAGCAGATGAAATTATAGCTCTCAGACACTTTATAATTCTGAAACAGATATTTGATTGATTGCAAGGTGGCATCGCTGCTGGCAGTTTTTGTCGGCACATTTTGATGATACAGTTTCTTAGGTGAACTTCAAGTACATCAGTGACACACACTCCGTTTCAGACACATTGAATGATTTTGAAGCTAATAATTTATGAGAGCTTTTGGAGCAAGTTATTAGGTTTGAGTCAAGAGAGATTTATTTTGTTTAATGCTAGGTTCCTTGCTGTGTGTTCTGTTTATCTCATCTTATTTTGCTAGTAAACAAATGTGGATGTTTAATGTGGATGTTTCCCTATATAACAGTGCCTCTGCCTAATGACGTTTCCCATGCGCAACACTTTTACTGGTCCCTGGTTTGTAGCCATTTTGTTTCTTGAGAAAGAGGACAGATGGCCGGGCATGGTGGCTCACGCCTATAATCCCAGCACTTTGGGAGGCTGAGGCGGGCATATCACGAGGTCAGGAGATCGATACCATCCTGGCTAACACAGTGAAACCCCGTCTCTACTAAATATACAAAAATTAACTGGGTGTGGTGGTGTGTGCCTGTAGTCTCAGCTACTCGGGAGACTGAGGCAGGAGAATGGCATGAACCCCAGAGGCAGGGTTTGCAGTGAGCCGAGATTGTGCCTCTGCACTCCAGCCTGGATGACAGAGTGAGACTCTGTCTCAAAAAAAAAAAAAAAAAAAGAGGACAGATAAAACAAGGCATCTCAAGTTGGGATTCCATCAAGGAGTAACTGAAAGAAAAATTAAAAATTTATTTGTTTCTAATTAGGAGATTAAAGGATCACCTACCCCAGAATGTATTACTTCTAGGTATTTTTATTTTAAGTTAAGGATAATAGTCGATTTTAGAAAATGAAGTGCTCTTCTGAGGCTTTTAGAGGCTTTAAGTGACAAATCAAGAGGAAATTGAAATGTATTATGAGACAAGGTCTAAATTCAATCTTTTAAAAAGAGTCCTTTGGGTTATGTTTTATTTTCAGAACCTGATGAATGCTACATATACCAAATTTGTTTAAAATTAAAGAAATTTTTATTTTTATATTATAGCAATGGAAAGAAATTCAGCATGTGTAAATCTATTTTATGCAACAGTCCTAGATCATTTCTGCTTATATTTTCTTAATGACATCCTTTGATTTGAAGAAAGAAATATAAGTATATGTTTTCATGCTATTTTTCATGTGTCTGCAGCCATTCTTTTTGCATAAAGCAGATCCATTGAGAAGCACCATTATTCTGCAGAAAAACTGCACATATGTACAAGGAGTAAATATGATGACAGGATAGTTCTCTTCACTGTGTCTTCAAAACACACACAGGAAGCTTTCACACAAGGCCTGTTATTGCCATGGTTTGCCTATCTGACATTTCCTCTCTTGTGGCCGCTGCGAAGGTCTTGCGTTCTTATGCATTGGGTGCAAATCTGTTTTTTTAGACCATGATAGTGTGCATGTGAGTGGCCTCTAGAGGCTTGCCAATTCAGATAGCCCCTTTCAGGCCAGATCCTACTTCTCCCTTCATATAACTTCATTTAGCTGCCGCAGCTGTCTTTTTTTTTCCTTCTTTGTGGCCTTTGATTAGTCCAAAATGTATTATATTGTCTGATAAACTTGTGTCACAGTATAATTGCGCACCATCATTAAAAATTAGCATTCTTGTGATTAATTTACCATTGCACACATTTTTTATCACATTGGTTATTTTAGTAAAAAGCTATTCTGCAGAAATGGCACCTGAGTCATGTGTAGCTCTTTCCAGAGTGAACTTGGATACCACGCAGTTGCTGTTGTTTTTCCCCATGTCTCCAACCTACCTTCTAGTAGGGCTTCTTTTTTTGTTTAGCTCTTTGTTTTCATTTGTTCTGTGTATGCTAATTCCTGCTGCTCTTGCTAACTCACATTGCATTTTTCCTAAGTATTCTTTGACCTATCCAGATTCAACACCTTAATCATCTGTCAGTAAGCCCTGCCCATGTGCACAAATGATCCTACCCCCTTTTTTTGGCACTTTATTCTTTTTTTTTTTTTTTTTTTTTTTGAGACGGAGTCTCGCTCTGTCGCCCAGGCTGGAGTGCAGTGGCCGGATCTCAGCTCACTGCAAGCTCCGCCTCCCGGGTTTACGCCATTCTCCTGCCTCAGCCTCCCGAGTAGTTGGGACTACAGGCGCCCGCAACCACGCCCAGCTAATTTTTTGTATTTTTAGTAGAGACGGGGTTTCACCGTGTTAGCCAGGATGGTCTCGATCTTCTGACCTCGTGATCCGCCCGCCTCGGCCTCCCAAAGTGCTGGGATTACAGGCGTGAGCCACAGCGCCTGACCGGCACTTTATTCTTAAATGTAACGAGATAGTTGAGGATTCTAAAACATTGGAGAAAAGCCTCTTCACGTGAAAGCAGAAAAGCAGAACAAAATAAGGAAGTGAAATAAAATCAGAGAAAAGAGAAAAAGGACAGAAAGCAGAATACTTCAAAATAACTATAATCAATATCTTCAGAAGCATAAAATATGACATTTTATATAGAGAGAAAGAAATGACTCATACAAATATCCAAAGTGTAAAAAACATTGGTAGGTTTGGAAGATAAAGTTGAAGAAATCTTACAGAAAAAAAAAAAAAAGAAAATGACCAGTAGTAAGATAATCTATATTATTTAGAGCATCAATCCAAAATATGTAATATCTAGGATAATCTATGTTATCAATATCTAGGATAATCGATGTTATAATCAAGTTATAATCTTGGATCAATCCAAGATATGTAATGTCAAACCAATCAAAACTTCCAACAAGTTAAAATAGGAAAATGTAAAATCAAAATTATTTAAAACATATACAAGAACATGCAGGAATTAAAAAGCATTCACACCAAGTAAAACTGTTGTGGAATTTCTGAACGCCAGGAATAAAGAAATAATCCTAAAACCTCTAGAGAGTAAAGATCATTAATATGAAAGACAATTAAACATGAGATTTTCCCAGTTAGTACACTGGACACTAAGAAAATGAAACAATGCCTTAGTTATAGTTAGCTTTCTTATTCAATACCTTAAAATAATAGTTGCTCCAAAGATATCCCAACTTTTTAACATTTCTTTCGGTTTTCATCTGATTGAAGGAGTACAGGGTTTAAAATTAACTGAGAAGTGGACTCAGAAATATAAGTTCCACGTCGCTTCCTCAGGAAGCTTTTTGATAATGTGCCTCTCCCAAGCAAAAGACTAAACCAAGAAAGAGGGAGACATAGAGAGCAAACCCTAGGAGGAAGATAAGAGCCGTCTCAGAATATTAATAAACAGACATACCAGATGACAGTTTGGGAATGGGCGGAGCAAGGAAACAGTTTAAAGTAGAGACACCATTGGAGCAAGTATGATTTCATTGTCAGTGTTCATTGACAAGCTGCTGCTCCAGGGCGTTTGTGATATTGAAAGTATGACTGAAAGAGTTTACAAGAGGCAAATATGCAAGTTAGTGATAACATTCATTCTAAATCTCCTTTCCTTAGAATCAAGGTAAAAACAGTAGGTAACTGGATCCCAAAGGAGGATGGGTAATCCTGTCAGCCTGGAAGGCATTCTGGCAGAGTTGACATCTGTGTAATGAGGCGATGGTAACACGTTCTTCACAAACATCCATGCTTCCAAAGAGTGGCACCAAGAATCCTGGAACTTCAGCTTAATTGCTGCCCCTGAACACACACATTTCCTCCATCTCCACCCTCACCCCCTTACCCTGTACTCCTGCTCCAGGAGAGGCCACCCCACCAGAGGTCCCTCAGTGGGTTTGACCAGGGAGAAACGGTGCCAATGGTAAGTCACCTGGACTGGAAGCCTGAGGGTCAGCTCCAGGGGCACGAACATGAAAGAGACAAGGGACTGCTGGCAATCTCCAGGAGGATGACTCACATCCTCTTTATTCTCCAGCGTAATGACATGAACATGCAATCATGCCATTTTACATCATTATTATCCTTGGTAGTACTTTTCCCTGCACACACTGTGCTTCTTTAAATAAGGTTTCTTGTGGGACTGACCAGTATGGACCAGAGTCTGCATGAAGTCACCAGCCTGTCTGTAACACAGGTATGTGTTAGGCCAAGCTCTGTGCTCAGCCTTTCCAGGCATGTATGCATATGAATGTGTTGGTTTTGTGAGCATGTATATTTTCTTTTCTAAAATGGATCATTTGGTATATTCATTTTTTAAATTATTTCACTTTTTCCTATACCCCAGATTCTCAAGTAATGACCTGACTTATTCCAGGAAAACACATGATAGGCTCTGAGTGATCCCCATTTCCTCCACTGGGTCTCCACAACCCATACTTTGATTAATCCTGTTCAAAATTTCCCTGTGCCTGGGGTGGGGACAGACTTGCATGTTTAATAGTATAATCTTATCTTGGTTTCCTCAGTCTATAAAACAAGGAAGCTGGATTAGATCCTCTATAAATATCTTTTCAGCACTGAATTTCTGTGATTCTGGTACACCTGATACCCAAATGTGATTTTTAAAAACCACACACTTTTTTTTTTTTTCATTTAACAACTTAAAGATATAATGCGTATAATGTGTCTCGTCAGCATTTCCCATAGTAACAAGAGTGCTCGGGGTTCATTTTACACTTCTGGTTTTCCAATAAAGTGTTAGCTAACACTTTCAATTGACTAAAAAATGTGGTAACCTAAACAAAAGAGTAACAGTGTATGGGAGACAGTATGTTTTAACTGAAGTCACAAAATGTCTTATCATAAAGTCCATAGAAGGGACTACAGTAATGTTCATGAGAAACAGATTTTTTTTCCCCAGTATGAGATTTGTATTATAACATGAATTCCCTGGATTCAAATTATTTTATTTTCAGGTTTCTAAATTTCAGTTTACAAAGATTCTCTGCTTTGATCATAGCCAATGACTAGTACCACCTACCTACAGCAAACAAGCTAAATGCTCTTAATCAAAGGTGGCATTCAAATGGAGATCAACTTCTAGCATCTCTGTAATGGAATTATTGAAAATTCTCTACCAAAAGAACTAAATAAGCAAATGCTCTGCAGTCATCTTTTTGTGATTGAACCGTATGAATTGATGGTGGTGAATGATCGGCTCTTTCTGAATGCTCCATGTTGCTCAGGTCCAGCGCAAGCTGACACTGACGCACTGATATATCCTGGATCGCTACAGGGCAGAGGAACATGAAATGACTGGCATTAAAAATATGCCATGGTATGACCACCAGGTTACGGAGGAAGAAGAGAATGGACATTTAAAGATAGCCTCGAGTATATCCAAGTCTTCTATATGTTATTAAATATATTCCTCAGATTTTCTCTAAGCAGTATTTATTATTACTCTAGTTTTATAGCAAATAAAGAAAAATTTGGAGAGACTAAGTAATGGTCCCATATTTACATAGTAATGACAAGCAGTGTTAGTATTGGAATTCAGATCTATCTGGCACAAAGTCCATGCCCTCCTGCAAACTACCCATGATTTATTAACGTATACGTTTTGTGCATGACGTCCCCATTCCTCCATTCCTGTAAGTGGGTGGGTTCACTCCCCATTACCTTTCAGACGATTAGTGCTATTAAATATCTCGGAGTTACTGGATAAGGACCTCAGCACATATTGATAAAGTGAAAGCAACTCGATGGATTTTGCATTAGTCAACAGGAATGAGGAATTGTCTTTTTCCCGCCCTGAGAAGCAGGTTATGGTCGCATGCTCCCATTCGCTCTTGACAGAAGCAGATACAAATTCTTAAAGTGAATGTGGAATTACCCCAACTCAATTTTCAATGGACTGAGGAAAGCATGTATTTTGTTCCTGCTCTTTCTTGAAGATCTAATACAAAAAGCCTAAAGGAGGTAATAATGCATATTGAGAATGAGAATTTCTTTTTCTAGTTACAATTAGTGAAGGTCTTAGTTGAAATAAATGCACAATTTGAGGCAGATACACACTCAGGAACTGGAAACTTTGTATGGCACATTCACATGATAATGTTTAACGTGGGCTGGTACTTAGGTCTTCCTGGAAATGTTGTGATCCTTTTTGATCACACTAATAATACACTCTGAAGCGTTGCTCTGTGGGATGTAGTTAAAGCTTATTTGAGCTTTGGCAACCACTGGCACATTCCTGGGGGAAAATATCAGAACATTTTTATTTTTATCTAAATCGCTCCAGAAAACTTCATGGAGAATAGCCTCTGTCAGGGATATAGGGCAATTGCTGTCACAAACAGTGTTTGAAAAGAGATGGCCTAAATGGTCAATATACTGTGCTGGGAAATGGGAAATGGTGAATAAAAAGGTTCAATAGTAAATGTCTGAAGTTTCTTTGAACCAGAATTGCTGGGATTTTATTTGTTATTTTATATTTTGCAAAATAGGCAGTTAATAATATATTCGTTAATTATATATGTGTGTGTATATATGCTTATATACATATATGTATACATATATATATATATGCATATATGTAAATATGTGTATATGTATATTATATATACACACATACATATGTGTATGTGTGTATATTATACATATACACATGTGTGTATATATATAAATTTTGTCTGTGTTCTTTCCAGCAAATATTATCACATGAGTTTTGAAAAATATTCAAGATGCTTTTCTTGGTTTTTAGTTATTGGTTCAAAAGATTAGGTCGTAAGTTATTTGCAGATGTATATGTGGGGTGGGGGGAGATGAGAGAGAGAGAGTGAGCATGTGTGTGTGTGTTTGTATGTGTTTAAATGTGAAGAACATAAATACATACCTCTAAGAATAAAAAGAGTAATTTTCTTCCTGACATTGAGCAAATATATTTCAGTAAATATGGGAGAAAATCAGATAAGGGAAGTTTTCCTAATTTCATCCAAAAATGATTATGACATAAATCATACTGGCTCTTTCAAATAGTCAAATTGGTAACTCCTCATTCTTTGGCAGAAAACTACACTAACTTTTCCCCAAGCATGATTAAGTATATTGAGAAGAACAGATTAAAATATATGATGGCGTATCCTTTTGTAAGCATTTCCTGTGTCATTAGTGTTAGCAGTATCTTTCCAATATCAATTTCTTTATTGTTTAGAAACTGATGGTACAATAGAAAGCCGATTTCCTCATAAATGCAAAGGCTCTAATCCCTGATTCAGAAACATCATTAGCTCCTCCCGTAAGAGCTTCCTCAAAGCACTCACTAAAGTCCTGTCAGCACTTGTAATGATTTTCTGTAAACCAAAAGCGTCTATGAGTTATTATTTTGAGAACGTGCCATATCATAGGCTGTAGCTTTAGCTTTGTATGTTTTCTGTATTCTCAGTTACTGGGGGAAAAATGGACTTTATTATTATGTTCTTTGGGATGGTTGAGAAGAGAAAGATTTACTGTGTAAGAGATTAAGGGAGAGAAATAGTAGTAGGAGTGGGAGAGAAAAAAGGCAGCAACGTCACTTCCTTAGAACAAACCTCAAAGGTACTGGAAGTCCTTCCATATTCAAATTTGGGCTTTTCCAAAACTGGCTTATTTACAACAAGTTTGCTAATTCATTTGATTTCATAATTTCGGGAATTCCATTTGTGCATACGTGCGTACGAACACACACACACACACACCCCACACACACCCCACACACACACTTCCTCATGTTGATGGTGCTTTTTCTGACTCCTTTCTAGGATCTTCCTGATGCATAAAATATCCCTGCAAAAATCATGTTTGATTTTTGAGCTGCTGAAACTCACTTGATACGGGGCTTGAACATTTTGGTTTGGAGTTATGTTGTTCCTTTCATCCTTGTAGAGAATTATTTTTAAATAAATGGCCTTGGGACAATTAGGCTAGTCCCTGTATCTTAGATCCTCTAGGTCCAGAAAATTTTAGAGCACATTTAAGCTCTTTATCCTGGGAAGCCAGGTTGCTATTATAGTCATTATGCGTGTGAGTGTGTAGTGTGTGTGTATATGTATGCGTATATACACACACATACACACATATGTAATATAGATATAATATATTTTATGTATCTATCCAAGCATGCCAAGGTACTGGGCCTTGGTAATTCAACGGTGAATGAGATAGAAGGGTCTTTATTCCCATGGAGTTTATAGTTTAGTGGGTCATGCTGTCAAGTAATTGTGAAGAAACCAGATGAAGCTGGGGACAAACTCATAACTCTGATATCTAGCCTGAAATTCAGGACTTCTCCCTTTAAGTGGGCTCTTAGCGCTGCCCAGCAATCCTGGCTCTATCCCTCCCCGCACTCTCTGAGTTGATTACTTTACCCCTGTGTCTTCTCTGCCAACTTTCCATGCCTCCTCCCCCTTCCTTGCCTTCAGCTACTGACTCTGCTCCCTTTTTCCCCGTCTTCCCTCCTGCTGCTCTAACTATGTAGAAACCTAACCTTATGATTCTGTGGTTGGGCTAGCAGGAGGAGGAAGAGGATACGCAGAACAGTACCATGGAAAATCAGAGCCTGTAGCCAGCCCAAGATGAGGAAAGGTAGATGCTTTCAATTGGATAAATATTTGGCACTGACGTAATTACTAGAACAGAGTGAAATCCACATCACTCTGATGTGGACTTTTGTTGTCTAAGGAGACACTGAAAGGCTGCGGGCGGTATCTGCCTGGATGTCAGTCTCGTGTACAGCTAGAGAAAACATTGACAGAGCAAGTTTAACAGGGAGGGCTGAGAAAGAATAAACATGCTTCCTGTTTGTAACTCACTCAGTTAGGCTTTGTCCATCAATTGGTTACAATTACATACATAATAATAATTTGATGATGAGCAGAATGATTATAATGTTACTAACATCTATGATGAGAACATACATTGAGAAGATTCAACAGAATCTAGTTCATCTCTGAACCTACGATAAATTCTTCCTAGAATTGAAGAAAATGTTGTCATTGCATGGCTATTGTCCCAAACCAGACATTCTGTCCATTTCCAATGTCTACATCCCATTTCGCCTCATGGATGTTATTAAATTCCTTATTAATTTAGCCTTCTGAAAACACTGTGCCAATGAGAGAATGTTCGATGCAAAATAATGCATCTTCGATTTCTAAAGTGGAAAACGTTTCACATTGAAGTTGACAACCTGTTAAATAGTCCCTTTGAAATATTGGCTGATATGGAAGCAAGTGGACTTTAAAGAAAGGACTTAGATGGCTAATCCAGCTCCAAGTGCTTATTCCAGAAGAAGCACTCAGCTTGATTTTGTTTTGCCATCTATTGTAACATCAGTTTACTTTGAATCAGTTTACTTTTTAATACTTGGAATGCATCTCTGCACTTAGCCAGATTAAATGTCACCACTTAAAATTGACAAGACATAGAATGTAACTGGTAATAATTTTATATTTTTATCATTTTCCATAGTACAGTGTATTTTTTAAAGTATGAACCTTTTCTAGCAGTATTACCTGTTACTAATAACAATAATGAATGCTAACATTTATTGAGTGGCTCCTACGCAGTAGGCAGACCAAGCACTTCAAATGCATTGCCATATTTCATCCACATAACCATGAAGTAGATACTATTATTTTCTTCACTTTACAGAGGAGAAAGGTGGGGTTTATAGAGGTTCACAGACTGGTGCAAGGTCACATAGCTAGTTACTGCTTGAATTAGGATACTAATTGAGTTCTGTCTCATTCTAGACTATATTATCTTAGCCACTAAAAATTAATTGCTTCTTATTCTAAGTGGATAGAAAAGTACTATACTTGGCATTCTGATCCAACTGTCTTAATTCCTATGATTTGCCTTATTTAAGGTATGATCAGTTTTAGAAATTTGAAATCAAATTTAAATAACTCAACAGGCAACCATATTTAATTAATAAAAACAAATAAAATTCTTCAATATAAGCAAGTTAGTGATCTCTGCTTCTAACCTAGGCTTTCCCTTGTGTATTAATCAACTTTGTAACGAGTATCCTTAATGCCTCAATGACGAGATATAGAAAAGGTTAGTTCAAGTTTAGGTTGCAGTCCAACGAAGATTAGCCCATTCTCTGTTCCAGGTGTTCAGGAATACTCGCTCCTTCTGTCTGTGGGTCTACCATCTCCTAAAGCCTTGGAATTCTTCCCTATATCCTGTACCTTTGGCCAGATATTGAATGAAATGAATGTGGAAGATCAGGTTAGAGATCTGAATGGCATACATCATACATCACTTCTGCTCACATGCTGTGGGCCAGAACTCAGTTGGGTGACCACACTTAAACACAAGGGAGAGTGGGCCATGAAGCTTGGCAGTGAACCTAGAAGACAGAACATGGGTATTGATGAATAAATAACTAGCCAGTCTGCCATGCCTCTATAAGCCTCAAGCTACTTTGACTGACAGGTTCAAAAAGTATTCAGGTCAAAAAATATTTCCCAGGTTTTCATGTGTTTGCTATTACCTTAGGGATATTTTATTCTCAAGATGTTTATCCTTAACATGTTTTCCCTCAGCTCTGAATCTGTAGGCAGTGGGATTTGCATTGCCAGCAAGTTGGTTGATAATAATCCAAGGAAAACTTATACATTTTTTATTTTGTATTTTCTTCCTTAAGATTTTAGAACTTCCCATGACTTTTATCTTTCCATATATCTTCAGTACCTGACAGAATTTTTTTTATATTGTAAGAGGCTGATGTATGAAATTAACGTGGAATTTCATGCCTGATAGCTTACTAATTGGATGTTCAGTAGATTCTAATTTGTGGGATTATTTTCTAAATTGAATAATGTACAGTATATCAATTTTACAACATAACTTTATGAAGATTTGATGATAATTTATAAACTTTAATTAACATTGATATACACACATTATTGCTATTCTAACAGTAACTAGATATTAAGAATCAAGCTTTTTATTGGTTAAGGACTTACATCATTTAAAACATTATATACTCTGGACATTTTTTCTATTACAACTAGTTTTTAATGTGCATTCATAGTAAAAGGCATGATTTAGTATATAAAGATAACCAATGTGAACACATCTACTGTTTTCTTTGTTTTTCTACCTGCCCTTCAATTCTTTATTATTATGAATTTTTCATCCAGAAGCATTGATGCATTTTTGGTAAAATTAATTTGTTGTTCTTTCCTCAGTGGGTCATTACCATGAGATTTCATAACATTTTTCATTTGTTCTTCTAAATTTTGCATTGTCTTCATTATTATAAGACTTTATAACTTGCAACATCCTCAAGTGCATAGTATACCAAATTCAGTGTAATGAGAAAACGCAACAGTTTTGACCCTATGAAAGCTCTCCCAACTCTTTGATTTCATATAATATTATCTCTTTCCCCTACAGCCTTGATGCAAAAAATCTTGTTATTAATGATGGTTAAGTCAGAAATGTATCTCAGAAATTTTAACACTAATGTTAAAAATTCCACATTCTGGACTTTTTTCTCATTAACCCTCTTTGTGCATATTTGCAGTAGGTATGGTCTACAGAATAATACTGGGAAGAAAAAGTGTCAGGTACTATGCAGAACATAACAGGCTCATAGCATTATTTGCTTAATGAATAGGTAAAAATGTGGAGGAGTTACTCTTTGAATCATTATTATTGTCTCTGCTATCTTCCAGAAACAAGGTCAATGGGTCAAAATGTCAGTATTTAGAAGATGATGGATATATTTTTAACCCTTGCATAGCCACCTAGGCCAATTCCTACTTTGCAGTTGCATTGTATATGCAGCCACATTCCAAAGTAATAGATCCCTTTTCAACTTTTATGTATGGAACTGTGCGTAAAAGTAAGAGAAACCACATGTTGAAAATATATCATAATTTACATTTTATTGAAGTTACTTTATACAAATTGAGTCTGTTGGGCAACGTATACACCTCTCCATATATTTCTTTTCTTTTTTTTTTTCTTCTTTTTAAACAAGGTCTCACCCTATTGCTCAGGTTGGAGTGCAGTGATGCAATCACGGCTCACTGCAGCTTTGACTTCCCAGGCTCACGTGATTTTCCCACCTCAGCCTCCCAAGTCACTGGTACTACAGGTGTGGGCCACCACCCTCAGCTAATTTCTTTTTTTGTCTTTTTAGTAGAGACAGGGTTTTGCCATGTTGCTCAGGCTGGTCCCCAACTCCTTAGCTCGAGAGATCTTCCTGACTTGCCCTCTCAAAATGCTGGGATTACAGGCATAAGGCACCGCACTTGACCTCTCCATATATTTCTACATAACTTAAAATTTAGAAAATGTAGAAAATATACATAAAGCAAAGATATTCCTAGACTTGCAGAAGTAAAGACGTTGTAGGAGGGATTGTTGAAGGGATTTTCAGGTCTATCGAAACTTAAAGGGTTGCATGTTCCTGTATTCCTGCAGTGATTGCTGATGCCAGAGTATTCCTCTTCAAATGAGAGGCTGTGAATTTGTTCTGTTTAATGGTTTCCAAAGCAGTTGGGAGATGTGACCCTCTAGAGATTTTGAAGGGATTTGATTTTTGATGCCTGAGTACTATTGAGAAAGTTCAGGTATTGAAAGAGTGTATGAGAAAATCTATATGGAAGATCAATTTCACAAGTACTTTGTAAAAGCATCAGACAAGAGTCTCACTTGACACAGAATATAGAAGTTCCATGCCAAAAATTTGTCAACACACTTGATCTCGTGGACAAAACTATAGATTTGAACTTACAAAGTGTGATGTCCTGTCAAAGCACTGATCGCTCCACAATTGAGTTCAACAATAAATTCCAAGAGGCTTGTAAAACCCACTATTGATGTGATTCCTGAGCCTGAAAAAACAGTTTGGCCACAGCTCTGCTAAAATACAAATGTGGATCATGACATGGGTAATAAATTAGTATATGAACTATTCAATGCAGGATTATAAACTATTAGGCAAGCACTTACGAATATTCCCTTTCACAAACCATTCCATAATCCATGCAGACAGTTTTCTGTCAGTCCAAATGGATGCGTTTATGAAATAATAGGTATGCCTGGGAGGACCCCTCTAGAGCATTCTTGGTGGCAGTGATGCCTGTGTTGTGAGGTTGCAACGTTTATCAATAGTCAGTATTCTGCAATAACAGGGAAACACCTGACAGTTCTCCAAATGCATAGAAGAGCAAAGCTATATGGCCAACTGCAATGTGGCATGGGTCAGGGAGAAGATATTTGAGTTAATCAAATTTTATGGTTAATACCTTGCATGCACGAAAAGTTTTCAAGGAATTAAAATCCAGTTTATGCAAAAAGAAATATTGTAACCATGGCTTAATATTTGATCATTTCAGGAGCATTTGGGAAACTTAGCCTCAGGGATATAAATATGAATCTCGCTTATTTTACTGTAAATATATTGATGTGCTAGCTAGTAGAGCTTTTGGTAGATAGCACACTGACCATCTGACCTTTGTTTATCTTCCGTTTGGTATTTCAAAGGGTGACAGTGAAGGATTTACTTTAAGGATTTGACTTGCTTTCCAAATTAAAGAAATGATACACAATTCCAGTGAGTACGTATAAGCAAAGTGCTTCCTAAAGGGTAATTGGAATAATTATCCATTAATGACGACGGAAAAACATAAGGATTTAAAATTTGTTTCTTCTGACTCTTTCTGATAATCTCCTGATTATTCAATGATTTAACCCTGAGATCAGGAAAAAAAAGTTACTAAAAATAAATCACCCAATAAAGAAAGAACGTGTGTACTGACCCACAGTGGCAAATTGATCCAATCTGTTTTCTGATCTTTTCAATTATAGCTTGTAATTTTCTAGGAGATTTTACATAGGCAGCAGCTTGGAGTAGTGATTATAGGGCTTCTAGACTCAGAAGACTTGAGTTCAAATCCCAGATATTCCAATCACTGTTTTTGGGACTCTGGACAATGTACTAAAGCTCTTTCAGTCTCTGTTTCCTCATTTGAAAAAATGCATAATAACTTTTCTTCATTATTAGGAAGATTAGATGAATTCATACCATGTGAAACATTTAGAACAGTGCCTGGCATATACTAAGGGTTCAAGAAGCAGTAGCTATTACTGATATATTTAATATTATGACTATCAAATATCGATTCTAACATGGCAGTGTCATGCCTGCGTCATTCTGCTCCATGCCCTGTGCCTTTGCCGCTGCTATTTTCTGTGCCTAGGAGGCTGCACTCAGCCGTGTACCAGCCAAACTACAACTTCATCTTCAAGGTGCAGCTTGCCTATGGGCATTGAGAAACCGCACACAGTGGGCATTGAGAAATCACAGGCTTCCTTACTGGCTCAAAGAAGGAATTAATATGTGTAATATCCACTAAATTAATTAACTTAAAGATTTGGATCTTAAAACAGGAATATAATTATTAAATGTCATGGCCTTGATTTTTTTAGAATAACAGTGACATATTTTAGCTTTCATTTTAATGACTTTCTTAGTTTGTTTAGGCTACTCTGACAGAGCACCCTAGACTGATGGCTCATAAGTAACAGAAATGTATTTCTCATGGTCTCGGAGGCCGGGGACGTTCAAGGTTTAGGTGCCAGCAGACTCAGCGTCTGGTGAGCGCTGGCTTCCCAGTTCATAGACAGCTGTCTTCTCACTGTGGCTTCACATGGCAGAAGGGGTGAGGGAGCTGTGTTTTGTGAGGGCATTAATCCCCTTCACAGGGGCCCACCCTCATGACCTAATCACCTCCCCAAAGTCCCACTTTCTAATAGCATCACATTGTGAGGTCGGGTTTCAACATATGAGTTAGGAGGTGTGGGTACACAAATATTTTGTCTCTAACCAGGGTATTGGGCTACCATTCATTTGCTTTGTTTTATTTTTGAAATTATATAAACACATGGGGAAAAATTCGAGCACTAGAGAAGGGCAGCGGTGAGAGGAGATCAACTCCTCCTTCACATGTCAACTCCCAACCTTGGAGACATACTCTCCATATGCAAGTGTGTATGTCTACAACACACACTCTTTCATACAAACAGGGACTCAGGAAACATGATATGATTTACCTGATTTTTGTGCTTCAGGCAGGAGGTTAGAATTTTTCCATGTCAGCAGCACAACTGACCTACCTCAGTTTGTTAACAGTTGCATGGCTCTATGGCGTGAGGAACCAAGCTACTGAGTGAAGTTCCCCCAACCTGGAAGGCCTGGGAAGGCGGTGCCCAGCAGCCCTGCCTGCTTTGCTCAGGAACGCCCACACAGACAGCAGCTCTTTCTCTGCTCGCAATGCAGGGCAAAGCAAAGCAAAGCAAACTGGAGGGCATGGCTGTAAGGCTTTTTTGTGGACAACAACAAGGGAGGGAGGAGGAAGGCTGTGACTTCCCACAAGTTAATAATTTTTAGCCCTTAATTTATTTTTTATTTTATTTTATTTTAGGCCAAGTTTCTGTTGCCCAGGCTGGAGTGCAGTGGCACGATTTCAACTCACTGCAACCCTCACCTCCTGGGTTCAAGCAATTCTCCTGCCTCAGCCTCCTGGGTAGCTGGGATTACGGGTGTGTGCCACCAATGCCCGGCTAATTTTTGTATTTTTAGTAGAGACGGGGTTTTACCATGTTGGCCGGGCCGGTCTCAAACTCCTGACCTCAGGTGATCTGCCTGCTTCAGCCTCCCAAAGTGCTACAATTACAGGCGTGAGCCACCGCTCCCTGCCTTTATCCCTTAATATTAAGACAATCCAGTAACATGTAGTTTAATATATAATTTAAAGACAGTTTTAGCTACATGCTGTGTGAATGAACCAAAAACCTTCCTGAGTATGACATTAAAATTGAAACTGAGGGTGCATGTAGCCTTATTTTTGGTGAGTAGTTAAATTTCTTTTTTCCTGATTACAAAATATGGTAGAAAATTCAAACATATGAAAAGTAAAAGCAAAGAAAGTGTTAAAGATCATTCGTAATTTCCCCAGCAGGATGATCAATCAGTAGTAACCTTTCATAAATTTTCTGTACATTATTACTTTATAAATCACTGCTTCACTTAATAGAACATTGCACTCTATGAGATTAGTTTCCTTGTTTTCTTTTGAACAACATGAATTTTACATTCTAGATATGTGCTGTGATTTACCTAGGCATTTTACATATAACTAATTTATAAAACTTAATGTTGGACTTTTTATTAATTTATGCTATTATTAATAACGCTGATGTGAGCGTGCATCTTCTATTATTCTCAGATACATCCCTTAAAATGTTTTCCTAGAAGTAGAATTTCTGGTTCAAAGAGTATGAACAACACTGTTACGCCTTTTGATACATATTGTCAAATACCCATCTGGGAAGATAACAATGTAGCCTCCTGCTCGCAGTGTGGGAGAATATACACATTCCCCTGGATCCTTGCTAATTGTGGATGTTTTCTTTCCTTTTTAAATTTTGTCTAATTCATATCCGGTTTTAATTTTGTGATGTTAATCACTTTTATATTTTGCTAGCATGAGGAATGCATTTGCCATTTTTTATGGATTAAGAGTACTTTATGTTGTGTATTAACAAACATCTATCACATATTTCAAATATTTTTCCCAGTTTTATGTTACTTAGTTTCTTTGTTTTGATATGCAGATACTTAAATTTATTTGTAGTCAAATATAGAAACCTTATCTCTTATTTTTTTTACTTTGCCTTCATGGTTAAAAATTTTTCCTACTTCTAGGTTTTTAGCTTTAAATTTTCATATACATGTGGTCAGATCAACATTCATTTCAATTTCTTTTAATTTCATCTTTCCCAGTTATCATTTTAATATGCTATATCAGCTAAGGAATAAAATACTTTGGTATAAGACAAAACTCCCAAAACACAGTTGTTCAAAAGTATGCTATAAAGATTAATTGTCTCACACATAATATTCTAGATATGGGCCACTTGTCTGAAACAGTAAGCAATTTGGTATGTGTAGTTTTCCAGGGACGCATGTATTTTCCACCACGTTGCTTCTCTATTTTAGTTTTTTATCTTTTGCCCGTATCTTCAGAATCAAAGCTGGCTCACCAGCAAAATAGCCACTTTCCAGGCTGTGATGGCGGGAAAAGGAGAACAGAGAACACATAGATTCTTCTTAATTTCTTTTTTTTTTTGAGATGGAGTTTCATTCTTGTCACCCAGGCTGGGGTGCAGTGGCACAATCTCAGCTCACTGCAACCTCTGTTTCCTAAGTTCAAGCACTCTCCTGCCTCAGCCTCCCAAGTAGCTGGGATTACAAGCACCCACCACCATGCCTGGCAAATTTTGGTACTTTTAGTAGAGGCAGGGTTTCACCACATTGGCCAGACTGATCTCGAACTTCTGATGTCAGGTGATCAGCCCTCCTGGGCCTCCCAAAGTGCTGGGATTACAGGCGTGAGCCATCATGCTGGACCCTTCTTCTTAATCTTAAGGCCATTGGGGAGTTGTGTACAATACTTTTGCTAATGTTCTTTGGACTAGGACTTAATCACATGACCACAACTAGCTGCGATGGAACCTGGGTGCATTTGTTTGCTAGGGCTGCCTTAACAAAATACCATACGTGGGAAGGGTGGCTTAAACGACAGAAACTCATTGCCTCACAGTTTTTGGGAGTAGAAGTCTGAGATCAAGGTGTTGTCAGCAGGACTGGTTCCTTCCAGGGCTGTAAGGAAGAAGCTGCTCCCGGTCCTTCCTCAGCTTCTGGAGCTTTGCTGGCAATCTTTGCCATTTCTTGGCTTGTAGAAGTTTCACTCTGATCTCTGGCTTCATCTTTACTTGGTTTTCTCCCTATGTGTGTATCTCTGTGCCCAAATTTCCCCTTTAAAAAGGGACACCAGGGCATACTGGATTAGGGTCCACCTTACTGACCTTATCTTGACTTAACCAATGATATCTTCAATTATTCTACTTTCAAATAAGTTCATATTCTGAGATATTGCTATTAAACATCAACAAATAAATGGGGATGGAGAGAGGAGTAATTCAATCAGAAAAAACTTGAAAGGTAGTCTTTACCTTAGCAAAACAAAGGTTGTGGGAATTTGGAACTGAAAGCCAATTATTGGTCTCATTTATCTTGAATTTATTTTAATCCTGCATTTGAGATAGAGATATATGTTCATTTTTATTCAACTTTTAAAACCAATTTTCCGCTGTCATTAAATAACCCCAAATTGTCTCACTATTTAAAATGACATATTTCCTGTGTTCAAAATAAGGCCCATGCTCTTAAACACCAAGTGAGATATGTATAGTATGCTGAACCATACTGTAACCCTACAATAGATTATACGATATAACCATACAGTAGACCAACAGGATCTATTTACTCCCTGCATTTTGTATCATATTTCATTGATCTTGTCTCACATTCATTGGAATCACATAATTTTTGTGTATTGTAACTTCATCATAGATAAAATAATTGTAACTTCACCGTAGAGAAAATGATCTTTTCTTTTTCTTTTTTTTTTTTTGAGACAGAGTCTTGCTCTGTTGCCCAGGCTGGAGTGCAGTGGCAGGATCTCAGCTCAGTGCAACCTCTGCCTCCTGGGTTCAAGTGATTCTCCTACCTCACCCTCCCAAGTAGCTGCGACAAATACTCAGCTAATTTTTGTATTTTTAGTAGAGACGAGGTTCCACCATGTTGTCCACGCTGAGAAAATGTTTTCTATATTTTAGGATAGACTGAGTCATTCATTATAATATTAGCGACACACATATTCAGTGGTTACTAAACACACAACTAACTTATGAAGCGGGCACTATTTTTTGCCTGTTTAAGGAATGAGGATAATGAGGCACAGAGAGCTTGAGTGACTTGCCCAGAGTTGCAGAACTGTTAAACAAGGATTAGAGCATGGATTGAAATCCAGGTCCATCCAACTCAGGACCTAACCTCTTAAACACCGTGGAATAAGCCCCATGTCCAGTGCACTCAACTATAAAATGACACCAACTATATCTGTTTACAAGCTCACCATTAAACAGTGTGTTTATCACCCAGTGATAGCTTATCACCCAGTGATAGCTTATCACCCAGTGTCTTACATGAAAAGGGGTCTTTGTAAAAACATCCTCCTTCCTCCTCCCCCATCTGTCTCAGTGGACACAGCAATTCTCTGCCGTGAAAGTGTAGAATGTTAATGAAAGAGTTCATAGTTAAACCCAGTCACTCACTATCTCTGACCTCCTATAATTTGCAAAATATTTTTGTATCCTTAATGAAGTCATCCATTTACATAAGCCGCAGTATCCTGCTGTGTGAGTCATTGGCATTAGGCAGTTTCACCTTTAAAGTATTAATGAATCTCCACTTTTTTCTCTGTAATATCTCAGTGGGCAGCTTTGTGGCTTTCTGATCAAACTATTCTCTCATTGAAGGAGCCAACATGGAATTCATCAATATGTGTCTAGTCCAGTGTGACATCCTTTTATCCGAGGACCTCCAAATCCTCAGACAGTACTGCAATTGTATATATCAAGTTAATATTTCAGTTTGCTTATTTATTTGTGAATATGTCACTTTGTAACAAGATAATTTACAGCCTGTTTAAACTGTTCTCAACTGCAGCTTTCTGACATAGTTGATTTTTGTTACAGTCAAATAATTCCCTAAGTTAAAGACTGCTCTTTCTCCCTCAAACTGTCCCATGACCTTCATCAGAGGTCCTGCAAACTGCAGGATAGGAAAGTACAGGCAACGAGGATGAATACTCCTCTCTCCATTGGACCAGAACACAGCATAATTTCAATCTACCATTAATGATTAAAGTTACATGGACTTATTTAAACTCAGGTATTATGAAGAGACATACTTAGAGAATGAATTTGACTGGATGGTTACAATATTGCCAGATACTATGCTTAGTCTTAGAGATACATCAATCAGCAAAACAATTCTTGCCAGAAAAGTGAATCTTAGAACGTGGGAAACAGGTATATAAAGTGATTATGTATAAGAAGTGCAATGGCAGAAGTACATGCAGAATATTACAGGGATGCAAACAAGGGTACATAGCAAAGTCATAAGCTGGAGGGTGAGTATCAGAGTGGCTCCCTAGAGAGAGAAACAGCTGAGCTAAATCTTAAAGAATGCACGTACTAGGTGTACATGTTATATATGATATTTTATTGAAGGTATTATAATATTTGTGATTTTATTTCTATGTTAGCTAGAATAATTTCATGCTAGAGAATTGTATTAGAAAAGTAGATTGCAATTAATTGATTGATTTTCTTACACATAAAAATACATGATGTTAGTGTGTATTAATACAAGGGAAAATCTTACGATTTATGTAAAGGAAGAATTACTGAAACCATTAATAAAGCTTAGAGGGGTCCAGAATGGTAAAGTGTGTAAGTAATCACAAAATGTTTGTTGAATTAGTTAATTTAAAGTGAAACAGAAATTAATCATATACACATTGTTTTAAATTAGAAAAAAAGGAGATAGAAACCATATACTACTACATGCAGAATACAGCAGAGTCTAACTATTTCCACACAAAAACTAGTTTCCCCCAAAGAGGTTTATAGATATTTGTGGCAAAGAAAAAAATGTTTTGTATTCAAATAATTTGGGGAAATATAGGCTTAAATACAATTAGAAAGAGCTTCTTTTTTTTTTTGCAAGATTTTTTTGAACTTTTAGTATACTAAGCAATACCTCCCTGAAATTGTCGATCAGGGATATTGTTACTTTCTCCAGGACACTTACTACTGTGCAGTCGAACTAGTGCTTCAGAAAAACTGTTTGAGAGATACTGACATGAGAAATTCAGCAGAAATTCTGGGAAAGTGAACTAGACCTTTGCCAATGAACTCAATGTCTTCTAAATACATGTTTGAAAAAAAAAAAAAAAATCTTTATTACTAAACTGAATCTCAATCCTGGGATTCTATTCTGCTTGCCTGAAGAGATCTCTCTGTAATCAGTGGCAGGTAAGCTTGATTTCAGGATGTAATATCATCAGTTTGAGTTTTTCCTCTTTCCCACCCTTCTCAGAGGGGCATCAAAGTGCTGGTGAGCTTCTGCAGGATCGTAGCATTGGGATAGCACATATGGTTCTCATCTGGTAACTGTCCACACAACCACCAGCTGTGGTTTACACAGGCCCGTCTGGTTTTCAGCTGTTGTTATTCTTCTCTGAGATGTCTGCCTCTGCATCTGCCTCTCCAGCCGCGTGTTCACACTACATCCACCACAATGTCACCTCCTTTTGATTAAGCGACTACTTCAGGTCATCCGACTCTGTCTTAGCTAATTTCTGTGCAACTCAAACTGTGAAAGAATTAGGCTGCTTCACTACACCACTCTAGGTCCATGAGAAGCTTGGTGAAGCTGCCTAAGACCAGCCCTGCCTCTAATAGTGCTTGGATGCCAACAGGTACCAGGAATAGTCTGTGAAGATGCCATCTTCCAAGACTCCAAATAGGGTTCTAGCCTCCCAGAACTCACCTGGGCATGAAGTCATTCCACCCACTTAAAAGCTAGGTGGTAGTGGGGTTGGAATATGAGGGATTTGTGCAAATGATCCCACTTTTGACACTGTACTCTGATCAATAATAGTAAAAATAATAGTAGAACAGGAGAAGTTTAATAGGTTTTATTTGCCTGTGGGCAAAGTGGAGCATACCTAAATGGCTATCTCTTCATCATCACCTTTAAGGATCACCCCCATCACCTTCAAGAACCTTTAGTTATAGCTCCTTTTAAGTTCTGTGCCCTTAGTAAATTCTAAAGATTTAATTTATAATTTGTAAAATGACTTTTTAAAAATATTTGCATATATTCTGTTTGTGTCTCTTGCAAATGTAGAAACTGTATCTTGACTTAGATACTTTTAGCAAAAATGTGAAGCCCAATTAACACTATTAACGCTAACATAAATTATTAACTCTAGCACAAATTATTTAATTACCACATCAGGCAGACACCTTTAAATGGATCACCTTGTAACTAAGCAATACTAACCTTCCTCACAGAGAGTTCCTACCAAAACACCGAAAGTGATTTTAAAAAAGAAAATTCTGATCATAGGGCTCAATAAAAAAGACAATGTGACATCCTTTGTTTCTCGAACTATATCTCTTTAGTTAGGATTAAGACTAAAGCAGGAAAATCACAGTATGTGTATCTCCATGAACTAGAAGTTGATAACAACTTCTTTTTTACTCTTTTATAGAGTAAAAGGAAACTGTTATGTTGTGTATGTGTGGGATACATGAGGTCTCTCTATGAATAATATCGAATTTAGGTAAATACTGTCATTGCTTACTGTACAGGTAAGGAGACTGAGGATCCGAAAGGCCAAATAATCTGTCCAGGGTTATAAAACTCTGAAGATGTGGAGATCATATCTTCATCTTCTGTTGACAAAGCCCATAGCACCTTTGGCCAACTTACTTGTCAGAGACATGCTTTCTAAGAGATGAAAACAGAAAAAACATCATTTATTACATCAGAAAATAGGAAATGCATTGAGTTTCTTAAAATACGAATAAAGGAATGATCAAGCATCTAGCAGTTTTTCTCATCGTTTTTTACAGTTGACAGGTTCAGGGCCTGTGTTTTCCCCATAGGAAGGGTGTTTTCCCCATGAGTGGGCAGTCACTCATGCCATGCCAACTACGTCTTTTTTTTTTTTTTTTTTTTTTTTTTTGACAGAGTTTGTCTCTTCTTGCCCAGGCTAGAGTGCAGTGGCGCAATCTCAACTCACTGCAATCTCTGCCTCCTGGGTTCAAGTGATTCTCCTGCATCAGCCTCCCAAGTAGCTGGGATTGCAGATGCCCGCCACCACGCCCACTTTTTTTTTTTTAATGTATTTTTAGTAGAGATGGGGTTTCACCATGTTGGCCAGGCTGGTCTGGAACTCCTGACCTCAGGTGATCCACCCCTTGTCCTCCCAAAGTGCTGGGATTACAGGCGTGATCCACTACACCTGACCGCCAACTACTTCTTTTACTGCTGCCATCTTGGGGTCCACATATCCTCGTGCTTCCTTTTGCAGTTGCAGACCCTGTGTGACCCACCCTAACCCTATGCAAACTCCTCAGGGAGATCTGGTACCTAGGACCTTTATTCCCCCCGGGAACTATCTTGTGCTGACATATTTCTTTCTCAGGCAATAGAGCCCTCACAGAAAATCTGACACTTTATTCAACAGTTTGGAGTAGCTGGTTTAATAGAATGTCCCACATCAACAAACAGATCCCACTTCCCTAATCCTTTCAAAGCTCCCACAGATCTTGCCATTCCCAAAAGCCGGCTTTGTTTCCTGTGACACGAAGGGCGTATCCTTGTCATGCGAAGGCACCTATAAAATCGCAGTCCTTTGGAGGATTAGAGGAATGAGAGGCTTCAGCTCCCCACGGGTAGGAATTGTTGTCTGTTCTGTTATTTGTGTACCCCAAAAGCCTAGAACAGTACCTGGAACAGAGTTGACACTTAAAAATTAAATATTTATTGAATGCATAGTAAAGCAAGGAGAAAAGTAATGAAAGTCGGTTTTTGCTGGTGCAGTGACTCATGCCTATAATCCCTGCACTTTGGGAGGCCTAGGTGGGACCATCACTTGAGCCCAGGAGTTCAAGATCAGCCTGGGCCTCATACTGAAACCTCGTCTCTAAAACAAACAAACAAACAAAAAACAGCAACAACAAATGTGAATTCTCTCTGCTGCCCCGCTGTTTCTCATTTTTGCGTCCGGTCCTCTGAGGTGAGAACATGGTATGCATATAGTTCACCAGGTCCTTGTTTAAGCTTCTTGTTGATTTCAAGTGGGCTATTTGACCATGATAAGCCTGGGAATTAAAAATCTGACTTATTTATATTCTAAATCCTGTTGCTACTATACTGCAAGTTGTTGAAAGTGTTGTGCCTTTGTGTGTACCTTTTACTTCCATCAGTGGATAGAATAGAATGTAAGGATTATAGAATCTCTGTCATGGTAGGGTTCAGCCTATTTTCTAACTCATTTTCCAGCCTGGGGTTGGTTCCCCGTTCTGCACTGGATTTCTGTCTTGCGTGCTGGAATTTACCTGGCTTCTCACTGATGAATACACAACCAGTTAGGGATTCGAAAGGTGTACAAACCCTGTAAAAGTTGTATAGACCCTGAGGAGTAGGCCTTTTGACATTTTCTGTGGTGTGTGATTTAGCCAGCCAATGAAATAATTTCTGGTCTCAGGATAGTTTTTCATCCTGCCACTAGATGTCAGGAACAATAAGAGTCAGATTGTATCTATGTTACAGAAAAGAACCAGGCTCCAGAACTGTTTTCGTATCTTTCTCAGTACTGACATTAGTGTATTTCATAAATACTTACTGAGTACCTACTATGTGTCAGCCACAGTTTTAGACATTCAGGAAGAATCAGGACACAAAACAGACAGTAACGGGCCTAACTAAGAGACTCTGTAGATTTAGGAGGTGTGTACAGATAAAAGAGAATTCAAGACCAGCCTGGGCAACCTAGCAAGACGCCATCTCTACAAATGTTTCTGAAAAAACTTATCCAGGCATGGTGGCGCACGCTTGTCGTTGTAGCTACTCAGGAGGCTGAGGTGGGAGGATCACTTGAGCTTGGGAGGTCAAGTCTGCAATGAACCATGGTCACACCATTGCACTACATCCTGAGTGACAGAGAAAGACCCTGTCTCAGAGACAAAGAAAAGAAACAAAATGAATGAAAGAAAGAAAGAAGAGAGAGAGAAGGAAAAAGAGAAAGAGAGAGAAAGAGAGAGAGAGAGAGAGAAAGAAAGAAAGAAAGAAAGAAAAGAAAGAAAGAGAAAGAAAGAGAAAGAAAGAGAAAGAAGGAGAGAAAGAGAAAGAAGAAAGAGAGAAAGAGAAAGAGAGGAAGAAAAGAAAGAGAGAAAGAAAGTTAGTTTCTGGTAGGCAGTGGAGTAGGTAAAGGCAGAGAAGCTTCCTAAGGGGGATGCCAACAGGGTTGGTGTGAGTTGGGGTCCTCTCTGAGGCACACAAGACACAATTCAATCTGCAGGAGATTTATTGGAGGCAACCCCTGTGAGGGGAAAAGGAGATGGAACCAGAGAAGGTGGTGAAAGCCCTCAAGCCTCCGCGAAGTTTTGACTCTGTGAAATGGGGGAAGGCAGGAGCATTGGCACTGGGGAAGAAGCGTCTTTCTGTTCAGTGCAGATCTGATGATCAGGCTGATGGGAGAGCCTGAGCCAACGTGGCCAGCTGAGGCATCTGTCTTTTAGGAGTGGACATACATTTGTCCTCTGCTGTGCCTTCGGGAGTGTTCTGTGGATTTATGGTCCACCTGGAAAGGAGACAGTGGATTGAGAAAGGAAGTAGCCGGTGCTGTTCCTCAATTGTGTTCACCACTGTGGGATATCTGAGTAGTGCATTTCTTAGTGTCTTTGGAATTCAAGGAAACTAGAGGCAGGAAAGTAGAAAGGAAAGGGACAGAAGAGCAACTACATCCATTTCCTAGATAAATTATTGCTGGGTCCGTGAACAGTAACGGTGGGCATTCATTAAATGCTATTGATTGTTTTAATTATTTTATTTTATTTTATATATTTTTTAGAGACAAGTTTCACTCTGTTGCTCAGACTGGAGTGCAGTGGTGTGATCACAGTTCACTGTAACCTTGAACTCCTGGGCTCCAACGATTCTCCCTCTTCAGCCTCCTGAGTAGCTGGGACTGCAGGTGGTTGCCACCACAGCCAGCTAATTTAGAAAAATTTTTTTAGAAACTGGGTCTCTCCATATTGCTCAGGCTGGTCTTGAATTCCTGGGCTCAAGACATACTCCTGCCTCAGCCTTCCAAAGCACTGGGATTACAGGTGTGAACCACCATGCCTGGCCCCTTTTTAATTATTTTATTTACAATAGTTTTTGTTATTGATCATGAGTAAATACAATTAGACATGAATTCTATAATCTTGAATAATAATTAAAACAATAAAATAAGGCTAATCAGCTGTTCTCTCTGACACCAAGCTCTGTTTTAATTAGGCATAACTTACAAAGTATTTTGTTCTATCCTTTATAGTGTATAGTGTATCCTAATAAAAGGATAAGGCCGGGCACGGTGGCTCAAGCCTGTAATCCCAACACTTTGGGAGGCCGAGACGGGCGGATCACGAGGTCAGGAGATCGAGACCATCCTGGCTAACACGGTGAAACCCCGTCTCTACTAAAAATACAAAAAACTAGCCGGGCGAGGTGGCGGGCGCCTGTAGTCCCAGCTACTTGGGAGGCTGAGGCAGGAGAATGGCGTGAACTCGGGAGGCGGAGCTTGCAGTGAGCCGAGATTGCGCCACTGCAATCCAGCCTGGGCGACAGAGCGAGACTCCGCCTCAAAAAATAAAATAAAATAAAATAAAAGGATAGAACTTTTCTATCATTTTATTAGATTTATGACATCACAGATTCCAGTTTCTTGTTATATCTATTATTATCTTCTTTTTCCTTTTGGAGAAAAAACAAAGAAAAAAAGAGAAAAAAATGTATATATATATATTTATTTCACCAATATAATTATAGGAATCTTTATAGTATGTATTGGCTCAAATAAAAAGCAGGCATCTTTTTATGGCTGTAGGATAGTTTATCTTGTATTTTATCCTTAGAGATGCTGCAGAAATTTTCAAACTATAGATAAACCACTGTTCTGATAAAATATGAAATTAAAAATGTTTATAAACATTTTTCTACTTAGAAACTTCTATCAGTTTTAGAGATTTGTTTCAGCAGTTCCCAAAGTTGGAATGCTTCAGTAAAATTTTCCTAAAAGCAAAAGTACTGAACAAATGGGCTGAGAGTCTCATGAGAAAAAACCTGTCAGGATTCTCAGTCTTTCCTACAGTGGCTCAGGGAGAAAATCCCAACGGACAGGATTTTTATTGTTAAGGTATTGACATGTTTTCTTCTTTTGAGAAACATATGAAAAAATAAGAAGATATATAAAGCATAATAAACTAAAGTAGGTTTATATTCAGTTAGAAAAAGAAAAAAATCGTGTAAAAATGTTTAAGTTTCCATGTGACTGCCTTATAACTCTGGTAGAAGCAATATGTTCCTTAAGCCATTTTTCTTTCTTTGATTTGAACTTACTACTTTCTTACAGTTTCACACTTTTTTTTTTTGTCAATGAGTACATTCCTTATTGTTTTACTTTATTATTTATTTTGATGAAACAAAGTATGTGTATATATTTATGGGGTACATGGGGTACTCGCTACAGACATATAATGCATAATAATGACATCAGGGTAAGTGGAGCATCCATCAGCTCAAGCGTTTATCATTTCTTTGTGCTACACACATTCCAGTTATACTCTATGCCATTCTAACTGATGTGAGATGGTATCTCATTGTAGTTTTGATTTGCATTTCTCTGATGGCCAGAGATGATGAGCATTTTTTCATGTGTCTGTTGGCTGCATAAATGTCTTCTTTTGAGAAGTGTCTGTTCATATCCTTTGCCCACTTTTTGATGGGGTGTTTGTTTTTTTCTTGTAAATTTATTTGAGTTGTTTGTAGATTCTGGATATTAGCCCTTTGTCAGATGAGTAGATTGCAAAAATTTTCTCCCATTCTATAGGTTGCCTGTTCACTCTGATGATAGTTTCTTTTGCTGTGCGGAAGCTCTTTAGTTTAATTAGATCATATTTTTAAATGTATAATAAATTATTGTTGACTGTAATCACTTTGTTGTGCTATCAAATGCTAGACCTTATTCATTCTATGTACTGTATTTTTGTGCCCATTAATCATCCCCAGTTCCCCCCCGTTCCCAGCCCCTGGTAACCATCCTTCTACTTTCTATCTCCATGAGTTCAATGGTTTTATTTATTTATTTTTTTTATTATACTTTAAGTTCTAGGGTACATGTGCACAACGTGCAGGTTTGTTACATATGTATACATGTGCCATGTTGGTGTGCTGCAGTCATTAACTCATCATTTACATTAGGTGTATCTCCTAATGCAATCCCTCCCCCCTCTTCCCACCCTACAATAGGCCCTGGTGTGTGATGTTCCCCACCCGGTGTCCAGGTGTTCTCATTGTTCAATTCCCACGTATGAGTGAGAACATGCAGTGTTTGGTTTTCTGTTCTTGCAATAGTTTGCTGAGAATGATGGTTTACAGCTTCATCCATGTCCCTACAAAAGACATGAACTCATCCTTTTTATGGCTGCATAGTATTCCATGGTGTATATGTGCCACATTTTCTTAATCCAGTCTATCATTGATGGAAATTTGAGTTGGTTCCAAGTCTTTGCTATTGTGAATAGAGCCACAATAAACATACATGTGCATGTGTCTTTATAGCAGCATGAATTACAATTATTTGTGTATATATCCAGTAATGGGATTGCTGGGTCAAATGGTACTTCTAGTTCAAGATCCTTGAGGAATCGCCACACTGTTTTCCATAATGGTTGAACTAGTTTACAGTCCCACCAACAGTGTAAAAGTGTTCCTGTTTCCCCACATCCTCTCCAGTACCTGTTGTTTCCTGACTTTTTAATGATTGCCATTCTAACTGATGCGAGATGGTATCTCATTGTGGTTTTGATTTGCATTTTGCTGATGGCCAGTGATGATGAGCATATTTTCATATGTCTGTTGGCTGCGTAAATGTCTTCTTTTGAGAAGTGTCTCTGTTCATATCCTTTGCCCACTTTTTGATGGGGTTGTTTGTTTTTTTCTTGTAAATTTGTTTGAGTTGGTCGTAGATTCTAGATATTAGTGCTTTGTCAGATGAGTAGATTGCAAAAACCTTCTCCCGTTCTGTAGGTTGCCTGTTCACTCTGATGGTAGTTTCTTTTGCTGTGCAGGAGCACTTTAGTTTAATTAGATCCAATTTGTCAATTTTGGCTTTTGCTGCCCTTGCTTTTGGTGTTTTAGACATGAAGTCCTTGCCCATGCCTATGTCCTGAATGGTATTGTCTAGGTTTTCTTCTAGGGTTCTTATGGTTTTAGGTCTAACATTTAAGTCTTTAATCCATCTTGAATTCATTTTTGTATAAGGTGTAAGGAAGGGATCCAGTTTCAGCTCTCTACATATGGCTAGCCAGTTTTCCCAGCACCATTTATTAAATAGGGAATCCTTTCCCATTTCTTGTTTTTGTCAGGTTTGTCAAAGATCAGATGGTCGTAGATGTTTGGTATTATTTCTGAGGGCTCTGTCCTGTTCCATTGGTCTATATCTCTGTTTTGGTACCAGTACCATGCTGTTTTGGTTACTGTAGCCTTGTAATATAGTTTGAAGTCAGGTAGTGTGATGCCTCCAGCTTTATTCTTTTGGCTTAGGATTGTCTCGGCAATGTGGGTTCTTTTTTGGTTCCATATGAACTTTAAAGTAGTTTTTTTCTAATTCTGTGAAGAAAGTTATTGGTAGCTTGATGGGGATGGCATTGAATCTATAAATTACCTTGAGCAGTATGGCCATTTTCACGATATTGATTCTTCCTATCCATGAGCATGCAATGTTCTTCCATTCGTTTGTGTCTTCTTTTATTTCATTGAGAAGTGGTTTGTAGTTCTCCTTGAAGAGGTCCTTGACATCCCTTGTAAGTTGGATTCCTAGGTATTTTATTCTCTTTGAAGCAATTGTGAATGGGAGTTCACTCGTGATTTTGCTGTCTGTCTGTTATTGGTGTATAAGAATGCTTGTGATTTTTGCACATTAATTTTGTATCCTGAGACTTTGCTGAAGTTGCTTATCAGCTTAAGGAGATTGGGGCTGAGACAATGGGGTTTTCTAAATATACAATCATGTCATCTGCAAACAGGGACAATTTGACTTCCTCTTTTCCTAATTGAATACCCTTTATTTCTTTCTCCTGCTTGCCCTGGCCAGAATTTCCAACACTCTGTTGAACAGGAGTGGTGAGAGAGGGCATCCCTGTCTTGTGCCTGTTTTCAAAGGGAATGCTTCCAGTTTTTGCCCATTAAGTATGATATTGGCTATGAGTTTATCATAAATAGCTCTTATTATTTTGAGATACTTCCCATCAATATTGAATTTATTGAGAGTTTCTATCATGAAGGGCTTTGAATTTTGTCAAAGGCCTTTTCTGCATCTATTGAGATAATCATATTTTGGTCATTGGTTCTGTTTATATGCTGGATTATGTTTATTGATTTGCGAATGTTGAACCAGCCTTGCATCCCAGGGATGAAGCCCACCTGGTCATGGTGGATAAGCTTTTTGATGTGCTGCTGGATTCAGTTTGCCAGTATTTTATTGAGGATTTTTGCATCAATGTTCATCAGGGATATTGGTCTAAAATTCTCTTTTTTTGTTGTGTCTCTGCCAGGCTTTGGTATCAGGATGATGCTGGCCTCATAAAATGAGTTAGGGAGGATTCTCTCTTTCTCTAATGATTGGAATAGTTTCAGAAGGAATGGTACCAGCTCTTCCTTGTACCTCTGGTAGAATTTGGCTGTGAATACGTCTGGTCCTGGACTTTTATTGGTTGGGAGGCTATTAATTATTGCCTCAATTTCAGAGTCTGTTATTGGTCTCTTCAGGGATTCAACTTCTCCCTGGTTTAGACTTGGGAAGGTGTATATGTGTCCAGGAATTTATCCATTTCTTCTAGGTTTTCTAGTTTATTTGCATAGAGGTGTTTATAGTATTCTCTGATGGTAGTTTGTATTTCTGTGGGACCAGTGGTGATATCCCCTTTATCATTTTTTATTGCATCTATTTGATTCTTCTCTCTTTTCTTCCTTATTAGTCTTGCTAGTGGCCTATCAATTTTGTTGATCTTTATAAAAAACAAGCTCCTGGATTCACTGATTTTTTGAAGGGTTTTTTGCGTCTCTATCTCATTCAATTCTGCTCTGATCTTAGTTATTTCTTGCTTTCTGCTAGCTTTTGAATGTGTTTGCTCTTGCTTCTCTAGTCCTTTTAATTGTGATGTTAGGGTGTCAATTTTAGATCTTTCCTGCTTTCTCTTGTGGGCATTTAGTGCTATAAATTTCCCTCTACACACTGCTTTAAATGTGTCCCAGAGATTCTGGTATGTTGTATCTTTGTTCTCTTTGGTTTCAAAGAACATCTTTATTTCAGCCTTCATTTCGTTATGTACCCAGTAGTCATTCAGGAGCAGGTTGTTCAGTTTCCATGTAGTTGAGCAGTTTTGAGTGAGTTTCTTAATCCTGAATTCTAGTTTGATTGCACTGTGGTCAGAGAGACAGTTTGTTATAATTTCTGTTCTTTTACATTTGCTGAGGAGTGCTTTACTTCCAACTATGTGGTCAATTTTGGAATAAGTGTGATGTGTTGCTGAGAAGAATGTATATTCTGTTGATTTGGGGTGGAGAGCTCTGTAGATGTCTACTAGGTCCACTTGGTGCAGAGCTGAGTTCAATTCCTGGATATCCTTGTTAACTTTCTGTCTCGTTGATCTGTCTAATGTTGACAGTGGGGTGTTAAAGTCTCCTATTATATTTGTGTGGGATTCTAAGTCTCTTTGTAAGTCTCTAAGGACTTGCTTTATGAATCTGGGTGCTCCTGTATTGGGTGTGTGTGTGTATATATATATGTATATGATAGTTAGCTCTTCCTGTTGAATTGATCCCTTTACCATTACGTAATGGCCTTCTTTGTCTCTTTTGATCTTTGCTGGTTTAAAGTCTGTTTTATCAGAGACTAGGATTGCAACCCCTGCCTTTTTTTTGTTTTCCATTTGCTTGGTAGATCTTCCTCCATCCCTTTATTTTGAGCCTATGTGTGTCTCTGCATGTGAGATGGGTCTCCTGAATACAGCACACTGATGGGTCTTGACTCTTTATCCAATTTGCCAGTCTGTGTCTTTTAATTGGAGCATTGAGTCCATTTACATTTAAGGTTAGTATTGTTATGTGTGAGTTTGACCCTGTCATTATGATGTTAGCCAGTTATTTTGCTCATTAGTTGATGCAGTTTCTTCCTAGCATTGATGGTCTTTACATTTTGGCATGTTTTTGCAGTGGCTGTACCAGTTGTTCCTTTCCATGTTTAGTGCTTCCTTCAGGAGCTCTCATAGGGCAGGCCTGGTGGTGACAAAATCTCTCAGCATTTGCTTGTCTGTAAAGAATTTTATTTCTCCTTCACTTATGAAGCTTAGTTTGACTGGATATGAAATTCTGGGTTGAAAATTATTTTCTTTAAGAATGTTGAATATTCGCCCCCACTCTCTTCTGGCTTGTAGAGTTTCTGCCGAAAGATCCACTATTAGTCTGATGGGCTTCCCTTTGTGGGTAACCTGCCCTTTCTCTCTGGCTGCCGTTAACATTTTTTCCTTCATTTCATCTTTGGTGAATCTGACAATTATGTGTCTTGGAGTTGCTCTTCCCAAGGAGTATCTTTGTGGCATTGTCTGTATTTCCTGAATTTGAATGTTGGCCTGCCTTGCTAGGTTGTGGAAGTTCTCCTGGATAATATCCTGCAGAGTGTTTTCCAACTTGGTTTCATTCTCCTCGTCACTTTCAGGTACACCAATCAGACATAGATTTGGTCTTTTCACATAGTCCCATATTTCTTGGAGGCTTTGTTCATTTCTTTTTACTCTTTAATCTAAACTTCTCTTCTCACTTCATTTCATTCATTTGATCTTCATTCACTGATACCCTTTCTTCCAGTTGATTGAATCGGTTACTGAAGCTTGTGAATTTGTCATGTACTTCTCATGCCATAGTTTTCAGCTCTATCAGGTCATTTAAGGACTTCTCTACACTAGTTATTCTAGTTAGCCATTCATCTAATCTTTTTTCAAGGTTTTTAGCTTCTTTGTGATGGGTTTGAACTTCCTCCTTTAGCTCAGAGAAGTTTGATCGTCTGAAGCCTTTTTCTCTCAACTCGTCAAAGTCATTCTCCGCCCAGCTTTGTTCTGTTGGTGGCAAGGAGCTGTGTTCCTTTGGAGGGGGAGAGGCACTCTGATTTTTAGAATTTTCAGGTTTTCTGCTCTGTTTTTTCCCCATTTTTGTGGTTTTTACCTACCTTTGGTCTTTGATGATGATGACGTACAGATGGGGTTTTGGTGTGGATGTCCTTTCTGTTTGTGAGTTTTCCTTCTAACAGTCAGGATCCTTAGCTGCAGGTCTGTTGGAGTTTGCTGGAGGTCCACTGCAGACCCTGTTGGTCTGGGTATCAGCAGCAGAGGCTGCAGAGCAGCGAATATTGCTGAACAGCAAATGTTGCTGCCTGATTGTTCCTCTGGAAGCTTCGTATCAGAGGGGTACCCGGCCGTGTGAGGTGTCAGTCTGCCCATACTGGGGGGTGCCTCCCAGTTAGGCTACTCGGGGTTCAGGGCCGCACTTGAGGAGGAAGTCTGTCTGTTCTCAGATCTCACACTCCATGCTGGGAGAACCACTACTCTCTTCAAAGCTGTCAGACAGGGACGTTTAAATCTGCAGAGGTTTCTGCTGCCTTTTGTTCAGCTATGTCCTGCCCCCAGAGGTGGAGTCTACAGAGGCAGGCAGGCCTCCTTGAGCTGCAATGGGCTCCACCCAGTTCGAGCTTCCAGGCTGCTTTGTTTACCTACTCAAGCCTCAGCAATGGCGGGTGCCCTTCCCCCAGCCTCACTGCCACCTTGCAGTTACATCTCAGACTGCTGTGCTAGCAATGAGCAAGGCTCTGTGGGTGTGGGATCCTCTGAGCCAGGCACGGGATATAATCTCCTGGTGAGCCCTTTGCTAAGACCCTTGGAAGAGTACAGTATTAGAGTGGGAGTGACCCAATTTTCCAGGTGCTGTGTGTCACCGTTTCCCTTGGTTAGGAAAGGGAATTCCCTGACCCCTTGTGCTTTCCAGGTGAGGCGATGCCTCGCCCTGCTTTGGCTCTTGCTCAGTGGGCTGCACCCACTGTCCTGCACCCACTGTCTGACACACCCCAGTGAGATGAACCCGGTACCTCATTTGGAAATGCAGAAATCACCTGTCTTCTGCGTCGCTCACGCTGGGAGCTGTAGACTGGAGCTGTTCCTATTTGGCCATCTTGGAACCCGAGGTCAATGATTTTCACTTTTAGCTCCCACAAATGAATGAGAACATGTGAAGTTTGTCTTCCTATGCCTGGCTTATTTCACTTAACTTAATATCCTCCAGTTCTATCTATGTTGCTGCATATGACAGGATTTCATTCTTTCTTATGACTGAATAATATTCCATTGTGTGTAAGTGCCACATTTTTTTATCCATTCTTCTGTTGATGGGCACTTAGGTTGCTTCCAAATTTTGGATGTTGTAAATAGTGCTGCAGTAAATACAGGAGGGCACGTATCTCTTGATCTACTGATTTCCTTTCCTTTGGGTATGTACCTAGCACTGGGATTGCTGGATCATATGGTAGTTCTATTTTTAGTTTTTTGAGGAACCTCCATACTGTTCTCCATAGTAGCTATACAAATTTACATTCCCACCAGCAGTGTACACAGATTTCCTTTTTTTCCACATCGTGGCCAGCATTCGTCATTGCCTGTCTTTCTTAAATACTTTTGTTAAGGAAATATGAATCTTGATGTTAACATATAAAGTCACATGACTAATGATTACTGTTTCATTCAAGAGGAGGATAATTATGTGGTAATAATGATATAAACTGTAAATCCTTGCTGAGAAGATATGAATTAGTGAAAGCATGAAATATAGAAAGTGATTATTTAAGGAACTAGACCAAGGCTAATATAGTGTCACCTGGCAGAGATTTCTTCTCTCTCTGTCTCATCTTAATGCACAAATAATTTGCTGCCAAAATTTGAACCCAACCAATGACAAACTCAGGTTATATTAGAAAATCAATATTTTAATTTTTAATACATATTTAGTGAATAAAATGTTTTATTCTTTTAAAACAGATAAGCATTAAAATTATACTCCTATTCACACCCTCTATGTACTGAGCAAACCCTCTTGCTGGTACAAGTATATTCTTCAGAACAAAGCTGTCCCAAATATCTCAAAGGACAAATTCATGGAATTCAGAGAAATGTACTTTCACAGGCAGAAAAAGAAATCTTTGAGATATCATATAGGCATAGTTTGCACACTGAGAAACTTGGAGATGTATTCATAAATCTTACAGAAATTGAGGACTCAGAAAAAAAGTCCATGAATAAAATTGAAACTCCTCAAATATTTAATATTGTGAAATACACAGTGAACAATTCCACAGCTAACGCTCATAACTGCTTTTATGTTTCTGTTCAGTTGAGGAAAAATCCTTTCAGGAGTTCCTACCTAATCACTTTACTTGAGGTCTTGGCTATCAAGGAAGAAAAACAATCTCTTCACCTTCGTATAAATGTCTTCTAGTTTATCAGGATATGATAATTGATCAAGAAGTAAGTGAGTTCAATAAAGGTCATAGGAGACAAACTCCCCATGAAAAGATGAAAGAGGAGCAAGTTATTAGACCACCATGGCAATAAAATTAATTGCTTCCCTTTATTAAAGGTAGAATTACATTGTTTTTAAATATAGATCATTATATAGAAGTCATAGGAACTTAGAACTGGAGAGGGAAAACTTAGGAATGATTTAGGTTGGGATCTTCATTTTACAAAAGTGAAAATGTACTAAAGAAGATACATCATGGGATAAAGACCTAGTTGCAGCAGAACTGAGATATTAGGTCAATAATTATGGAGATGCCAATATATTATTGTTAGGGTTTCTAAAGGAGTCTACATCAGGTTTTGTTTTTCAGTCATTTAAAATGCTATTATTTTTGCATTGAATGGAATTTTGTTGGCAATTTTTATTATAAAAATAATTCATGCAAGTAATTTTTTTTAGTGTTATAATGTAAGAAGATATAAAACATAAAGTAAAATTCTTCACCACTACCAGTCCCCCATTCATTGCCCTAATTCCACTCTGCATAGACCATCAAGAGTTTAAGTTTTTGTTATCCTTGTAGTTACTGATATAATATTTCATTATACATTTTTCTTCTTAATTTATGAAATTTAGAATCTCTACATCTCCACTAAAAACTTTCAAGAATTTAGTTTATTAATTACACTTTCTGATGTATCAATTATATTCTTGTCCTTTATATTTATATTGTAGTTAATTATTCCATGGTATACCAATAGGTTGATCTAAAATAAAATAAACAGATTTTACAATTCGATGGTAATGTCATTTTTTGGGTTCTAAAACTAAATCGAATTGGACCCATCAAAAAATAAAGTGTAATTCCAGGTCTTTCAAATGGTACCACTCAAAAAAGACATTAGCAAGCAACCCAGTATACTACCTCTGCTATTATTTTCTTTCTAGCATCTTCTGGATCCTTCTCAACCATGGTTTTTCTTGCAAACATGTTGCCTCTTTTCTTGGAATTATGTATTATCTTAATTGCTGAATTTGAAGAGCAAATTTTTTTCATATAAGTTGAGTGGTATGGAAGCTTTCTGAATTGACGCTCTACCACTTAATTTGATGCTTGAGCTATACATGACATTTGGGGTTCAACTCCTTTTTCTTCAGAATTTCAAAGTATGGCTTGGTTTCCTGACTTCCACTGCTCCGTTTCAGCAGCCTGCTGTCAGACTGCAGAGAGACTGACGATCTGCTTATCTTCTCCATGGACACAGATAGACCGCATTTTCCGCCTTCCTTGCCCTTAGACATGGCCGGGAATCAATAGCAGCAGTGATGGCTTCCATTTAGGGGACAAATTTTGTTGTTTTGTTATGTTCTTTGTACAAATTCAAGAGGGTACAAGTGTAACTTTGTTGCATGGATATATTGCACAGTGGTAAAGCCAGGGCTTTTAGTGTATTCATCACCTGAATAATGGACATTGTCCCCACTATGTAATTTCCGATCCGCCCCTCCTATCCCTACCCTTCCTAGTCTCCACTGTCCATCATTCCACATGCTATGGCCATATGTACACATTATTGAGCTCCCATTTGGAAGTGAGAATATGCAGTCTGTCTATTTCTGAGTTGTTTCACTTAAAATAATGGCCTCCGTGTTCCATCCATGTTGCTGCAAAATATACAATTTCATTCCTTTTTATAGCTGAATAGTATTCCATTGAGTGTATGTACACATTCTCTTCATCCAGTCATCCACTGATGAGCACTTAGGTTGATTCCATTTCTTTGCTGTCCTGAACTGTGCAGAGGTCTTTTTGCTCTAATGATTTCTCTAGCTTTGAGTAGATACCCAGTAGTGGGATTGCTGGATCATGTGGTTCTATTTCTAGTCCCTTGAGAAATCTCCACACTGTGCTCCATCGAGGCTGTACTAATTTATATTCCACCAGCAGTGTGGAAGGAAGGATGCAGAGAAAAGGGCTAAGGCTTCTATGAAGCAACTATGGTCCCCCTACACATTCTTTCCACAGACAGCAGAGCCACAGGAAGGAAGGACCTGGGTGCTTGAATGTGTATGTAAGGAAAGTCACCCACAGAGAGCTGTTTTAAACTATTAAGCACCTGAGGAAGAAACATCTAATTATAAGGCTTACCTATATTTGTCATAGCAGCTACCATTCCTTTCCTCACTGGATTTTTCTTTTTTCTTTTTCTTTGTGTGTGTGTGTGTGTGTGTGTGTGTGTGTGTATGTATGTGATGGAGTTCCACTCTTGTTGCCCAGGCTGGAGTGCAATGGCGAGATCTCGGCTCACTGCAACCTCCGCATCCTAGGTTCAAGCGATTCTCCTGCCTCAGCCTCCTGAGTAGCTGGGATTACAGGCATGTGCCACCACACCCGGCCATTTTTTTTTTTTTTTTTTTTTTTTAGTAGAGATAGGGTTCTTCCATGTTGGTCAGGCTGGTCTCAAACTCCTGACCTCAGGTGATTCACCCTTCTTGGCCTTCCAAAGTGCTGGGATTACAGGCATGAGCCACCACGCCTGGCCCCTCTCTGGATTTTTCTTAAGGATTTTCTCTTCGTCCTTGGAGTTCTGAAATTCCACTAAGATATCTAGGTTTGAGAATTTCTCATGCATTCTGATCAGAACCTTTCATGAATTCTGATCAGTTCTTTCACTTTAAATACTCAAAAGGAATATTTCTGCTCCTCCTTCTCTACAGTCTCTTTCCCAACATTATCTCTGTTCACTCCTCCTAGAACTCCTATGAGATAGACGTTGAACTTCTTGAAACTTGTCTCCAACCCTATACACTTTCCTCTAATATCCTGTGCCACTCTGGGATTTTTGCTGTATTTATGATACACTGACTGCCTCAACTTTGTCCTCAAGATGCCCAAGACTGTTTACATTTTATTACATGCTCTATCCATTTTGATGGGGGTGAGGGATTGTGACCACATTTTTAATATATGAGAGTTCTTTCTTCCTATTCTGCTCTTTTTTAATACCAATGTGATCTAATTTTTGATGTATGTAGTCTCCTCTGGAAACTGTGTAAGAATTCTAACTTTTTAAAATTGTCTCTTTTGTTCCCAGAAATATGTTTTTCTCTTTTTCCACCCTCCACCCTTTCAGTTTTCCTCCAGTCTGACAATCCTTCAGTCTGTCAATCCTCCATTGCTCTTTCATGTTGATAAGCAAGTCCTGTGGAGTCCTCACATCCCCCACGTCTACGTACCCCACAGGCCAGTGCACTCAACTGTGGCCAGGGGCCTTCCGGCTCCCTGGAAGTGGCAGGGTTAGGCCCATGAACCAGAGGTTTCTGTGCTGGGAAGGTGAGCAGGGAACGTGTGGAAGGGTCAAGGACTCCAGCAATAGTTAAGAAAGCCTTTCTCTGGGGATTGAACTCTGTGGGGAAGATGCCTTTCCTTTTGTTTGTTTGGTTTTTGTCCCTCTTGGCCCAGTGTGGAAGTCCAGCTTTGCCTGGAGGTCTGCACTGCTTCTCCCTGGACTCCCAAGCCCTCTGATTAGGCCTCCCCGCCAAGCAGTCCTTTCTCCCCACTCCCTGGGAGAAGAGTCTCTAAGCTTAACTGACAGCAAAAAAGGCAGCGTTCAGCCCTGGCAAGAGACAGAGGAATAGTGGCCAGGTTCCGACTTCTCTGACGTGAGCCCATGGTTGTCGCGAAAGCTTCTGTCCACTGCCCACTGCGGAGGGGCACTGCCCAGCAGCAGGGAAGGGCCAGAGGCTGCCAGTGACGAGACTGGACTCTGCCACTGACCAGTGATGTCACCTCCTGCAAGGTCGTCATCTCTGTGTACTTCAGACTTTGCCTCTCTACAGGGCATAATCTCAGCATCTCCATCAAAGGATTGCAGTGAGGAGAAGTTTCTTCTGGGGCCTCTCCCCTTGGCTGCAGATGGCCGCCTCCCCTCTGCATCCTCCTGTAGCCATCTCTGCCTGTGAATATCTGTGTCCTAATCTCTTCTTCTTATAAGGACACCAGTTATGTTGGATTAACCCATTATGCCTCATTTTACCGTATTCACCTCTTCAAGGGCCCTATCTCTAAATACAGTCACATTCTGAGGTACTAGAGGCTAAAATTTCAATACACAAATTTTTGGTAGGTGGGGAAGGGGGCACAATTCAGCACTTCGCACATGCAAACCGCTGGAAAAGCCTCTGCACACAGCCAGCTTCCTGTCAGTGTGAGATAGCACTCGTGAGAAAAGCAGGTTCCTCTCTCTTGTTCCTGCCTGGGCTCCCTGATCACAGGATTTCTCTGTCCTTGGCTCCCTGTGGTCATTTGCTCCACATGGAAGTCCCAGGAAGAAGCAGACTCTGGCCAAGTCCAGGTCAGGCTCCTGCTCACCAGAGGTTGCAAGAGAGGAAAGTAAGCATCAGTGGTGAGAAACTGAGCCCACCCCACTGTGATCCCCCACATCAGGGTGGCCTCACCCCTCACATGGAAACAGGGTCACATTAGAGACACCTCCTAACTGCTTTCACTACATCTACTCTGACTCCTTTGCAAACTGTTCTGTCCACTGCCACCATAGCGATCTTAAAAATACTTAGCACGAATTTTGCAATTCAAGAAATCCTAGGAAGAACATTCTACTTTTTTCCCCATAATATTCCTTGATGCACTATCTCTTCTGAGAAAATTCTGGAAATTGTATTCTTTATGGATTTAAGCAGGCAGGCAATAGGATAGGAAGGTTGATTAGATTCCATCTTAAGTTCTAAAGAAACTATGATGAGTTATGGGTTTCTTAGTGAATCTTTTATAACTATACCAAATTGGTCACTTTGAATTTTGAAATGTAAATTATCTCCAAATCCTCACAGTAACTTTCAACTCGGCATCTTTTTTCAGAAATGCACAGATGGCCAGAATAATGGTAGCCTTCAGATTTAAGAAGTGTTTGAGACTGAGGGGAATTCCTAAGCCAGAATTTCTGAGTAGCTTTTTCCTACAGGCCATATCCAGGAAGAAGAGACTAGGTTCATCAAGAGTGGAAAAGTTTTCTTCCTTTGTAGTAAATTTAGCCACTTGGGCTAAGTTCAAGGTGCCCAGGACCATCCCCGTGTTTGGGAGACTGACACTACGGTTCTCTGGGAGAAGTACCTACAATTTTCTTTTCTTTTCTTTTCTTTTCTTTTGTTTTGTTTTGTTTATTTTTTGAGATGGAGCTTCGTTCTTCTTGCCCAGGCTGGAGTGCAGTGGCGCGATTTCAACTCACTGCAACCTCCACCTCCCGGGTTCAAGCAATTCTCCTGCCTCAGCCTCCCGAGTAACTGGGATTACAGGCATGCGCCACCATGCCCAGCTAATTTTTGTATTTTTAGTAGAGATGGGCTTTCTCCATGTTGCTCAGGCTGGTCTTGGACTCCGGACCTCAGGTGATCCACCTGCCTTGGCCTCCCAACATGCTGGGATTACAAACAGCCACCGCGCCCAGCCAAGAAGCACCTACAAATTTAAAGGGAGCACACAGTGGTGGCTTCCCCCACTGAGAGGCTCCTGGGCATAGGCAGACCTTCATCTGCCGCCACAACCCATTGCACATGAAACTGCAGGGAGAGAACAGGGAATCTCTGTGCAAAGTATTACTGTCTCAGATGAGGGCTCTAAATAATAAATGCTGTTTTGAAAATAAGATAAACCCCATCAACAGCTCAGATAGGAGAACTGGGGCCCCCAGCACCTGCCTATGCTTAAGAAGATCACACTGCTTTTTTTCTAGGACAGAGAAGGAGAAACAAGGGAGTCCCAGACCCCCTGAGAGGAGAGATCGTAGGGTAATGAGAGATAGCAATAGAGAGAGAGGAGAGAGATGCTTCGTGTTCATCATTTTGCCTAGGGTTAGCCCCATGCAGTATCAGCATAAGTCTGGCTCAGAATTCATTCGGGCAGAAAATGACCCAGACTTGGTGGCCTCTCTTCATAAACTCTAGATTCCTGCTGAAGGTGGTGGTGCCTGTAGGTTCAGAATTGCTCAGAGTCAAGGAATGAGGAGAGGAGGTTTTGCCAAGTAGGACATCAGGGGACAGAAAATGTATGTGTGGCTTGGTTGCAAACAACACAGAAAACTATCCAAGGAGCCAAGTTGTCTTGTATTTATTCTGTTTTCCTTGAAAACCCAGGCATACAACCAGGGACAGATCATTTTTCCCCATGCTTGTCAGCTCAAGGCAAACAGGAAAAATGGAATACGTAGCAAAGAAAGGCAAGTGCAGCCCCAGGAAAATAGGTGGGAGAACGAGGAGCTATCAATGAGGGGGGAAAAATAAACACAGTTCGAATGAGTGCAGTGGCTTTCACCTGTAATGCCAGCACTTTGGGAGGGTGAGGCGGGCAGATCACTTGAGCTCCGAAGTTTGAACATGATGAACCCCGTCTCTAGAAAAATACAGAAATTACCCTGGCATGGTAATCCCAGCTACTCGGGAGGCTGAGGCAGGAGAATCGCTTGAACCTGGGAGGCGGAGGTTGCAGTGAGCCGAGATCATGCCACTGCCCTCCAGCCTGGGCGGCAGAGCAAGGTTCCGCCTCAAAAACAAAACAAAACAAAAACCCAGTTTGTTCTTCAAATATTCTGGTTTTCCTACTATCTTGCATTTAGCAGTCTTTTGTAAAACATACCATAGAAGACGAAAGAAGACAAAACTTTTCCCCCTTTCAAACTCTCAAAATACCACTGCATTTATTAAAAATTTAACAAAACAATTCATTGCCTCCTCCGAAGAACCTGTGGAAAAATACCCTACCTGTTATTCTGTGTGGTGAACTTCCTCTGGGTTTCCCTCTTTAAAAGTTCCGCTTTACTCATTTATTTATTTATTTTTAATTTGAGACAGAGTCTCGCTCTGTCGCCCAGGCTGGAGTGCAGTGGTACCATCTCGGCTCACTGCAACCTCTGCCTCCTGGGCCAAGTGACTCTCCTGCCTCAGCCTCCTGAGTAGCTGGGTTTACAGGCACCCACCACCATGCCCAGCTAATTTGTGTATTTTTAGTGGAGATGGGGTTTCGCCATGTTACCCAGGCTGGTCTTGAACTTCTGACCTCAGGTGATCTGCCTGCCTCGGCCTCCCAAAGTGCTGGGATTACAGGCATGAGACACTGCGCCTGGCCCCACCTTACATTTACTTTTGTCAAGCAATTAATCCTCAATAAGCACAAGCTCATATTGTAAGGACATATGTTTGCTTTTGGGAGAAAGTTGTTAATGGCTAAATGTATTCATTGTTCCTGGTTTCACAAGCTCATGATGGCAGGCACCATAATGTTGTCCAAGTCCTGGTGACTGTTTTCTTTTGCACAGGGCACGGGCCTGTCTCTCACATTCACAGCTGTTGTGCATGCTTTGCATTGAGAAAAAGAAAAAGGAGCCGGGAGAGGAAAAAAAAAAAAACTCATTTGTGATGGGTGTGTGAACAAGTGCTAGCTCATCCTCTCCCACTGTCTCTGGAATGAGTCTGAATTGCCTGATACTGATGTACCTTCCTAAAACGAACCGGAGGCCCAGGCAGGTGCAGGCGGGCTGAGTTAATCAAGACGAAGTTGCTATGACTTTAAACCAAACAAACAGTCCCCCACGGTCTGGGGAGTAGTGGTGGTGGGCGCTGGTAATCCCAGCTACTTAGGAGGCTGGAGCAGGAGAATCGCTTGAACCTGGGAGGAGGAGGTTGCAGTGAGCCGAGATAGTGCCACTGCACTCCAGCCTGGGCAACAGAGGGAGACTCCGTCACAACACACACACACACAGACAAAAAAAAAAGAAAGAAAGAAAGAAAAAAGAAAAAAAGAAAAAGAAAAGAAAACTCCTTTGCGGTCAATAGTGAGAAAGAAATTGAGAATAGCAGCCCAGGGTCATGAAGCTACCAGGCTGCACAAGGACTGCCCCCTACTGGTGGCCAAGGTGCTCAGAGTCTGAAAAGGAAAGCAGCCATCCTGTTAGCGAGGTCATTGACTATAAGGTAGGAAGGATCTTGTTCAGTCACCTTTGAAGAAAGTTATGTGGTCTGAGCAAACTCTACTTATTCTAAACATGCTTATTTCTCAAGAGATATGAACTACATTATTATGCATGTAGCATTACTACATATATATAAATAGACCTACCCACACACGTGTGCATGCACACACACTCTTCTTTGGGTAGATATTCAAGAAATAGTCCCTGGGCAGTGGGACTAGGGGAAGAGGTAGAAAATATTTATTTTTTGTTTCATACCCTTCTGTAGTGTTTAATATATTTTTGGGGGGGACAGATATCAACTTTGTAATTAATAAAAGGAAAGCAGTAATAGCCACAAGATTTCCCTTCCAATATCCATATACTTTAAAATGATCTGTGTTATCAGAGTGGTATCATATCAGAATATTCAAGGCAACGTTCCACCAGGCCATATTGCAAAGCATGGTTTTGAGGTAGCTGGCTATGATTTGTGCGGGCAACATGGATGTCTTGCTAATTGCTTTTTGACATCATCTCAGCTAGGCAGTAAAATATAGGTAAGGTGACCACACTTTCCATTTCATACCTCTCATCCTGATACTTTTCATGCTCAAAAATGTCCTGGACAATAAATTGTATATCCACCCTAGTTATGGGCAGCTATGTGGCTTGTTCATTTAATCCACCCTCGAAAATAACACTTTAGGTTAAAAAAGGTGGGGGCAGCCACCTCCTAGTCACTGTGATAAGTACTTTATATACATTGTTTAACTTAATCTCACAATGGCTTTTTGAGGTCAGTGAAATTATACTAATAACAAATTGAGATTTGATAACTTGCACTTGATTTTGACTGTCTTACCTGCTGATTTCAGAAGTTCAGTGACACTGTGTTATTGACTGTGTCTGTCCTTTCAAAATATTCAGACACAAACAAACTCCTAATGTCTATGTAATTCTAATAATATCTTCCTACCTCTAATATAGACTTAATACAGATTTTAGAATCAAATCTTGTTCTTGTTCTCAACTCAAAATCCATTTCCTCCAGGACACCTTCCTTGTCTTCTTAACTAGATCAATTTCTCTTGTTACATACTCTCACAGCCACTTTCAAAGCAGCTATTCATTTATAAAGATTTAGTTGATTGAGACCTGTATTCCCAATCTTCTAAGCTTCTTGCAGGCAGTGAGCACTCCTGTTTGCCTTTCAGTATTTCTCCAGCACCAAGCATGTTACGTGAGTAGCACTGACATATTCATAGTCACTCAATGAGTATGTGTTGGAAGAATTAAAAGCAATATCTTGCCTGAAACCCAGAAGAGGGGTTCTAGCATCTCACATGTAAACCAAAGGATCCAGCCATAAGAGAGGTGGGAAAAGAAGAGAGTGGCCCTTCTTTCCCTCAGAGGCTCAAATTCTAAGCTAACAAAGCCAGAATACCTCAGGTTTTCAGAAACGGGTATAAACTGCAGTGTTTTGCGATCTAACTCCCGAGGAAGTATCTGTGACCCCATTTCATTTAGTCCTCTTACCTTACTGTCCAGAGTGGCCTCCACCAAGCTCCTTCTGTATTAATCCCACTGCCAACATTCAGCCTTGACAGTAATGATTCAGTGAGATCATAACTTTTTAACGTTTTCCTAACTGTGTGGTTTAGAAATGGCGATCTGAAAGAAAACACACACAAAGTGACTTTGGCAGAGCAATTATCCATGTCAAATAGTGGGACGGGGTGGGAATGACTAAGGGTGATTAAGGGGTGATTACTACGGTCCTGTCCCTAAATTAAAGAAATCTCGATGGGCGGTAGGCTACTCTGGGACTCAAACTTTCATCCACATTTCTGTTCCTCTTAACAATATTCATCTTATGGGTTTTGAAATAAAAGTTTGCAGAACTTCTTTTTTAAAATGACAGTTGCACCTCATTGTTTCATTTGTGACAATAGCAACATGCACAAACATGGGTTCCTAATGAAAGTTTTCCCTTTGGATACAGCCAGCTATATATTTAGCAGCAGAAAGCAAGGGCATAAATAATAGGTCACTTTTGGCATTGTTATTAGATTTGATTAATCTGTCGGGATGCGGTAAGACTAAGGAGGATGAATGTCTATATAGTTAAATTAAGGAAGTGATGTAAAATAAACACATCCAGTGGCAAAAAAAAAAAAAAAAATCCTCCTTTTTTCCAACCATCCAATTACTTACCCAAACAAAGATTTCCTTTATATGTGATGTGATCACTAACTGCCTTTGCAACTTTTCCTTGCGGGTAGGAAAAGTGCAGAACTTGGCAACTAAACTTGTATATTTCAACTTAAAAAACATATGACTTTAGAAGCCATGGAGCATCCTGTACTGATTCACAGATGGACCAATTTTTAAAAAATCATTATAATTTACAGTTCTCAACAATACGAGACTACATTAAGTATGCACAGAAAACAAATGCAGCCTCTGAATTTAATCCTAGTTTGCATTATCTCTTATGTGTTGTTCTTATTTGTATGTCACAGCCTGAAGCTTTTGACATTGTACATTCATCTGTCAGGAAAAATGTTTGGAGGAAAGGGATCACAGAGACCAATAAGAAAATCCACTGAACTACTGAGACTTGTAGGTTAATTTAAGTAGTGAGAAAACTCTATTTTAAATGTGATGATATACTAGAAAATGAGACTATTTAGCATTGTACTTTCCCTCTGGCAAGGCAAAAGGGCACTTGGTCTCATGTTTTCATTTCTTTTCTTTTTAAAATTATTATTTAAACAGGACAAAAATAATGTAATGCAGAACAAATGTCATTAACTCTAGAAAACTAAATATCTAATGAGGCCATTTCAGTCAAATGCCTAAGATTCTTTTAATCAAGCATTTGTTGTCATCAGGACCATATAGTTCACCTCTATAAACCACTATCAACCTAAAGTGAAAGAAACCTTTATTTCACTTCTTTTTTTTTTTTTTTTTTTTGAGACGGAGTCTCGCTCTGTCTCCCAGGCTGGAGTGCAGTGGCCGGATCTCAGCTCACTGCAAGCTCCGCCACCTGGGTTTACGCCATTCTCCTGCCTCAGCCTCCCGAGTAGCTGGGACTACAGGCGCCCGCCACTTTGCCTGGCTAGTTTTTTGTATTTTTTTTTTTTTTTTTTTTTTTTTTTTTTTTTAGTAGAGACGGAGTTTCACCGTGTTAGCCAGGATGGTCTCAATGTCCTGACCTCGTGATCCGCCCGCCTCGGCCTCCCAAAGTGCTGGGATTACAGGCTTGAGCCACCGCGCCCGGCCTTCACTTCTTTATATATTCTGCTTCCTCCATATACTTTTCTTCCTATTAATCAGGAGCGTCCCCTAGCTTGGATTTTTTCAGTGAGGTTTTTTATGTTGTCCAGTTTTGTCACTGCTTTGGCTGAAGTCCACAGAGGCTAGGGACCTGCATCAGGTAGCCTAGAGTGTTGGAGGCTCAGCAAGAATTCTAATTCCAGGAAAACGTGGCTTCCAGTTTTTGCTTTAATCATTAGAATGCAGGGTCGAGAGGTAGAATTTACCAAAAGAAACTGAAAAGTAATTATTTCTTTGTATTTAACTAGGTAGGGTGGAGGGAAGGGGAAGACTTGAACTCATTCCTCCACCACACTCTGGCCCAAGTTTCCATCTGATATCTCAGCCTTGAAGACGAATGGATGTTTAAAAGATTTCCCTGACAGGCAGCGTCCATGGTTCTCACACAGCTAATGATCATGAAATACAGTGGGACATCCTTAGCATCTGAAGGAGCATCTTCAGAGACCTGAGGAAATCCCCAGACCTGAATTCCCCTGGTTCTGATCATGGTAGCTCCCTTCTCTGTAAAAATAAAAATAATAAGAACACATACTTCACATAACTGTTATGAGGACTTAACTAGATGATGGATCCAAGGAGAGCAGAGGAACTATGGGAAGGAACGATGGCCAGGCAATCTTGCGAAAAGGGGGTATCTCTGAAACTCTGTCCATTCAAATCTAAGGCCAAGTGGTGGAGTTCCCTTAAAAACAAAACAACAGGGCCAGGCACGGTGGTGCATGCCTGTAATCCCAGCACTTTGGGAGGCTGAGGCGGGTGGATCACGAGGTCAGGAATTCCAGACCAGCCTGGCCAACATGGTGAAACCCTGTCAACCCTGTCTCTGCTAAAAATACAAAAATTAGCTGGGCATGGTGGCGCATATTGTAGTCCCAGCTACTCAGGAGACTGAGGCAGGAGAATCGCTTGAACTGGGAGGCAGAGGCTGCAGTGAGGCAAGATTGCGCCACCGCACTCCAGCCTGGGCAACAGATTGAGACCCTGTCAAAAAAAAAAAAAAAAAAAAGACTATTCTTTTTTCTTAAAAGAAATTTCTTAACAAACAATGTTATGTTAGGCTGTTATTGGTCAATAACACGTCAATCAACTCAGCCCAAGTACACTTTTCTTTATTCTTCGTAGTCACTAAGACAAGTGAAAACTACCTTCTCCACCGTTTCTCCTCTATTTGGTTGGTCTTCCTCCTGTTTAACCAACAAACCACACTTTTTTTACTTAATAAAAGATGTCTAGGCCAATGTATTTAACATGAAATTCTCTTTTTCCTTCTGAAGTCTTTCTGTACTCCCGCAGTCTCCCATATTCCTAGAGCTGAGGAAGAACAGACCATTACCAATTTAACAAATTCAGCCCTCAGTGATTCAGTGCCGGGCACCATGCTTAGTGTTGAGCACCTTTTATCCATTAAGTCAACCATCTCCCATTCACCTTGCCAGGGCCTCTGTCTTCATGGGCTCTGCACCTGCTGAAGCCACTCCTATCCTGGAAGAAGACCCACTCTATCCTCTCTCTCTCCTTGGTGCCAAGTCCAAAAAATGAAGCCTTTATTTGCCGTCTCTTATCTTTCATCAGTGAGTACAACTAACACTTCGTAGTGCTACCTTAGCGCCTGATATTTCAGCCTAAAACCAACCTATGATGTTGGTACTATCCTCATTTTACAGATGAAGAAACCAGGGCAAAGAAATTGAGTGATGTGGCCAAGTATGACCACCAGTAATGGAAGAAATAAGGATTCAGTGGGTCATTTGGGACCCCACTGTTAACCAGAACCTCTACTGCCCTCAAATACTAAGTTGAATGTTGAGGATTTCTTCAATCTGGGCACCTCGCTTTGTTTCCACCTTGTTTCAATTACATCAGTAACTTCAACACAGCTTCCTAATCTGAGAGTGAGGATAGAGTGATCCTAAATAGCATTCATTCTTCAAACACCTACCTTCTCCTTTGTTATATTATGAGGACTGTTCGAACCCTTACATTCTGGGGAAGATGGAAGGACTCACTCTGGGAGCTGCATCCATGACTTTCAGTGACAGGGGTAAGGAGCAGTTCTTAGCTGTCCTGAGATGGAAAGAAGGGGTGGGGACGTTGATTGTGAGGGGCAGGAAAGCAAACTGCAGGGTGGAAGAGAGCCGCCATCTGCACTTGGTCATGGGAAAGCAGGGAGCATCCGTTCAGGCAGGGGTACGCGCTTTTTAGAGGAGACATGCCAAGTTGCCCAGTGGCCACTCTTCTGAAGCCAGCAGGAACAGGGGAGCCATCTCTGCTCACGGTCCCACGAGAATGGCCTGTGGTGTACCATGAACAGAACACAACAGGAAGGCAATCCTTCTCCACACATCAAACACATCTAAAGTTCACATTCCCTAGGAAGGGATACTCTTTAAACTGTATTTCCTAACATTTAATTATCTCTAAATCCTTTTGAAAGGATTCGTTGACACCTAAAAGAACCTTGAGAATAAAAACTTATACTAGTCATTGCTGCTCAGGAGACATCTCTGGCTGGAGAAAAGATGACACCAGAAAGCAGGGGAAAAAAGTGAGCTTTGTTCAGAATGTTGTCATTGTCACCCTGAATCTAATGTCGAGGAAGATGGACAACCACTGTTATAGGGAAGGATAGAGATTCCAACTGGGATCTGTAGTACACGTAGTTCAGGGATGAAAGCCCTAGAGCCTTAACCGAAACTGTGACTATGAAGCTGCTTTGAGAAATACTATGGGATATTAATAGCTAGATCTAACAGTTTGTTGAATTTTGTGTTGTAAATAGAGAAGAGAGGGAGTAAAAGAAACGTAGAAGAAAAAGTAGAGCATGGAACTACAAATACAAGGAAACTGCATTCCTTCAGAAGCAAAATTAGCCTATTTTGATTAGTTTAATTTCCAAATGTCTGTAGGGTATTCAGTAGACCATATCCTGTGGAAAGTAAGAATTATAGACTTATAAAGAGGGTGAGAGGTCAGAGATGGAGATGTCAACCCCATAGAGAGGATAATTGAATCATGTGTCTCATTGAAAAATTGTTTAGATCTCCAGTTCTAGCGGCTATGAGAGTTAAAATTATCCTCCTTATTCCACTCAGTGTATTTCATTATTTAGACATCATATATTAGACATAAGGAAGAGCGCCTTGAGTGTAAGAGTGATTAAACACTGAAACAGACTCTACCAAAGGAGCTTGTGAAATTACCGACTCTAGAACATTTTAAAAATAGAGGCAACCATCTGTCTTAAATGATTTTGGTGGTAATTTGTCTTGGAAAAGGAGACTGGACAAAATAAATTTGATCAGGGAATTTTAGGTAAATAATTTTCTGAACATTTTTCTAATCTGGTGACCTCACGTATACACATACATTTTTATTTTTATCACGAACTGTTCTGACTCTGTCATTTTTGTGATGTTGGTTTATAAATTACTGAAGGGCTGATCCTTGCAGAAATTGCTATATCCCTTATGCTATATTTAATATTATTTCTCAATATTTGATTTTTTAAAGGAGAACATTGAATGCTATGTATAGTATACACACTTTAAGGAAGATTTAAAACAATTGTGGCTCAAAGCATGGTAAGGTAAACTCCTAGATTAGATAGATAAAACTAAAAATTTAAAAAGGAAAGAAAGACTGTAATGTTTAGGGGAGGCAAAATTTTACCTCACACTTTTAGGAATTTTTGGCTGGACCTGAGAATTAAACTGACACAAGACAGATCAACAGAAGAAAAGCATACAAATGTGTGTAATCCAAGTTTCACACGGCACAGGAGCCTTCTCAAAGAAATGAAGACCTACAGATGCAGTTAGAGCTGATCACTTATGTACTGAATCCAACAAAAGTAACTTGTGAAAAAAGCAGCCAAATGATGTGGGAGACTAGATGACGGGTGATTTTAATAAAGACTGTACATGATTCTCTCAGCCTCAACGTCCTGTTTTTGATGACAGAAATGTTACTTTCCTTCCAGTATCGAGAGGACATCTCTCACATGGGAATGTTATCTCCTGCTTTTACGAAACAGAAGGAAGGTCAACCTGATCTACTTGCCCCTCCCATTTCTCAACTGCTTTGGACTCAAAATAGTTTGCCAGAGTTACATATTTGGGGGTGCCATCTTCTCAAATCTTGCAAATGTTATAAATAGGAAAGAGGTAGTGAACAAATATAAAACTAACCTTGAAGTATAAAGAGATCATTTTGATTTGTAGCCACAAGTCCTTTTATTCAACCCTTCTTTCTTTTACGATTGTTGACCAAGAAACCATGTACATCAGAAACAATGCCAAATAGAATGGGGAAGGTTGTACCACTCCATGATCTCATCAAGGGCCTTCTATCCCCCAAAACAGGGCTCCTGGGAAAAAGCATCAGTGGAATATCCAGCTGCAGCCAAGAAGCTTGAAGGAAACTTCTACTTTATCTTTTCTCCCCATACTCTAAGACTCTCAGCTATTCCAGATGGAGAAAACAAACTCCTGTCTGATTTACCTTCCCAGTCACAGATGGCCATCTTGGAACAGAAAGTGAATAGCAGGTCTGTGCCGAGAGCTAGACCTACCCTGTCTTGGGGAGCTTCTTACCGAGGAAGGGTCAAGAAAGGACAGCTAGGGGCATTATGTGTGGGCACCATCCTTTAACACACTGGGAGCCTTCCCACTAGTAAAATGAAATTTGATAAATGTTTTGGTCTCTGACCAATGACACCTTTAGGAGGAGCTAGTAAAGAAGACAACAGAGGAATTGCCTTCCCAACAGATGAAAACATAATAGTCTACAGCGTAGATGCTTAAGCAAGGAGTTCACAGAGGAATTTCAGATATTTGAACTGGATTTCCAAGGAAGCATTTCTTTGATTTCTTTCTTACATGTTGAAGATTATTTATGTGGGGTGAAAACAGCAAAACAACATCAATAATAAAAATTAATCAGGTTCAATTTTATTATGAAGAAATCATTTTACACCTAACATGGATAGAGTTGGATATGATAGGAATACACCATTGTCACCATGCTATGATGTCTAAAACATTTTTTGATATAAATAATCTCCCTTAATTACTATGGATATTTTTCTTTGTTTACATCAAGCCTGGATTACACAGGGCAATGTCAAGGAAAAACAAATACAATGAATCTTATGCACCCTTTGGTTGATCTGCATTGACAAACATGTTGGAACACCTAAGGGTCAATATGGCCTGTGGACCAAGGTTCTTGCAAATCGAAACATAAAACTAAAACCAAAACTACAATGCTTCCTCTATTCACACATCAGAATGTCTAAAATTTAAAGACTCACTATACCAAGTGTTGGCAAGAATGTGGAATAACTGAAACTCACACACATGACTGACGGGAATGTAAAAATGGTGTGTGCACTTTGGAAGATAGTTTGGAAGTTTATTAAAAACTGAAAATATACCAAGTCTATGACCCATCCATTCAACTATTAGGAATTTACTTCAAACAAAAAAAAGAAAGCCAGTGTCCATGCAAAGACTTGTACATGAACATTCATAGCCGTTTTTTAAATAATACCCCAAAATAGGAAACAACGCAAATGTCCATCAGTAAATGAATGAATAAACAAGTTATGTTGTTCAAACATACTGTAGCAGGGGTCTCCAACCCCCAGGCTATGGGCTGGTACCACACAGCAAATACCCAGGTCAGGAATTGGGCCACACAACAGGAGGTGAATGGCAGTTGAGTGCACATCACTGCCTGAGCTCCGCCTCCTGTCATTTCAGCCGGGGCATTACATTCTCATAGGAGCACGAGCCCTGTTGCAGACAGCATATACAAGGGATCTAGGGTGCACACTCATTACGATAATCTAAGGCCTGATGAAACCACCACCACCACCACCCCCACCTACTCCTGTCTGTGGAAAAATTGTCTGCCATGAAACTGGTCCCTGGTGCCAAAAAGGTTGGAGACTGCTGTGCTGTAGAATGCTACACAGCAACACACACAAATGACTTACTGAAACACACAACAACATGGTTTCATCTCAAAATAGCTATGCTGAGTGAAAAAAGCCAGAAAAAAAAAGAAAGTCCATTCTCTATGATTTCATTTGTATTAAGATCTGGGAAATGCAAACTGATCTTCAGTGACAGGAGGCAGATTAGTGGTTGCCTAGGAAGAGGGACTGCAAAGTATAAGAGGAGGAATTACAAAGGGCCCAGGAAACTTTTGCAGGTGGTGGATATGTTCACTATGTTGACTGTGGTCATGGCGGCATGGGTGCATACATAATGTCAATTAGCAGATTATATACTTTCAAAATGTGCCATTTCTTATGTGTCCGTTATACCTCTATAAGGCTGTTTAAACACACACACACACACACATGCACACACACACACACACAGAGCTGAGAAAGCCCCTTCTATCTGCTCCTTCTCAAATACAACAGACCATATGGCCCTTTTTTTTTCTTATTAAGATGACTAAGCTTAAAGAGGCTGGAATGTACCCACAATTTACTTTGCCTGGTCACAAAAGCCTAGACTTGAAAAGCTGTGCAGGGATGCTTGACAAGGATGCTTGACAGAGGACAGGTTGCGAAGCCCATTAACAACAGGAAGGAGTCCTGTTTGTTTTCAGAAAGAAAGAAGCCCATTCTCAGAACCGTGTGACAGGAAGGAGTTTGTTCCTGACTTGAGGTTTGGCTGGTATTTTCAGCTAAAAGAACGAAGTAAAACTTTTGAGTCAAGTCTCTGAAGTTACTATTTTGGAGACTGCGGAAAATCTACTTTTTTTTGGTCCCGGTTGCCTCTCTGGAAGGAAAGACTGGAAGTGGAGAAGCAAACTTTTCAATGTGGAGGAAACATTTCTGGAGGCTGGTGTCAAGAGTAACTCAGCCTTTCAGTTTCTCAGCAGGCAGAAATCTGCAGAACTTTCTGAAGGTTACTTCTGCTCAGAAGGCTTTAAAATCGAAAAAGCAGAATTGTAATCCTTTTGCTGTTAACACAGATGGTCTCAATGATTCAAGCCTTACCACAATGTCTTCTTTGAGTTGAACACAAAAGAAATTATGGGATAGGATTATGGTACTCCTTGACAAACCTCCTGCTCATATGACAAAGTAAGCCATGGGAGTTTGATTTTGGTTTGCTTCCGCCTTCCTTTGTGAGTACTGGTTTTCTTCACTTCTTGAAGCCCAAATCTTCCATCAGTTGGCTTTCAAAGATTGTTTACACATTTCCGGTTATGCCACAATCACTTTTTATACAAACCAAACCATAAGCCTCTTCATTAAAAGTTGCTTTGAGCAGAATTAAAGCTTATTTTGTTTTAGTTACAGAGTTTGGAGGCATTTATATTTTACGATTAGGAAGTGATCATTATGAAAATCAAGAATGAACGTGCCCGGACGCTTCCTAGGTTTTTACATACTGGCTATGTGCTGGAAATGAACGTGGAGAGAAAGGAAATTAAGCTGTGGGAAATATTTGCATATATACTTTTGTGTATTTTTTAGAGGTCAATAGGCTCCATCAGCTTTTTAGAGACACATGATCCAAAATAGTTTAAGAGCTGCTGGTCTAAAGCAACACTGCTTTGTTAGGAAAAGTTGATTAGTACAGTTGTACATACGGTACTCCTGAAATGATGGCCGGATCTTACAATGGAAGCCAGCAGTACATGGCACTGGATAAAGAAAATGTAAGCATTAACATCAAAAAAATTTTTTATTAGCATATATATTTTTAAACTGTTGAAAATCAGAAGAAACAGTACTTTGCTGCTACTGTACATTTTAATTTTTTTATTTTGAATTACATAGATGGGAAGAAGACCATAAGATTTTCTTAGTCCAGCCTTGCCAGCAGGCCATCAGATCATGTGAAAGCTGGGAGACAGATTAAGAATCAGGTGGTATATATTGATGTGATAATTAGAGATATGGAAAATATGATTAACAGTAACTAATTTTTTTCAGTTTTCTTATTGGTGTTAGATTAAATCTTTAAATGCTGAATAAGCATCAGTTATGATGTAGCCATCTTCTAGCAATCCTGACACACAATGGTCATTAAGATAAATAGAAGGGTTATAGATAAACTCTGCAGGTGATTTTTTTTTTTTTTTAATAATGAAATTGGCAGTGGCTGCTTCAATGCCTCCATAGATCAGTGAATACAGAAATGATAATCAACCTAATAAGGTAGCTGTTTCCAGGTGTAAGAAGAACCATTTGATTAATTGCTTCTAGACTGAGAAAACATGTAACAATTTAAAACCAAGAAAACTTATTATGCTTTTTACAAACGATGAATAAGCATGATGAATAGGGGGAAGTGTGAATTATCTACATGACCCAATAATGTGTTTCATAGTATCTCAGCTGAAATTTGCTAATTAGCTTTTTATTTTTCAAAAAACCTTAGCAATTTTTATTTAAGAGTTAAATAGCTAACACTTTTTAAAAGTTATACTTGATTTGTTTACAAATAAGCTGATGTCATCAAATCAATGGTCCACTCCCAGCTTTATGTTACTTGACCTTCATCAGCATTAGTACCCCCCTTTCTTCATGAAATATTGTATTTTCTAGGTGTTCCGCACAAAACAACCTCCTTACTACTATCCATTGGTCACCCATTCCAAGACTCCATTTCTGGGTTGTCTCTGTCTCCAAGATCTCTCAACGTCGAGGACTCCAAACTGTCTGCTGGATCATTGTCCTTCCCCATCTATGCTCTATTTAAGCAGCCTCAATGGGTTCCATGGTTCTTAATGCCCTCAATATGCTCAATATGCTGAAGATTCCCAAATCCTTTTCTTCAGTGCCAATCTATCTCCTAACCCAGGTTCACTGTACAACTGCCTTTTAGACATTTCCATTTAGATAACTATGAGGCATCCAAAATTTAACATGGCCCAATAGAATTCTTGCTTTCTTCCCCAACCCTGACACACAATCTCACAAAAAAATATGCTTCTTCCAAAGTTTTCTTTATCACAGAAACTGGTCCAAACACCCTCCCAGTTGCCTGGGCCAAAAAATGTATATGCCAAAATTTGATTCCTCTCTTTGTTTATGGTAGAATTTCACAGAAAGGCCCATACCTCCTCCGTGTTCTCTCTCTCTCTCTCTCTCTCTCTCTCTCCCTCCCTCCCTCCCTCCCCCCCACCTCTCTCTATATATATATACTGCATCTCCCATGGAAGCCCAAGCCATTATATTCTCTTTTCTGAACTACTGAAACAGTCCCTAACTGTCTCCCTGGCTTTCTCTGCCCACCTGCAGGCTTATTCCATCGATCACTTCACCCTGCATGATTTTCTACTAAAAGTGGAACTAGACTGGGCATGGTGGCTCATGCCTGTAATCCCAGCACTTTGAGAGGCTGAGGAGGACGGATCACTTGAGGTCAGGAATTCGAGATTAGCCTGGCCAACATGGCGAAACCCCATCTGTACTAAAAATACCAAACTTAGCCAGGCGTGGTGGTGCCCACCTATAATCCCAGATACTTAGGAGGCTGAGGCATGAGAATCACTTGAACCTGGGAGGCAGAGTCTTCAGTGAGCCGAGATCGTGCCACTGCACTCCAGTCTGGGCAACAGAGCAAGACTCCGTCTCAAAAACGAACAAACAAAAATCAACAACAACAACAAAAGCAAGCAAGAGTAGAATTAAATTCAACTCTTCACCATTATTTAAAGCTTTGTTATTTGAAGTGTGATAGGAGGACCAACAACGTGGGTTTCACCTGGAAGCTTGTTAGTAATATAGAATCTCAGGCATAATGAACCAAAAATTGTGTTTTAATAAGATCCGCCAGGTGACTCACATGTGCATTACAGTCTAAAAAGCTCTGGTTTAAAAGGCCGTACAAGATCTGGGTCCTGACTTCCTCTTCAGACTCGTTCTCTACTCCTCTCTTCTCTCACCAAAATCAGCCACAATGGCCTCCTATCTTTTTGTCCAACACAGTAGGTGCATTCTGTCTTAGAGGATTTTTCCTTGCTCAGCCTTCTACTTGGAACGCTATTCTCTCAAATCTTAGCATGACTGAATCCATGTGTCATTTAGGTCTCGGTTCAGATAACACTTCACAGAGAGCTATTCCAGGCCACTCATGTGAGAGTGCCCCCACCCAAGTCACTGGATCACATTACTTCTCTTTTCCTTCACGTAAAAAGTATTTGGGTATTTCTCCTTTGTTTGTCTTTATGACTTTTATTATCACTCCTCACAAGGTTATAAGCACCGTGAAGGGGTACTTTATTTATCTCAATCATTCATAGATCCGCAGCACCCAGAACAGTTCCTGACGCAAAGCAGATGCTTAATAAAATAAAATTATAAGTAACTGAAGTCTTGTTTTTGTAGTCTATGAAAAATGCATACATGTATTGCTTTAGTTAAAGGAAACTGTGTGAATATCTACTTATTCCTAAACTCCTAACATGGCAAAATTATTCTCCAAATCTGATCTAGAAGTAGCTGATATTTTGTCTCTAGGTGTATTTTGACAAGCTTGCGTGGTTTGTTTGCAAACTGATTCCAAATATAGGAAGATTTTAGTTAAGAGCCCAGTTTTGGGCGTCTTTAAAAGTCTTGAACATCTGGCAACACAAGGTCTGCCTTTCCTCAGAGTCATAACAAGGAGAAGTTGAGTAGCGGCCTCCAGGTCTCTACCATTCACACCATGAATTCAGCCAACACGTAAGCTAACTTTTGCTCATTAATGAAACCTGACTATTAAGTTTTTGACCCTGATCCCAATCAAAGTAACCTTTTCCTTTGTAGCTTAAAAAAAAAAAAGGAATCTTTAAAAAAAAATAAGATCCTCATATATAAAACTTGTGTACATAATAGCAAAGACATGGAATCAACCTAAATGCCCATCAGTGATAGACTAGATAAAGAAAATTTGGTACATAAACACCATGGAACACTATGCAGTCAAAAAAAAGAATGAGATCACGTCCTTTGCAGGAACATGGATGGAACTGGAAGCCATTATCCTTAGCAAACGAACACAGGAACAGAAAACCAAATACCACATGTTGTCACTTTTAAGTGAGAGGTAAATTATGAGAACACACAGACACTTAGAGGGGAGCAACATACACTGGGGCCTATTGGAGGGCGGGGGGTGGGAGGAGGGAGAGGATCAGGAAAAATAACTATTGGGTACTAGTTAATAATAATCTGTACAACAAACCCCATGATACAAGTTAATCTATGTAACAAACCTACACATATATCCCTGAACTTAAAATGAAAGCTAAAAAAACACCTTTTGCACAGTTATATTCAACCATTGTTTCATGAAACTTTTGTTTAAATATTATTACATGGCTACCATGCCTAACATTAAATCCTCCTTGATCTTTCTGCTAAAGAATCATATGTTCTTAAACAATGAGTATTTATTTCTTTAGGGAAAAATTAGATCCAGTCTTACTATTTAGTGATTGAAGTAAGTCACTTAACTCTAAATCAAATTTACTCTATTTAAGCCTTTCCTAAACTGTGTTTGCAACAGGGCATAAACGTGGTGCTAGATTTAATCTCAAAAACACCTGACAACTCAGCACGTCTACCTTTAGGACTGGAAGACACCAGCGCTTCTTTCTACATTATGTTCTTCTTTATCTTTCATCTGCCAACATCTATATATTATCTTTTATTAAATTACTGCCTGTTGAGGAAACATTTCTTTTTCTTTTTTCAAGTATTAACATATCTAAGGCTATATTTTAATCCCATTTAAATATTCCTTAACAGTTGTCTATAAAATATTTCAGAATGTCACATATTGCCTAATTGATAGACCACTGAGTCTCCCTGGAGAAGGAGTGTTGTAAAATAGCTTACCAAAGGTTCCCTCAATACATCAGAGTTCCTGTTGTTTTGAAACACACTGGGAAGAGCTAAAGCTGTAGTTTTGATTAACATAGATAAGTCCAAAACGTTTCTCAGTTTTAAATGTTTCCATCAATCAGTAGTTCAGCTCCAGAGTTGCCATAGAAGGTTATGGGAAAAAATCCTTCTGGTTTTCCAATACCAAAGAGAGAGATGTTCTGGAAGGTTTTATTTTTGCCATCCTGTTTCTAATGCATTTCACCTTAATAATATTGCTCATCTCTAGCAAACAGGCTCAAGGAGGAAATTTGATACCATTCTGTGGGTCATCCCCAGAGCTCTGCAGGCTTCTGGCAGATGTATGATGTAGTGGGCACCACTAACATTTTCTGCTAGGGTATTAGTAGGACATGGTCTACTAAATACACGACAGACACTTGGAAATTAATCAAAATAGGCTAATTTCACTTCCTAAGCAATGCAATTTCCTTGAATTTGTAGTTCCATGATCTACTTTTTCTTCTATATTTCTCTTATTCCCTCTCTTCTCTGTTTACAACACAAAATTCAACAAACTGCTAACTCTAGCTATTAATATCCCATAGTGTTTCTCTAAGCAGCTGCATAGTCACAGTTTCAGTTAAGGCTCTAGGGCTTTCATTCCTGAACAACATGTACTACAGATGCCAGTTAAAATCTCTATCCTTCCCTATGACAGTGATTGACCACCTTCCTCAACATTGGATTTGGGGTGATAATAACAACATTCCAAACAAAGCTCATTTTTTCCCCTAACCTCCAGCTAGATAGGAGAAATGTTCATGTTACTCCTCTTTAGATTTATTTTATTAAAAATATGTTTAAAAGATTTTTTTATGATTTAATGGGACACAATGAAAAGACATTTTGACAAAGATAAACATCTGCAACTGGGGCACAAGATTTTAGATGTTGCCTATGTAACCATTATTCCACCATCAAAAGCCCAATATTTAACATATCCTGATTTCATCATTAACCAAGCATAAAAAAGAAAAAAAGAAAACCATAAAAGTGAAGTAGATTACATCTTGTAATAATACAGCTATGAAATTCTGACCAGAATGAAAATATGAGTATGAAGAGAGTAATCATTTACTTATTAATTCAAGGAACAATTTGCCATTTTTCAAGTATTATGAAAATAAGAGACTGTTGGACTCTGTTTTTAACCACGATGGTTTTTCAAATGTGTGTACAGCAATCTCATTATACCTCTGGTGAAAATTTTGATGAAAACAAAATTTTCTGTCTTCTTTTACCCACCTCACCCTTTAAAAAAAAAAAGTGCTTAATGTTAACCAATGGACAGTTTAACTACCTGAAGCTTTTCATTCAGCTTTATTTTCTCAGCAACTATGGTTGAAACTGACAAGTCAGGTGAAAGGTTGTGTAAGTATCCAGGCAGGGGCAAAAATATCTAGTTATCCCCAAATACTAACAAGCACACAGGTAGAATATTTCTACCAAGTGAAAGAGAATAAAGGAATCACATTGAGCAGAGCTACCTTATTCAAGGACCTCATTATCTCAAGGCACCCCAATTGAATAAGTGTTCCATTATTCCCTTCGTTATGTGCAAACAGCAGACGTAGAGCACAAAGAGAGATGATTCCAGCAAAGCACACTGTAATGATAAATGCCACATTAAAAAATGGAACAGAAGCAACAGCAGGACTCTGTAACGTCAATGGTTAAGGAGAGCAAACAGAGAAACATTCTCAAAGGCCACAACAAATTACATGATCCAGTTCTTTGTTACAGGCACATTATTGGACAATAAGAGAGATACTGGACACAACTTATCAGTGGTAAAGTAACTTGCACACATTCTCCTACCACTGAAATATTCCTGTTACCTACACAACTGCATTTGTATATACAAGCAAGAATTCTGATGCACTAAGTAATTAATATAGCTCTCTAGTACTTTTTATCTCTGTGCTTATTCTATTTGGGCAATTTTCTTTGTAAGGTGTGGTAACAGCAGCATAAAGAATAAGATCAGATTTAGGAGTGAAGAACACTGCACTGGAAAAGGTAATTGCTAATTTCATTGTATTTTAATTCTTTGACCGTTTGTGCACAAAATTAAGTAATACTTGCTTCATCTCTATTTTTCACTCATCTATGACCTTCTCTTATTATTTATTCCTTTTTTACTTATTTATTACACAAATTTATTAACACTTGTGAATATATCTTACCAGCCCCAGACCTAGACAATTCACAATAACTTACATTTACCTGTGATTTCTTTCCCCGTATCCCAGACCAGAGAAACCCCTTCTCTGAATTGTGACTATCACCCTCTTTCTTCTATCCCACATCCGTGTATATCATTAACAATCAGATATTTTTAGTTTTGGTTATTTTCAGATTTATACAGTGAATGCTGCATGTAATCTCCTGTGATTTACTTTTGCCTCCAAATATTCTATTGTTAAGATTAAGCTACATTGTTCCTTATTATTGTGATTCAATCATTTTGACTGCTGTGTAATATACCGTTGTGTGAATTCATCCATTCTTCTGGGGACACTTGGGTTGTTTCCAAGTTTTTGCTATTGCACAGAATGCTGTTTTGAACATTCTGATTGACACAGACCTGCCTCTAAAATCTGAGGGCTCCAGAGCAAGAGGACAAATGGAGGCTCACACATGGTTATCTCACACTAAGTGTTGTAAATCCAGCTCCACCCACTGCCCCAGCCCTCCTTATACCCAGGGACCCCCAGCCTGTTACTGGCCCTGGCACTTTTGAGAGAAGACTGGACCCTCCTGACCCCAACTTCAGACTAAGTCAAGCTTTCCCAGAAGCCAAGGCAGGCAAACTTTTTCCCCAGCTCCTTGCATTTCTGACTTGAGATTTTCAGATGATCCTAAGCACCTCTCAGAACTGCCTGAAGGGAGGCGGTGTTCATTTGCTGGGAACTCTGATTGCCTGGCCTTTCATGCTGGGGCTTCTGGGTGGGAGCCATTCTTTCTTTGATATCCCAGGGCTGTGGCTGTGCCCTGCTGCCATAGACACACACCCGCTCTCTCACACTCAGACAGGCATCCTTCGACTTGGGATGGTACCAGGTGAGTTCCTTGCCCTATCATTCGCATTAGCACCATTTCCCCATTTTCAAGAAAAGTTCTTACATTACCAAAAAGAAAAAAACCAAAGTTTGACTTAGTCTCAATTTGGGTTCAGGTGGGTCTGCTGTCCTCCCAGACGTACCAGGGTCTGGTCTAGCTTCTGCTTCTTCTGCCCCCTCAGATCACAGAAGCGTGGTGGCCTAGGGGATGGGATGGCCCTTTGCATTTCCATGTTTGTGATTTGCAGCTTCCTCCAATGGGCAGAGCCCAGAGAGGGGTCCACCTGCCTTGGTCTAAGAGCAATACTACTGGTGCACATTGGCAAGAATTTCTCCCAGGTGGGATACCTGCATTTGTTTTCTATGGCTACTGTAACCAATGACCACAAACTGGGTGATTCAAAACAAAACAGGAATTTATCTTCTCCCAGTTCTGAAGGCCAGGTGTCTGAAATCCAGGTATTGGCAGGGCTGCACTCTACTCCATATCTCTCTTCTAGCTTCTGGTAGTTACCAGCAACCTTTGATATCTTCGTTTGCTATGGTTGCCATAACAAAAGGCTACTGTCTGGGTGATTTAAACATTGAAATTTATTTTTTTCACAATTCTGGAGGCCAGAAGTCCAAGGTCAAGAAGCTGGCTGGATTGCTTCCTTCTGAGGCCTCTCTCCTTGGCTGGCAGATGGTTGCTATCTTGCTATGTCCTCATATCATCAGCCCCCTACATGCACACGTCCCTGGTATCTCTCTGTCTTAATGTCCTCTTCTTATAAGGACATTGCAGTGGGAGTCTAAATCGTTACATGTACTTTGGAAAATGCTTCATCTCATCACGTTGAGTATTTACGTATGTTTCTGCTCAGCAATTCAATTTTACGTATATTGTTTAGCTTTAGTTGTCTTTCACTTTATAAAAATGTTATTATAGGGGTTAAATTTTGGCCCCATCACATTAGACTGGAGCTCACCTTCCTGGCCTCATATGAACTTAGTGAACTCTTTGAATACCTTATCTGCAAAGACAATCATTCAGAGGTACTGGGGGTTGGGCTTCAACATATGAATTTCAAGGTTAGGGGGACACGAATCAGTCCATAACATACAACATGCCTTATCTTGTAGAAACATCCTTCCAGTTTCTGCCTCCAGCTTCATATCACCTCTTCTATGTATCCTGGTCTCTTCTAAGATGCTTGTCTTTGGATTTAGGGTCCACCCTACATCTCCTCTTGTGTTCCTTAACTAATTTATATCTGCAAAGGCACTTTTTCCCAAATAGATTGTATTTTTAGGTCTCCAGTGGACAAATCTTTTGGATTCCAAAATTTAACGCATATAATAAGGTTTTATAAAGTGAAAAGCAACTAAAACTAAACAATATCTTTAAAATTGAATTGCTGAGCAGGAAAATATATAAATACACAACTTTATCAGATAAAGTGTTTTGCAAAGTGCCTGTAACAATTTAGACTCCCACAGCAACGTTTAAATGAAATTCCATTGATTTACATGCATTACTCACCAAGCTTTGTCCTCACTGCCTATTTTTTCCAATCAAATGAAGGTTAATGGCATTTTATTGTTGCCTTCATTTGCATTTCTCTGGTTCCTTCTGAGGTGATTGCTTTTGAAGAGTTTTTCTTGCATCGTAGTTAGTATTCGGTATTGCAAACCATCATTTGTGATGAGATTTTGCCAAGACTTTTTTGAGTCATTAGTGACAAGTTTTATATTAAGTCGAAACTTGAAATGGAAATTCTACATCATCAGAAATTGAAATATTCTTAATATCTGTCAAAAGTCATCTTGTGTGATGCTAGACAAGTCATCCACTCTTGAGAACTATTTCTCTCAAAGTTAAGAAGAAATAGGCAAGGAAAAAGAGGTGGCAGAGTTGTACTCCTTATTCTTTGTATGGTGCATCTAAAACTCGGGGTTTTAGTATTAAGGAGTAAATTTCAATATCTCTAGCCAATTTTTGACACATGGATCACTACAAGAACTTGCTCTCAGCCCAGTAAGTCCTGAAGACCAGAATCATCTGACCACATGTCATTGTTATATTCTAGCTTAGTGCATATGCCACATATCTGCTTTTGATCACTAACAGCATCTTCTGCATACTAAAGTTAGAAATCAAAAAAAAAAAAAAAAGAAGAAGAATCGGAAATGCACAATAGGACCAATCAGTGGTTGCTCATTCATCATGCTGCCTTCAACTGTGTTGCCTAAAGGAGGTTCAGACACTGCAAATATGTGCAGTGCCACCTGCTGAAATGGCTATTTCCTGCCACTCTCCAAATGTTTATTAGGGATATAACCAGGCTATCTGGATGACTCAACATGCAACTCCTAGGAAATGAAGAGGCTCTTAATGACAAAATGCCATACTTGTTGAAATTATAGCAATATTCATTTACTGACTCTATATGAAGCAGTAAAACTTTTTGATTTCCAGTTGAGACAATCAGCTGATCTTGCACATATCATGGCGTGAATCTTGAGAGCAGAAAACTTCAGTTGAAGATCCTAATAGAGCAATAATTTTATTGTTGGGGGGTCTATGGAAGTGAGGTGATGGGTGTAAAAGAGAACTATCAACCCTAAAGCATGATTTATATATTTGATACTGTCATTATTAGCCACTTCAGTTAGGACTGATTTGCTCGCCCCCAAAAAATCAACAGTCAAGTAAAAGAAAGACAACAATACCATCGACACTTTCCAGGGCTGTCTAATCCTGAACAAAAGTGAAGTCCAAGGAGAAAAGCAAATACAGCAGCAGTGAGCATAGAAAATTAGTCCCTCAATGTTTCCTCTAAAGTCTCAGTAAAAATGATATGAAATATAGAAATAATGAAATGTTAGTGCTTCTTCACATCCAACAAGCACCTACTGCAAGCAAGGAACTATAGAAGCTGCTTTGATAAGTATAAAAAAGCATAAAGACATAATCCCTGCCTTCAAAAATCTTAAAACTCGTTGGAAATAAAATCATAGAGAAAATAGAGTTTTCAGTACTAGCTTCAGAAGAGAATCTGCCATCACTAATAAACTGCATGAAAGAAGGCTAGAGATAAAGATGACTTCAACTTGCCTAAAGAAATTCCTGTTGCAGATAGAGCTTGAGTTGCCTGGATAGAGCTTTGAGTTGCCTGGACCTATCATAGCTATATATTAATAGAAGTCTTCATTAACAGGTGGGAAGGCCTGCTTAGATACCTGAATGATCACCAGGCACGGTGCCTCATGCCTGTAATCCCAGCACTTTGGGAGGCTGAGGCGGGTGGATCACGAGGTCAGGAGATTGAGACCATCCTGGCTAACATGGTGAAACCCTGTCTCTATTAAAATACAAAAAACTTAGCCAGGCGTGGTGGCGGGTGCCTATAGTTCCAGCTACTCAGGAGGCTGAGGCAGGAGAATGGCATGAACCCGGGAGGTGGAGCTTGCAGTGAGCCGAGATCGCGCCACTGCACTCCAGCCTGGGCGACAGAGCAAGACTCTGTCTCAAAAGAAATAAAAATAAAAATAAAAAGATATCTGAATGATCTTTCATTGAATAAAGTAATCTCTTTGCTAACAAATAGGCACTCAAAAGCAAAACAAAACAAAAATCAGAAATTTCGCTTGCATTTGGAGAACAAAACAGAAAGCACTGTGACACCCTTCAAACTACAAATGATCTACTTACTGTTCCCCAGGAGGATATCTCAGTTCTCCCCACCCACTTACTTAAGACACATTTTCCCACTTCGAGCCTCAAATGGAATGGCTGTGCGTTCCGTGGGGCCACTGGAGCCCACCTCCAGCAGCAAGTCCAAAATGTGTACCCATTCTTGAGTGCCCGAGCCAGAGTGTGACCTTCCTACCTACCCAGTACCACTGCCTCCTCAGCTGACATTCTGCTATAAGAGTGCTTGTTTTCTAAGCAGAAAGGTAAAAATGCTTTATGTGTGACATTTCATCACCACGACTGTTTACCAAGATCTGACCGAGATCTGGTGTGGAATGCATCCTAGTCATATAGCCTAAGAGGTAGCACATAATCAGACTGTAGCTTCTGGATGAAAATGTCCTAGCTCATATCTCAGCTGTCTGAGACGTTGGGAAATCATTTAACCTTGCTGCACCTCACTCTCCTCATCTGGAGAATAGGGTAATAAGACTACCCCATATTATTGTTGTGGAGGTTGGTTTAATGTGTGTTATTGTGCACAATGTTTATTACATGGCCATTATTATTACTGTGGTGTAATATAGTCATGTAATCTTCTATCCACCATGTGATTTAGAGTCACCTGAAATTATAAATGCAGGATTTCACTTGAAATTATAAATGCAGGTCACTGTTACGTGACCCTATTAGCTCATGGGGTAAACAAAGAAATACACAAGGGAACAGGTAAGAAAACAAGCAAACCAGCCTGCTCTGTGGCTCACGCCTGTAATCCCACCACTTTTGGAGGCCGAGGTGGGTGGATCACGAACTTAGGAGATAGTGACCATCTTGACTAACACCGTGAAACCCCATCTCTACTAAAAATACAAAAAAAAAAAAAAAAAAAAAAGAATTAGCTGGGTGTGCCTGTAATCCCAGCTGCTCTGGAGGCTGAGGCAGGAGAATCGCTTGAACCCGGAAGGCGGTGTTTGCAGTGACCCGAGATCGCGCCACTGCACTCCAGCCTGGGCAACAAAGCAAGACACCATCTTAAAACAAAAGAAAAAAAGAAATAAAGAAAAAGAAAAAGAAAACAAGCAAACCAACACCACATAAGACCTTTATAATAAAATCAACTCGTATTCTTAAGCGTAAGAGAAAGGATATAAAGCGAGAGTACTAGAAAAGTACTAGAATAAAATGAAACTCTCATCTTAGAAATGGTATTTTTGGAACATTATTATAATCTAATAAGTGGTACCCTAATTGTCCAAAAACAAGTTAGCAGTTAAAATCTTTTGATAGTATTGGGCCTATGGGATTCAAGCATGAGTTAAATTTTGACTGGATTTTTCCTCGGGGCAATTTCCAACTCTGAGAACATGGGATTCATTTATAGATTTGGATTTAATTTGGACCGTCCACATCATCCTTTTCTTCAAATGACTTGAGGGTCCTGAAGTGAGTTCTACTTTCTCTTCCTTCCTCAGTTACTCATGGTGGTAAATGAGCACTCACCCAGATGCTCCAGCCAAAAATCTTGATTCTAAGACCTTTCAGTTCTACCCTCAGATTACATCCTATGTACACCTGCTTTGCTCCACCCTGCTGCCATTTTCCTGATCCAATCCACCAAGATCTGCCACCAGAGTCCCCTAAGCAGACACCATGTTTTTGGTCTTGTCTCTCTCCAGTCTCCTGGAGCAGCCAAAGGGACAGTCAATGTCCATGTTGTCCCTCTGTTTGTGTAACTCCACAGCATGCTCCTGTCTCTCACTGTGCCATGCCAACCAACCCAGCTTGCAACTCTTCAGCCACACTGACTTCCTCTTGTTCCCTCCATTTTTCAGCTGCTTTCCAGCCCCAGGACCTCTGCAGGTGTTCTTCTCTTTGCTGGGAATGCCCTTTAATCTACTCTAGACAATGCTTAGGTCTCAGTTACGTACTGTGTGCATGTCTGTGTGTGTATGTGCATATTCATTCATGAGAGAGAAGATTGTAGCCTGTAGGAAATGGAGAGAGCTGCATTAATCAGGGAAAATCTGGCTTTGCTCATGAATGGATCCATGGCCTCGCATGCAGCCACTAGAGCCTGATTCTCACTTCCTCTGCTCTTGTTGTTCCTTCTGTAGCCACTAGTCCCAGGCAGTCCTTTTTGTATGGTAAGAAGGTTGCCAGTCTTATGTGATTTCCTCTTAGCAACTCTAGCAAAAGGAGGAGGAGCTTTTCATACTTAGCCACTCAAGCAGAAGGCCAGAATGACTTCTAATGAGGCCTGATAGCCAGGGCTCCAAGGGCAGAATGTCTTAATCTCTCACTGTGGCTAGGGAGATGCAAGACTCGGTTCACCAGCCCAGGGCCATTTGCGGAAGCCATGGGTAGAATCAGCTCCGCTTACACCACTTGGCTGAGAATAATGGAGAGATGATCATTACCAGCAGAGGCAAGAGTGGATACTAGTCAGTCAAACACAATGAATACAATAATACAGGTTTGTTCACTTACACAAAACCAAGTGTACCAGAATGTTCTCACACTTTTCAGTTATGCTTCATGCTAATGGAAAGGGTCAGCTCTCAGCCAAAAGCAGGCAGAGTTGGAATTTGGTCTTTGGCCCTTATCCTGCCTGCTTTGGGGGCCGTTTGCCATCTTTAATATCAAGAATATTCCTGCACATATACTGTCAGCCACTGTTCCCTTGGAGTAGCCTATGTTTTTGTTCATCAGACTGTCCAGTAGAGCTTTCATGGTGAAAGTCTATGTCAGTGCTGTCCAATACAGTAGGCACTAGCCATAAGCGGCGATGGAGTACTTGAGATGCAGCTAGTGACTGGGAGGAACTGAATTTCTTGAATTTTATTTAGTTTTAATTGATTGGCATTTAAATTTTTTTTGTTTGTTTATTTGAGGCGGAGTCTCACTCTGTTGCCAGGCTGGAGTGCAGTGGCACGAGCTCAGCTCACTGCAACCTCTGCCTCCCGGGTTCAAGTGATTCTCCTGCCTCAGCATCCTGAGTAGCTGAGATTACAGAGGAGCATCACCACGCCTAGCTAATTTTTTTTGTATTTTAGTAGAGATGGGATTTCACCATGTTGGCCAGGATGGTCTCGAACTCCTGACCTCGTGATCTGCCCGCCTCGGTCTCCCAAAGTCCTGGGATTAGAGGTGTGAGCCACCGTGCCTCGCCGGCATTTAAGTTTAAATAGCTGCCTGTGGTCAGTGGCTACCACACTGGCCAGCACAGAGCTAGATCTTTCCTGCAGTTTATTCTCACATCAAAACTTTTCAAGCCAAATTGCTCTGCCAAATCAATTTATTATGATGAGTGAAAAATTACTTCATTTTATTAATACTTTCAAATTAATTGCTTATACTCTATCAGGAATTTTCAAAGCCTTAAAGGAAAAGAGTGACAAATGGTGACAATTGGGACATTTTTCCTTGATGCAAACGTCTACTTGGTACCTCTCAAATAGTATCAAATATTTTGCTGCATAAAAATTATGTTCCCAAAGTCATCACTGAGCAATTGGCATGTAGGTTTGTGAGGTGCAAACATATCTAATAATTTGTTGTCACCTTTGGATAGTAAGCTATTTCGATTTTATGAACTCTTATTTCTTTAGAGGTAAATTTTAGCCTTTGTAACCCCAATTTCTACTTGCCTAAGAGAGAGCGAGAGAGAGCATGCAGGCTAGAGAAACAGTTTAGAGAAATTTGCAAAGTACCTTTTAAAAGATGAATGAGTACAACATTAAAGTAAACATGCATAATTTGAAACTAATTTGAGGAATTTGCATTGTTTTGACAAATTGAAATCTGCCCCTCTGCAAGAGGTTCCAGGGAGACCAGATGGTAGTGCAGTGCATTGGAGGGGATCCAAAATTGCTTTTGTGTTAATTGATGTAGTGTGCTAAGAAAGGTCTCTGGGGAAAAGTATCCCCAAGTAGTTGATTGCTTTGGAGTTGCAGCAGAGAGTAACTGTGTCATACGAGAAAGGAAACATAAGTTATTGAGAACTAAAGTCTTAGATTGGACCGGCTAATTTTATCACTGGAAATTCAGGAAAATCTTTCAAAAAATATCAAAAAGATATTTCTGAGACAGGGATAGGAACTGGTAAAGAACTGAAGTAAATTAGCAGCATGCAGACCCAGTGTGACTTCCCTTTGGTGTGTAGAAGATCCTTTAATGTTATCAAGTGTGTATAAAGCTGTGACAAGGGGTTCAAGGGCTTCGCTTTTTAATTTTAAAGTGCTGACCCTAATCAGCTGAGTGAGGAAAGGGAGTTGATTGGGATGGAGCCTGACACCGGAAAAGCTTAGCATCTCTTCAAAAAGCATTTGCTATTTAATTGGAACATTCACACCTGCTAAATAGTAGTTGTTTAAAATGACACATTGAAAAAGAGATCAACTGTTTTGGGGGTTTCCAAAGAGGAAAATTCCTGCACTGCACAAGCAACTTTGCAGTTTCACCTAACGGGAAGTTATGGTTTTGCTTAGGCTTAGGGGAAGGAGAGGACTCACTCTTCATCCCTGTTTTTTGTGCCAACCTTTGCAAAAGGAAGGGAGGAAGGGAGAAAGGAAGTAAGGGGAAAAAAGGAGTGGGGTAGGGAGTAAGGCAGGGGCTAGGAATGTGGGTGTGAATGAAGTGCTGAAACAGAAAAGGGGGTGAGGAGACCTTATTTACGAGCTCTCATTTCTCCTAAATTTACACTGTCAGTGGTTTTACTCTTACTAGTTTATTTTTCTTTTGACTTCTTTTTTCCATAAAGTTGAATAGAAACGCTTATTGCTGGAAAGGAAATAAGATGCTTTTTTCATAATGGCCAAGGAAGAGGGTTTTTTTCCACATCACTCTGTAAGCTTTTTAATACAGTTATTTAATATACTACCTAGAAGATATTGCAGTTTTTTGCATTTCTCTTTTAGCCCTTTTCATGTAGTGTTCTTACCATTAAGAGAACAGTTGTCTGACCTTCTTCTAGGAGGTTAATAAAGAATGCACAGCCTCATAAGCCTGATTCAATTTCCTTTATGTGAACACGCTGCATAGGTGACCATTATGATATTTGTCTGCTTCTCCGTGCCTTGTTCCATAGTTTCCAGTCTTTCATATGAATGACCACATATGTTGTGCATTTGGCCACATTAGGTGAGAAAAAGCAAAATAGATTTTCCTGAGCATTCAATCCAATTTCCACACAATAGGGTCTCTAATGTGGATTTGAAATGTATCTGATCATATATTATTTAACTGCATTGTATTTTGTGTTTTAAAAATTTCTACCACATATTCAATTTTAATAAATGTATGAGGACCTGCAATATTTGAGCTCTATATTTTAGAAATTCAACACTTTCAACAGATTCTTCAGACTTCAAAGAATTTAATATTAGTATCATAAAAGGTCTTTTGAAGAATAATACTGGAACATAAGAAAAATGACTGCCTGAGTGTACCCTACCATTTAGAAAGTGTTTTATTGCTTTAATTTCCTGTCTTCATAAAGTAACAAGCAGCATAATAGAAGATATATTGTTACAGAGTTTGCAATTTATTAGAAGGCTTGAGCAAGTTGAAGACTTTATGTGAAGTGCAAAAGAAAACCTCTGTTTAGCTGAAAAATGGAGACGAACCACATCAATGTTGCAGCAGCTTTAAATGGAGTCCTATCTTTGACTGATAAGTTGTCTCTACACGCCCTGTGTGTTTGCATGAAATAAATCCGTGGATACAATCCTCATTTTGTGTCATTAGGTTCCTAGAAACCTAATGTTATTTCATTTGTGAGGCGTGTATAAGATGACTGTTGCTATTTGGATTCTATAGCACAAAGGTGCTATTAAAGCAGAAATGACCCATAACATACATTTTCATTCATTTATTACATTTTTTGCATGCGTGACTGAATTTTAATCCCGGGCTTTGTCAACCTAGTGTAGTTATATCAAGCTTTTTAACATAGTTTCATGTACCCCAGTCCGCTGTCTTTTACACAGAGGCATAAAAGCATTAAAAAGGAAGACATTTGTGCCACTAAAGTACAGAGACAATTCATTTCTGCACCAAAAATTGTAGAAATGAGTGATGTGACACTGTGACTAACCTGTAAAAATAAGTTGTAAAATTGCCTCATAAATAACTTCAGAGAAAGGGGAAGCAGGATATTTAACAAGTTTAGGGGGTTGTGTGTGTGTGTGTGTGTGTGTGTATGGTTTTTCTTTAATAACACAGTAGGTAGTCAGATGTGCAGACATCAAGCAGCCCTCTGAAATGGAAGCTACCTATCAGGGCAGAACAAGAAGTATACGAATCACAGGTGCTCCTTAATCCCACCACTGTTCTCCCACCAAAAATTGCAAAACATCTGTTCCTAACAGATTGTTTGGTTTTTCTACTAAATAAATCAAAGTGGTAAATATGACCATGTGGAAAGGCACTGGAAAAGACCCAAAGGTAACTGACCCCAAGTTTGTTAGTTCCAATGATTTTAGCCAAATTAGTAGGTTTCACAAGTCAGAGAGTTATCTTCATCACTCTTGATTATGTTTTGGATGCATGCTAAGGAATATGTTTTGCCATGTTAATTACCTAAATTCCTTGACTGATGGATTTAAATTAGTACACCTAAGCATCATAGCTGCAGCACCTGTAGGCGAACGAGGGAGAGCCCAGACATTTCTGGTTTTCTCCGTTATCTGTGTTTATCTTTGGAAGAATAATGATTTCCAAGCTTTATTGCTAACTGAAGCTCAAAAGATATCCTCTGGGCGTACCACAGACAATCCTCAGGCACATTAGAGGAGTCATCTAGAGTTAGTTCAAAGTGAATTACTTTATTTTAATCATGGTGACTTTACTGACTGTGTCAATATGCTGTCCTGGCATGTTGTCAGACTTTTATTCCTCCTCTTCCGCGTTTTTCTTTTTTCCTTTCTCCTTTTTAAATGATACCTAGGTTACTTTATTTTAAGGCATACTTTTTAGTCTATTCAAGATTTATGGATAGAACGACACTTCAGAATGCCTCGTCTTGTTTTACATGACACGAAGTCTTGTTTGGTAACTCTTTTTCCTCCAAATCCTTGGCTAAAATCTGAGGTCAATTCTTTATTTTTTTAAACAACCACGTGAGTACTTAATGTGAGGCATTGACAATTATAGAGTTATAATGAGTGTGAACTTTAAAGTGCAAATAAATAAAATGCTGCACTCACGGCTACTAGAGATAAAATATTTACTTCATCCTCACTCATTCACAAACAGGAAGCTAGGATATAGAGCGCACAGACACATCTGCATCTAATGGTTATTCAGTTCACCAGCTAAAAGACACATTTGATCATTTGGAACTCACTTGAAATTCTGTGTGAAATCACTTTGGAAATCTCTTGGGTAGTGTGGCATTTTGCCATCAGGTCCCATACATAATATATCTATTTTTTCTTACATGATTATTTTCTCATTTACTTAGTTCTTATGAAAGTTAATGATAAGTGTGGACTTTATGCTTCAGGAAAATCATATTTTTTTCTGATGCTTCTCAGGGATCTTGTGTTCCTTTGCTCCATTCCTGCTGTACAGAGGAGACGTCCGTCCCCAGAGCCCCAGCCTCTCAGTGCCAGTGGTCTCTGTGTCATAGCTTCATTCATCATTTCAGAGATGAGGGTCCCCTCGCCCAATGCACGAAAGCTCTATAATTACTTTCATTTCTTGGTTAGCATAGGTCATGGAACTAGTGTTAATAATCATCTTTCCCTCTGGACTTCTCTGTATTTATATCTCTCTGATCCCATGACCATTGAGACCATAGAGGTGCATTTTGTCTTCATTTCAGTCCTCATGGTATTGTTTTAGCCCAGGGGGGAAATCAAATGAGGTACAGAACATGTAAGCTCAGACAACTCTGAGGTCATTAACACCTAATTAGAAACAGCTTAGAGATCGAAATGATTCTTTGGTTAAGATGTGTGTGTGTGTGTGTGTGTGTGTGTGTGTGTGTGTGTGTGTGTATGAGAGAGAGAGACACACACAGAGAGAGAGACCTGACAATATTTAACTTCTTCAGTGCCCATGTGATCTTTATCGCCAACGGCTGGGCAATACCTTATTGTGTTTTTTCAAACCTTAAGTAGGAGTATTTGTGTGTGTTTGTTTTCCTTTTCTTTTTCTCTTTTTATGTGATAGGATACACAGTCTGTTAAGCCACTGAATAGCAAGAAGAGAAGACTGTCCAAAGGCTTAACATACTAATTGATTTTTCCTTAACAGAAAGCCATAATATTACTTCAGTTGAGGCCTAGACAACGTAAAGATAAAGTTTTCTAAATATTATGTGATGAGAAAAACATTACTTGGTGAAATAAAAAAGATACAATACTATTTTCATACCAATTTGAGGGACATTAAATCCTATTTTGTCAGGATAAGAAAATACTTACATCTAAAAATATGACAGTCATATATTTGTAGTACCTTTTTAATAGGTCTTAAGTTTCTCTACCTGGCAACTTTTAAAAGCTTCTAACATTTTATTTGTTCTAAATGTATAGTTATTCTAATGCCTGTCATGCCCTTTGGTACGTTGAAAAACACTAAGAGAATTCATGCCTTTGTGAATGCTGTTCTACTGAGGACCTTGTTTCCCTAGGGCAGGTCTATGTTGAAAAAGACAGAAGTCAGATGTGGAAAACACTGCTGCCTCTAGTTTAGGTGCTACATAAATGAAGGAGAGACATCTCCTTCTCCTTGTTCCCAGATTTTCAACTCAGTGTTTTAAATATTTGAGGCGTGCCTTCTGCCAAAGGAGTCCTTCCGCTCAGGAACTAAACTCACACTAGCAAAGCCCAGCTGGTGGGATCAGAGCCCAGGAGCCACCGGCTGGGGGAATGTAGGGGATACTGAGGGAAACTTTGCTGTCAGTTCCAGGCCCATCAATCTCCCCAGACCTTGCTGATTGCCTAAATTCTTCTTTCAGTGTCCTGGGAATATGCCTGCCATCAGCTCTGCTAACGTGGAGGCAATATAACAGCACAGTTAAGGTCTACGGTGCTGGGAACAGACTATTGGGTGTAAGCTTGGCTATGCCGCTGACTTTGTATTATGTCTCTCTGTCTCAGTTTCCTCAATTGCAAAATGGGGAAAATGATAAAAAAAAAAATACATCCTTCACCAGATTGTTATGAGGATGAAATAACATAAAAAGCTTAGAATCGTGTTGATTTATTCAGATAAACCACTGGTTCCCAAATTGTGATTGGGGGACCCCTTTCAGGAGGTCCATAAGACCAAACCTATTTTCTCTTTAACATTAAGATGTTATTGAACTTTTTACTCTTAGTTTCTCATTAGTGGACTAAGAGTGTGCAAAAGCCATACACATGACCTGTGATTTCATAACAAATTGAGTGCAGAAGTAGGTGGGAAAATCCAGCTGTCTTCTATTAAGCCAGAAAGGAAGATATTTGTAAAAATGTCAAACAATGCCACTTTTCTCATTATGATTTTGTTTTGGAAAGCATAGTTATGTTTTTACCAAAATACGTTATTTCTGTTAACAAACAATGGAGCTATTATTGTTATTTTAAATATAAATTCATACATAAATATTTTTTTCATTTCTCAATTTAAATTTCTAATATTATAAATATTGATAAATATAACCCACATAGAGAAAAGCTCTTTGGTGTCCTCAAAGATTTGTTTTCATGTAAAGAAGTCCTGAGGTCCAAATGTATAAGAATTACTAATATAAACTATTATGACTATCAGTTTCTCACACCTGTAATTTTTGCGTTTTTCTCCTGCAAACTGCCTGCCTAGTGAAATGTTGTCTTCACATCCCTGCCTTAAAAAAAGACCTGATTTTTTTGTTTGTTTGTTTTTACAGGATTTTGGGGGGGATAATTTTTAAATCACCAGACACAACCAACCAAGTGTATTTACAATTCTGATTCCTGGGCCCCACCTCCAGAAATCTTGATTCCAAAAGTTTAGATGAGACCCAAGAACCTGGATGTTTTACCTCTAAGTGATGCTGAGATATTACCATGTATTTTAAAGGCAATCTTGCCCAAGGATCTCCGTGTTCGTCTCTGCATATTTAACACAGTCTCTGCATTCAACTGTTTTTCCTTCTTCTCAATGTGAGCTTACCACCTTTCCTCACTGAAGGGCGGGCAGTCTTTGTAACAGAGAAATGTCATCAGAATGCACAGTAGATACCTCCCAGACTTCTGTGGGTGCTTTGCAACTTTGAGGACTGCAAAAACTATCTACCAGCTTTCTAGATGTCTGCATAGCCCAGTAGGAATTAACTTTGCGGCCACACGTAGCTCCTTCAACTGCAAATTTCCTCCAGGCTCTGAGGATGATGGAGGTAAAAGAGAAAGTATAAGGAGAGGATGGGTTGTGGGGAAGATCTGAGAAAGGCTGAGGATGGACTCAGCTAGCTTGTAGAGTGAGTCAGACTCCTGGCCTGAGTCCTCACCGCATGATTTTTATTTCTCTTTTGGAAATGGAAGGCAGGGGAGAGAGACAGGATGTAGAATCCACAGCTTGCTGCTGAATGTCTAGGTTCCCAGGTTGATCACTGTTCATCATTTGTGAACATTTGTATTTACCTTCCTTGAATCACTCCTCTGGGATCAGAGAGGTTCATCTGTACGCTTCTATTTTCAAGACTTACTAGGACTGGGTGCAAGAGTCCAAACCTTCAAAACCATCCTCCAGCTTAATTTTCTAAATAGCAGCTCTCTACTGTATTCTGATTGACTTGTGACTGATTATGAAAGATCTACCAGAGAAAGACGCGTTAACTCCAGATAAAATTTACAAAAAGAGTCCTGACTGCAGCTCAGTCTCTTTCAAAAGAAAAATGTCATGAAGTCTACTATCACTTAATGAAAATCCCACACCCGTTCCACTACCACCTACCACCCCCTACCTTCACTCACTAAAGTTTTCTCCACATCGATCCTTCAGTTACAACCATGTGCTCTTGAATGTATTACCATTTTTATTAAGTATTTTCATGACTCCATTTAGAAGGCAAATGAATTATTTCAGGGGAAAGCAAAAACCAAAATTGAATGGGCACATCAAACATCCAATATAGTAACTCCCAGCAGCTCAAAATGCATTATGAGGGCTTTCTACACCAGCCATGCTCCTACTAATGCTTAGAATTTTTCCACGAGTTTAAAATACGGTATTAATTCTGCAAGGTCAGAGGGTACCTCATGAACAAAATATGTTAGTAGATTGTGTTCGTTGTGATTGTGCCAGTAAGAAAGACCTCAGAGCGTGAAACCTTTGAAAAATTTCCTATAGGGAAGATATTTTACCATCTATTAGGAACTAATACTTCTTACTTTGAGAAAGTCATTTTATTATCCACATAAAGAAAGAAGTTTACTGTGAGAAAATCGAGGCAGAAAAAATGTTAAGTGCTTTTTAATAACCAGTGGTAACTAATAGTCTCATTTCCTGCATTTGTTTTGTGGTTATTAGAGCAGATCTTGATTTTGGTTGAGAGAGAAAGAAAACATGTTTTCTCCCCTTCTTTGACAATTAAATGTAAATAACAATACAAATGCAAAATGTCAACAGAGACAATTAGTTTCCAACTTGGTTTAATCCTTTAGGTAATTTTTAGTATGTGATGCTAATTTGTATTAAAATGAATACATACACAGGCTGAAAAGGTAACCAGTGTATTCCATATGCTAATATTTCTCCAATCTGAGAAGGTGGTGGGACCCTCCCTGTATTAGTAAAGGTTTCCAAAAAAAGAGAGAAAGAACCAGTAGGATATACACACACACACACACACACACACACACATATACACGTATATCAATAGGATATATATACGAATAGGATATATATATCAATAGGATATATATACCCCTATATATATAAATAGGATATACCATATATATACCCTATGCATATAATGTAATATTATCCCTATAATATAATTAATATACTATAATATCCATTATCCATATAATATAATAATATATCTATTATCCATATAATATATGTATATTACATGAGAGGATTTATTGGGAGAATTGGCTCATATGATTATTGACGTTGAGAAGTTTTACAGTAGGCCATCTGCAAGCTGGAGAACCAGGGCATCCAGTGATGTAACTCAGTCAGAGGCCAAAGGCCTGAGATCCTGGGGCTGCTGGTTCCAGTCCTGAAGTCCAAAGGCTGGAAAATCTAGAGTTCTAATATCCATGGGCAGGGGAAGATGGGTGTCTCAGCTCCAGAAGTGAGAGAGTAAATTCACCTCACCTCTGCATTTTTGCTCTGTGTGGGTGCCCAGCGTGTTGCATGGTGCCCACCCACAGGGTTGAGGGCAGATCTTCCTCACTCAGTCCACTGATTTAAATACCAATCTCTTTCGGAAACGCTCTCATGGACATACTCATAAAGAATGATTTCTTTACTGTTTTCTGGGTAGCCCTTATTCCAGTCAAGTAGATACCTTAAAATTAATGATCACATCCCCTTATGCAAACTTGGGCATGTCTTCAGTGTCTCCTGTATTCCCATCATCTTGCTACTGGGGCACCCACTATCACACACACTAATGCACCAGTCTTCACAATATTATGCATATAAATCTTGTAAAATGCTTGAAAGACAGATAATAGATGGAGTCCAGTGGAATTTAGATTTAGAGAAATTTATTCAGCAAATATTTAATCATATTCAGAAAATATTATGTGTTAAGAATTGTGCTAAGAACTGGGAATTCTGTGGGGAACAAAATAGAGGCAGCAGACTGTAACCAATAACCAAAAATGTTTTAATTCACTTTAGATGTTCAGTTTCAGTAGGCGTCACGAAGTAACTATACAGGGTGATGTAACAGGGAATGATCAGAGGGAAGGGAATATTTCTAGATTAGCCCTGCAAGGGTAACAAACATTTTAGCAGAGACTGAGCTGTTGAGACTGGGGTCAACAGTCTTGGGGAAAGAGCTGCAGGACGCTTCCCTGCAGTGGGAACAGGAAGCACCAAGGGCCACGGTGGGAAAGCCCGGTGCCTAGAGGGCAGACAGAGTGCGAGAGTAGGCAAAGATACCAGACAGGGACTTTGTCTACCATGGTTATAAGTTGGAGGTTCTATTCTACTTACAGTGGGGAGCCCTTGGAAGGTGTAAGCTGGGAGTGACGTAATCGTCAATGAGCTCAAGAACTACGACTAGAAATATGGAACACCTAATTACAACTGTGCTAATTATAGTCAAGGAGAATTTCTCATTATGCCCTGAGTTGTGGGAATGTGGAATTACCATGAGTAAACTGGATACCCTACAACTTTCCATTAGTAAAGCCAACACCACTATTGAAAAGGATTTCTACAAAGACAGATACACCAGAAAATGATAGCCCATTTGGTGGAGCAGGGAGACAAGGATTGCATGGTTCTGCAAAGAATGGCAGCAGCCACAAGCTGAAAGGTAACCTTTATTGAGTGCACAGTATGGATTGAACTTGAAGTTCTATATCAGAGCTTCCACCCCACCTACACATACATAGCACGATCAGCATCAGTGGTGTCATCTGAAAATTAAGTGCAACAATATAAAGCTTGTAGTCAATGGCTCAGGTTTTGACATTTACTTCCCCTGAGGATAGCAGGCTTCTTATCTAAGGAGTCTGCACTTGTGACAGACCATGGCCCTTATGAGTTCCCGCAGGCATTCTAGGGTGAGTTGGGAGCCAATTTATCAACATCGATGACTTACGCTGGTTTCAGTCCTCTCATCACTTTTTGGCAGACTCATCCAGCTAGCAAGCAATTAGCTGTGTCCGCTCGCAGCACTTCATTCAGGGAGAGAGGCAAAAACTTTCCAAGATGACTGGAATTCAACAGATATATCCATTCCATTGCTCGATCACTGCTGGAAAAGGCAGTCAAGGGTATTAGCTTATCAGCTGTTGACCAGAGGGTGATTTCAGTGTTAGTTTTAACTTCCTACAAGTTGCCAATGTCTGCAGCATGGGAGTCTATTTTTGGCCAAAGATTTAGGAGGCAGTGGTAGTTTTGAAATGCCTAGGGCTTCTAAGCCAATTTGGAAAATTCAGAGGTTTGAATGCAATAAAGTTCTATAGATAGAACTCATCCTACAAATATTTTCATTGCAAAGGGAAAGCCTAAAACTTGTTTCTCATGGGATTTCCTCATCTGGAGCATGTAATAAAGTGGTCTTTGGTCAGACTTATGGGTGTGTGGCTACAGTTTTTACAAAAGGGATCTTACAACACGAAATTGATTAGTGGGATGAACCAGGTTCCGCCTTCAGTATTTTGCTTCTGGAAAATAGGGAGAAAAGACAAGCGTACTGGCATTGTTTATGAATGCCAACTCAACAAAGTGGACACGCTGGGGAATTCGGAGCAAAACAAAACTGCTTGCTGTGATGGGTGCTTCCGCTTTGCCCCTGCAGACCCACTCTCTACTTCTGCACCCTGATTGGCACCCTGGAAGGCTGACCTTTAGGGACCACAAAAGCAGGCTTCCTTGATCTCTGACTTCCGGTTGAGCTTAGCCAATGGGAGAACAGCAGAGATCGAAGCAGGAAGGAGAGTGTAGTAGGGTAGTAGGGATGCCACTACCCACGCCTCTCCCAAGGGGGCTGTGAGGAGACACTGTCCCCCTCCTAAGGCCACAGCTCCCTCGGAGTGGCCATCTGCTCTGCTTGCAGCTCCTTTCTCTGTGGACCACGAAGTGCCCCTTGACTTTACAGGCTTAGGGCTGGTTTCCCCCAGCCCTGTCCATACCCTCATCAATAGCCCTTTATTAAAGCCTTCTGTGATCCTGTTGGTGTGATCTATTTGTATTTCTCACATATATAAATAATCCATGGCTAATTTTTACAAAGGAAAAAAATTCTCTTTATAACATCAAATTTTAATACCCATTTTTAAATTTTTGTTTTATTTTATTTTAGAGACAGAGTCTCACTCTCTTGCTCAGGCTGGAGTGTGGTGGCACGACCATTGCTCACTGCAGCCTAGAACTCATGGGTGTAAGAAATTCTCCTGCCTCAGTCTCCTGTGTAGCTGGGACCATAGGTACACACCACCATATTTGGCCAATGTTTTTTATGTTTTATTTTGTAGAAATGGGGTCTCACCATGCTGCTCAGGCTGGTCTTGAACTCCTGTGCTCCAGCGATCCTCTCGCCTCAGCCTCCCCAACTGTTAGGATTGCAGACATGAGCCACTGTACCTAACCTCAGTACTCATTTTAAACAAATCAATATGCATGTCAACCTGCAGTTACCTTCCAAATACAATTGGTAACCCATCAGAGTCATTTGGAAAGTGAGAGGAGCCCCAGGCTCTGGGAGCAGGTGTTACTGCTTTCAAAATCCCCATCAACAGCTGTACTTATTGTGTGGCAGTCAAGAAATGAAACTTTAGGCATTTGACATCCTAACCTGGTAGTTGATTGGAGGTTTTTATTTGATGTGTGACAAACTATATTTTTTCTCATTTGAAATATGCTCTTCTCCCTCACTTTGGGAGGCCAAGGCAGGCAGATCACTTGAGCCCAGGAGTTTCTGTTCAGCCTGGGCAACATAGTGAGACTCCATCTCTACAAAAAATACAAAAGTTAGCTGGGTGTGGTGGCACATGTCTGTGTTCCCAGCTACTTGGGAGGCTGAGGTAGGAGGATCACTTGATTCCGGGAAATCGAGGCTGCAGTGAACTGTGATTGCACCACTGCACTCCAGCCTGGGTGACCGAGGAAAACTTCATCTCAAAATAAAAGTGAAATGAAATGAAATATACTAATCTTTTGGTGTACATGGGGGATTGGTTCCAGGACACCTGCATATATCCAAATTCGCATATACCCAAATTCACACACACTCCAGTCCACAGTTGGCCGTGTGGAACTGGCATGCACAAAAGGTTGGCTCTCTTTATACACGTGTTTCTCAGCCCACAAATAATATATTTCCAATCCGAGTTCGGCACTGGGTTGAAAAATATCCACATAGAAGTAGACCGGCACAGATCAGACCCGCATTGTTCAAGGGTCAACTGTAGTTGGTAATGAACTCTCAATGTTCCGTGCAGAACGCCTGTTTTTCAGGAATAGATTCCTGACATTTGGCAGGGAAAGCCTACGTGAGGAGAAAAGATCCTCACAGAGTCCTTTAAAAAAAAAAAAAAAAAGAGGAGAAAAGAAATAGTTAATAGCAACATAATGTCTGGATTCATTTCATTATTTGTTAACTAGAAAGAATGACAGAACCTACCTCATAAAGTTGCAGGAATGAAAAATAAGTAATGTGTGCCTGGGACATGGAATTTCTGTAAATGTGAATTGTTATTATGTATCCTAACTGACTATTGTACCCATTTCTCAAATATAATTTTTTAATATTACCACTTATGAAAAACAAAAAATATTTGAGAATGCCTTCATGATCTATGGATGGATATCATACCTGTAACATAAATAGAATTCAGCTGTCCTCTTGACTTCTGCATTTAGCTAACTATGGCACAGGCTTACACTGAAACATTTTAACTGGTTTTTCTCATTATGTGCAAGCACAGGAGACAGAAGGAATAGGAAAGAAGAAAAAGAAAGGGAACACAGTTTACAATAATCAAAGAGGTCAAATTGCTGATATAGTTAAGAAATTATGATTGAACCTGAATGCGGATGAAATTATTAACAAAAGCCTCAAGAGTCCTTCAACTTAATGATTCTTTCGTAATCAGAAACTACCATGTTAAGTAAATCTGCACCCTGTAAAGTACATGTTAAATGAATGATTTTCTTCATGCCTTACCACACTGCTAAGGGAGACAGTTGCTTACTTAGGACAAGGTCAAGAAAAATGTTTGTTTAATACTTTTTTCATAACTATATCTTTATTTGTTTTCAGATTTGTTATGTAGAAGGGCAATTTGACAAGTTAAATGCTCATTTTTCCCCATATTTTAATGCTATAACACACAGAACAATAACATATCAATTAACTTTAATTACCCTCTGGCTTGCTACCTCAGATCTCTGCCATTATAAGCAGTGTGCTTTCATGAATAGCCTCCTGACAGTGAAAACCTCGAGAGGTCGATAACTCCTTTTACAATTCCTGTCCAGGGTCTCACAAAAAAAAAAAAAAAAAATCGTTTAATATATTCTGTGTGTTGCCCCATCCCTCCAATATTCTCAGAAGTCAGAATCGTATCATTTATAAGTGGATATTAAAGAAAGATTCATGGAGTCAAGAAGGGAAAAGATCCAACCACAGTGAAGTGAACTCTCACTGCCCGAGCAAGGCACTCATAAGTTTGTATTAAACTGAGATGCAAAGGTAAGAGGTTCCCTGTGTGTCATGGTTACAAAGCTTAAGCAGCTGGGAGGTGGCCCGGAACTGTGAGAATGAGAATGAAAGGCGAGTGTCATTCTCTTTCTCACAGTTCACACCGAGCCTGCAATACCTTCCAAGTTAATTCAGCTGACATACGCACACAATAACTTTCGGTAAAATCTAAAAATCCAAGCACTTAGTCAAATTTAAAATATCGCATACTGGTAATACTAGCTCCTCTGATGTAAACTTCAGGCGATGTTAGACACAGGATTAATCCTCTGTCTGATGGACTTTTCCAAGATAGTGATTTCTCTGTATTAATCAGTCCTGAGATGTCCTACATGGTCAAGTGGTCTTCTAGAGAGGATCCAGGAAGCACTGGCCAGCTAAGCCATGCATCGCTGTGTGTGCCCCACTGCTTCTTTCCTGCCTTGTTTCCCTGTTCTCTCACCCTTGCAGCTCTTGGATTGTTACTCACCAAACACAATATTGGCAAACAATCAAGCAAGCAATAAAATACCAAGAGTCAAAACATGTTTCTTGAAACCTTCCTCTTATAATAAATACTATAACTAGGTCAGGCGCTGTGGCTCGCACCTGTAATCCCAGCACTGTGGGAGGCTGAGGCAGTGGATCACCTGAGGTTAGGAGTTTGAGACCAGCCTGGCCAACTTGGTGAAACCCCATCTCTAATAAAAATACAAAAATTAGCCGGGCGTTGTGGCAGGTGCCTGTAATCTCAGCTACTCAGGGGGCTGAGGCAGGAGAATTGCTTGAACCCAGGAGATGGAAGTTGCAGCGAGTTGAGATCATGCCACTATACTCCAGGCTGGGCAACAGAGCAAGACTCTGTCTCATTCATAAATAAATAAATAAATAAATAAGATAGCATGGCTTTTGTATGAGATGAGAGGGTTTCATTGAAATAGAACAAGCCCTGAGATAATGGGCATATAAATTAGGTTTGCCTTGGCCTTTGGCGCCCAACCTTCCACACTCCCATTCTCTGGTACTTTCCGATCTTTATTGAATGCCTGGTTTTTAGGTACCAAGTAAAGTCATTATGCCTCTAACTCTCCCAGAATTAATTCTTAACTGAGGTACATGCATTACTAACTTAATACACATTAACAAATGCCATGTGTTACCCTTCCAGTGGCATTACATTTTTTAGAAATAACTTATAGAAGGGACGTGGATAAACCATAATGAATTCCTTTCTAATGGTAACATTTCAGACAAATCTATGGGACATAAATTGCTGTGGAAATAACTTTGGATTAAAAAAACCTTTTTGGATGCCATTTAAATCACACAAAGTTGACGAAAAATTCAGGATCAGTATTCCATCAGACTTGGGCTCTAAAGACAGTTTTGCTCTTTACAAGCTGTGAGACATTAGATAAGTTACTTAACCTCTCTGTGCCTCAGATGTAAAATGGGGAAAATAATAATACCTACCTCATAGACTCATGATATGATTAAGTGAATTATTACATGTAAAGTCCTTACCAGCATAAGCGGTGTGTTATACCCTGTAAAGGTGCCACAGTGAAGTGGAGGAATAGGCTTACTTCACAGGACAGTGTGAGCAGGTCTATCATAGAAGGAGGTGAAAATGCTAAAGGAGTAAGGAAGAGGGTTAGGCTACCTTTTGCCTGTGTGAACAATCAAGTATTTATTCTTTGTCATGTTTGAAAAATTATTCCATTATCAACTTCTGTTATCAACATCAAGGCAATGACTCATGAAACTCAGCCTCTTGATTGAGACACTTGATGTGAAAATCATTCTTAAAAATCTGTAAAATCATTGTTTAAAGTCACCATCTCGTGTGTAGGAGCCACTGCTAAAATTATTCAGTGCTATAGGCTTTCTTATGCTTTGTAAACAGTCATTTGTTATGTTCATTGGAAATTAAAATATCAAGCTATCAGCAAGAGGAGTTCAGGTACAAGCAGTAATTTTGATGACTCTGAGCTATAGAAATATTCTTTCAGATGTTAAACAATTTTATATTTGAGATGTAAATTTAGTTTGAAAGTGAAATATGATGCATAGAAAATTTCTACAGTCTTAATATTGATGTGCTATTTTATAGGACACAGTGATAGAATACCTGTGATTTGGTGGGTGTTCTTTTATTCTTCTCAATAAAGGCCTTGTCCTTGCTCCTTTTTGAGCACAAGCACTGAAAGAAGAGTGAAATTAACTCTTTGATATTCTGAGCAACTTTTGTTGGGTGTGGGAGGATAACTTTTAGCAAAGTAAGCATCCAGCCTAGCATCTACTATGTGAAAATCTGTATCCCACAAGATGGGCGAGGTTGCATCCCAGCAACAAACACCCCAAACCCTCTGGCTACAAGTTCATCTCGGGTCAGCTGAGGCTCTGTTTGACTTGTTCTCACTCCAGAATACGGGCTGATGGAATAAGTGCTGTCCACAGCACTGCCACTCACTGGCAAATGAAAAGAGAACGGCAAAAGGTGTCCAACCACGCACTGGCTCTTAAGGCTTCCAACTCAAACTTCAATGGCCGAAGTAAATCCCGTGGCCACAGCTACCCTTAAAGAATCAAGGAAGAGATGTTTTACCATGTCCTGGAAGGGAGAGAAGTGGAAAAAATTAGTAAACGGCCTCATGATTGCACTATAACTGACGTTTTCTTTGTTCATTTCTTGTGCTTTCTTTGTTTATGAGCTCATTTTCTCTGATAGGACCAGAAGACATGTAACAAATCCAGGATCATTATTTTGAAAGAAGAAAAGAGCACCATATAAAGTGATTTTATAAAATTAAGAGCATTAAAGCCATGGTAATATCGGCTGGCACTCACATATGGATTTTCTCTATGCTTTCTTCCTAGCCATCTATTGCTGCATCATGGACCACCTCAAAACTTAGTAATTAAAATAAGCACCATTGACTTGCTCACAGTTGCGCACTTTGGATTGGGCTTAGCTGGTGATTCTTCTCTTAGATCAGCTGAGCTCAGTCCTGCAATTGCAGTCGTGTGGTGCAGGAATGGTTGGAAGGTCCACCGTGGGCTCACTCATCTCTCTGGTAGTTGATTTTGGCTGGTGCCTGGGTTTCTTTCTCCTCAAGGATCTTTCTTCCTCAAGGAGTCCAACCCAGGACACTTTATACAGTAACCTCAGAGTAACAAGAGGGAAAGAGTGAAAGCCAGAAGACTTCTTGAGGAGAAGCTAAGATGTCATACAACTTCATTTTCCCTGCAGCTTCACATGCAGAAGAGTGGGATCCAGAGATGGGAGGAAGCGTTGTGTCTACCTTTGCAAACAGTCTACCACGCCTGCAGAGGATGGGATGATCCCTGGCTTTGGGGTCTGCCTGGAGAATGCATAACCAGCCCAGAAAATATAGCATGATATTCCAGAGATTTCTCAACAGGTTTGCTTCTGTTACAAATGGACTGCAGTTTGTAAAACAACTAAAAAATGCATTTTCCATTTGTGAGAAGTACAAACGTTTTCCCTTGATTGTTTTGCTATGTCCTGCCCATCAGCAGAGGACTCCATCCCAGCAGCTACCTCTGCCTGCTTGAGGGGCACGAGAGCCTTTGCAGTCTCTGATTGTTTTCCTTTTGAAATAATATTGTATACCTTGAAAACTCAGTCAAAGTGGAATGGGAATAAAAGCCTCTACAACAGATAAGCAGTGGCCAATGTCACCCATTTCAGGGATTTTTACTGTGGACATTTATTTGCCAAGGTCTGCATAGGCAAAGGCAATGTGAAGAGCCAAACTCATCAGTTTTTCTATGATGTCATGTGATAGAGAAATAGGAAGTCAAAGCTAACTTTGCAAAACTTTGCCAGCTGAGCTCATTTGATCTTCAGATCTTACCTGGCTCTGCCACAGTTGGGTAAATTGAATGATCAGGAGGGTGGAGCAAGGCTAGGTGGGAAGAAGGCCTGCAGTGGCCGAAAGGACAGTTATGCATGAAGGCCCTCATGTAGGAACAGCAGAGCATGATGGAAGAGCAAGAGAAGGCCAGTGTGGCTGGAAGGCATGGCGTCACATGGGAGGGACAGGAGCTGAGGACAGGAAGGTGGATAGGGACTGTGTTGGTCCATTTTTGTTTTGCTATTAAGGGATACCTGAGAAAAGATAATTAGTCCAAGATAATTTATAAAGAAAAGAGGTTTCATTGATTCATGTTTCTGCAGGCTGCACAAGCATGGCTCCAGCATCTGCTTCTGATGAGGGCCCCAGGAAAGTTACAATCATCGTGGAAGGGGAAGTGGAGCCTGCATGTTACATTGTGAGAGCACAGCAAGGGGTGTGGGGGAGATGCCATGCTCTTTTAAACAACCAGATCTCATGGGAACTCAGAGCAAGAACTCACACTTTACCACGGGAATGGAGCTCAGACATTCATGAGGGATCTGCCCCTATGATCCAACACCTGCCACTCGGCCCAACCTCCAACATGGGGAGTCACATTTCAACATGGGATGTGAACAGAACAAACATCCCAACCATATCAGGGGCCATTCAAACGGGTTTGGATTTGGAAAAGATTTGAACTAGAAAGTGATACAATCAGAGATGCATTTAAAGATCGCTCTAAGTGTTGCATGAAAAATAGGTAACTGGACCAGGGCAGGAGAGAAGCAGAACAGGCCTATTGTATGGAATCCAAGGGAGAGATGCTGGGCAAGAGAGAAGCAGAACAGACCTATTGTATGGAATCCAAGGGAGAGATGCTGGGCAAGAGAGAAGCAGAACAGGTCTATTGTGTGGAATCTAAGGGAGAGATGCTGGGCAAGAGAGAAGCAGAACAGGCCTATTGTATGGAATCCAAGGGAGAGATGCTGGGCAAGAGAGAAGCAGAACAGGCCTATTGTGTGGAATCTAGGGAGAGATGCTGGGCAAGAGAGAAGCAGAACAGGCCTATTGTATGGAATCTAAGGAGAGATGCTGGGCAGGAGAGAAGCAGAACAGGTCTATTGTGTGGAATCCAAGGGAGAGATGCTGGGCAAGAGAGAAGCAGACAGGCCTATTGTGTGGAATCTAAGGGAGAGATGCTGGGCAAGAGAGAAGCAGAACAGGCTATTGTATGGAATCCAAGGGAGATGCTGGGCAAGAGAGAAGCAGAACAGGTCTATTGTGTGGAATCTAAGGGAGAGATGCTGGGCAAGAGAGAAGCAGAACAGGCCTATTGTATGGAATCCAAGGGAGAGATGCTGGGCAAGAGAGAAGCAGAACAGGCCTATTGTATGGAATCCAAGGGAGAGATGCTGGGCAGGAGAGAAGCAGAACAGGCCTATTGTATGGAATCTAAGGGAGAGATGCTGGGCAGGAGAGAAGCAGACAGGCCTATTGTATGGAATCCAGGGAGAGATGCTGGCAAGAGAGAAGCAGACAGGCCTATTGTATGGAATCTAAGGGAGAGATGCTGGGCAAGAGAGAAGCAGAACAGGCCTATTGTATGGAATCTAAGGGAGAGATGCTGGGCAGGAGAGAAGCAGAACAGGCCTATTGTATGGAATCCAAGGGAGAGATGCTGGGCAAGAGAGAAGCAGAACAGGTCTATTGTGTGGAATCTAAGGGAGAGATGCTGGGCAAGAGAGAAACAGAACAGGCCTATTGTATGGAATCTAAGGGAGAGATGCTGGGCAGGAGAGAAGCAGAACAGGCCTATTGTATGGAATCCAAGGGAGAGATGCTGGGCAAGAGAGAAGCAGAACAGGCCTATTGTATGGAATCTAAGGGAGAGATGCTGGGCAGGAGAGAAGCAGAACAGGCCTATTGTATGGAATCCAAGGGAGAGATGCTGGGCAAGAGAGAAGCAGAACAGGTCTATTGTGTGGAATCTAAGGGAGAGATGCTGGGCAAGAGAGAAACAGAACAGGCCTATTGTATGGAATCCAAGGGAGAGATGCTGGGCAAGAGAGAAGCAGAACAGGCCTATTGTATGGAATCTAAGGGAGAGATGCTGGGCAAGAGAGAAGCAGAACAGGCCTATTGTATGGAATCTAAGGGAGAGATGCTGGGCAGGAGAGAAGCAGAACAGGCCTATTGTATGGAATCCAAGGGAGAGATGCTGGGCAAGAGAGAAGCAGAACAGGTCTATTGTGTGGAATCTAAGGGAGAAATGCTGGGCAAGAGAGAAGCAGAACAGGCCTATTGTATGGAATCCAAGGGAGAGATGCTGGTGCCCAGAACTAGACAGGTGGCTGAATCTCCAGGACTTTATGACAAAATAAATGTGGGGTGAAGGGAAGAGAAGGAGTTAACAATGTTTCCCTACAGGAGAAACATTGAGATCTTATCTGACTCTAGTGGCTAATTAAGAAGAGCCAAGTCCAAGACATTTTCTAAGGAGAGTCCACATTTCTAATCTTCTAAGGCAATGAGAGGTTTACAAATTGGGGTGTTTTCACCCGAGGGGTGCTTAATATATGGGGTGCAGAAAGAAAATATTAGAACTGCTATACATAGGATTTTACTAAAAGTATAAGAAAACAAGCTCTTTTAATGTTTGATGTTGAGATTGATAGTAATATGCTATCAATACTCACACAGGGAAGTATGTGTGCACACATTTTTTACTGATGGAATGCCATATTCATTTTCTATTGCTACATAACAAAATTCTACAAACATAACAGCTCAAAACATACCCACTTACTGGCTCACAGTTTTGTAAGGCAGAATCCTTAGCATAAGCGAGCTGGGTTCTCTGATCGCGGTATCAATAAGTTGAAATCAAAGAGTTAGCCAGCTGTGTCCTCATCTACGGACTTAACTAGGGAGACAACTACTTCCAAGCTCCTCAAGATTGTTGGCAGAATCCATCTTTTTGTGGTTGCAGGACCTCAGTCCTCAGTCCAGCATCCTGATGTCTGTTAGCTGGAGACCACTTTTAGCTCTTAGAGGCCGATCTCAGCTCCTTGTTAATCTCTACCATAGGCTCTCTCATAGTACCAATCTCTTCTTTCAGGAAGGGCCCAGTTTTTTTTTGTTTGTTTTTTTTGTTTGTTTGTTTGTTTGTTTTTTGAGACAAAGTTTTGCTCTTGTTGTCCAGGCTGGAGTGCAGTGGCACAATCTTGGCTCACCATAACCTCCGCCTCCCAGGTTCAAGTGATTCTCCTGCCTCAGCCTACTGAGTAGCTGGAATTGTAGGAATGCCCCACCACCACGGGTCACTAATTTTGTATTTTTAGTAGAGACAGGGTTTTACCATCTTGGCCAGGCTGGTCTTGAACTCCTGACCTCGTGATCCACCCGCCTCGGCCTCCCAAAGTGCTGAGATTACAGGCGTGAGCCACTGCGCCCAGGGCTGGCCCAGTTATTTTAAAAGGCCCATCTGAGTAGTCCAGGTCCATCCCAAGACATCTTCTTTTTTATCAATTCAAAGTCAAGTAACTTGATGGCCTTAAATGCATCTGCAAAATCCCCTCACCTTTGCTATACAAAATGATCTAATGATCATATTCACAGTCCCACTAAATCAAAGGAGTAGGATTACACAGAGCATGTACACCAGGGGCAGAAATCTTGAGGGACATTTCCAAAGGTTGCCAAAAGTGTGGCATTCACTGCTCTAGTATATCAACTTTGTGGCTATTTTTCAGAGCCTATCATTTATTGTCTTGTAGGAGTTGGGGAGAAAAGCAATTTCTAAAATCATTAGAGTACAAAAAAAGCAATGAGTTTTTTAGAGTAAGATAAACCTATTGCTATTACACAAATCCAGGTTGTTACCACTAGCTGAGTATGAGGTGTGATGTATTAGTCTGTTTTCACACTGCTACCTGAGACGTGGTAATTTTTAAAGAAAAGAGGTTTAATTGACTCACAGTTCTGTATGGCTGGGGAGGCCTCAGGAAATTTACAATCATGGCAGAAGGCAAAGGGAAAGCAGGCACGTCTTACATGGCAGCAGGAAAGAGAGAGCGGGATGGGGAAGTGTCACACTTTTAAACCATCATATCTCATGAGAACTCACTCACTATTACAAGAACTGCATAGAGGAAATCCGCCTCCATGATCCAATCACCTCCCACCAGGTCCCTACCTTGACATTTGGGGATTAAAATTCCAGATGAAATGTAGGTGGGGACACAGAGCCAAACTATGTCATGTGGGCATATTTTCCATCATAAAAATAGACTCCTGCATTCTACACCAACTGCCTGAAGCTTTTTAAAGAGCTTTGAAAATATTAAGTAAACTAATTTTTGATATGCTGATTCCAGGATTCCAGTGCACAGAAATATGGGAAAATGAGATGAGATCTATATCGTAATGGAAAGCCAGAATCTTTTTGTAAAAATTATACATGAGTAACATGATTTTTAGCTTGATTCTCTTCCTGGGATCTTGTTTCCTCCTCAGTATAGATCATACATGATCCCCACTTTAGTAGATGTTTACCTGGGGTAGTATAACATCCTTGGGTTCACTGCATTCTTGGACTTTACCTCCCTGATTCTCTGAATGTTACCTTACTGAGAGCCTTTCCATTTTAAAGGAGGCAGTTCAGAATATGACTGCGTTGAGCCACAGTGGGCACCCTTTTGAGTTGGAAATCTTAAACCAAACAAAACAACTTCAGTAGAATAAATCTTCAGCAGTATTCCTATAACCAATTAAAATAAGTATCATTTTGGGTTTGTTCTGTTTCGTTGACCTGAAGGTGAAGTCAAGTGCTAAAATAGCAACTTTAGGTGAGGATTTTCTCCATGACAAACATGCTCTTAGATTCCTGTCTGAAATTTGGCTATCCTTCCAGAAGTACCCCAATTTCTCTTCCCTGGGGGGAACTTCAGAAGGAGTCCAAACCACTTACACCATACGGATATTAATCTCATATGGTTGTTGAGGACAAAGCCTATGCAGTTATTGCTCTGTGAATTCCCTTAGCAACAAACTTGTAGCAGTAGCCTCACAGGAAATGTTGTTGATTTGTTGATCAATATTTTAAAATTCAAAGGCAAATTACCCAAGGAAAACACCAAAGATAAGAAGGCTTATGTAGTCTGTGTTGAAAGGGAGGGTAAATCACCTTTATTTTAGCAGCTATTCTAGATCATCTGGTACAAATGAGCTGCAGTACACACGAGGACTTGTATATTTGGGTAATAGTGCACCTGACGTTGATTTTTTTTTACTTTTTTTGTAGTCAGGTGCAAATAGGTCCCGGAGGAGCCACACTCCGAAACAGGGAGGGAGCTTCCCAAAATATTATGGTCTCTGGTGCTTTTCCAGAGAATATTCTAAATGACCCTGAGCCCTAAATGAGAATTATCAAGTTGTTATAGTCCAGAACTAATCTGAAAGATGCCTCTTCATCTGATTTCATCCAGGACCTGAGGGTTATGACTACTTGGATATATTTAAGAAAAAAGGGATTCTATAGACTCAGAACTGATGTCTGAAGGCACTACTAATATGTCCATTTTCTCAAAAGGTTCCAAAGATGCTCTGAAATGGGCTTTGGGAATTTATGCCTGGAGTGCTTTAGCACATGGGACTTAAATTTGGTTCAGCAGCATTTGTTCCCACACACAACCAGGGACGCTAAATAGAGTCGTGTCAACCCCTGCGGGGCAACAAACTAATGTTCTTTATCAATTCCTTTAAGCAATATGCTGTTTTTTATTTAAGATCATGCTGCCGTTTTATTCAGGGAAAGTGAAGAAGATCTTCCCTTTTACTTTCTTCCATATTTGTGGTTTGCTCTTAAGAGAAAAATGTGACTTCCATCTTCAGTTCATCCACATCCATAGCCTCAGTCTAACACATCAATGGTAGGTAGCATTTGGCAACAGTCTCATTCAGTTAACAAATATTCTGTCTTGTCACAATTTAGAATGCCTGATGTTTGGCGGAGCTATAAACCTTATTTACATATTTGCCTTTGCCAACTGTAAATTTCCCTTTTATCGTTCTTGGCCTTATGGGGCTGTAAACATTGGCCATTAGCTCCTTGAAAGTTCGCCCTGAGTAAGAAATATTGAAGTCACAAATGTGGCATTCTTTCTTCTATCCTCTGAAAAAAAATTCAGCCTCTCCAACGGATCCATTTTCAATGTACACATCTGTTAGATTATTTTATTTTTTTAAACCTTTTTTTTTTTTTTGCAAGAGACTTTATTTCCTTTATAGCCATTTATCATCAAGGGGAAAGGTGTGAAACACTTTTTTTCACACAGCATACCTTGCAAATCCAAACCATATGTTATCTGTTTTCCTATGTATTTTGTATTGCTAGTACCATATGCCTCCAGTGATTGATCTTACCGTTGTGAGGTAGCTAAGGATACATATATTTTAAGTCTCTCTTGTAGGAAATAGGATATCCCTCTATTGCTCTTTCAGATTAATGTGCTAAAAGCCTCTGCTCATCTCTAATGGATGATCCATAATTTACATCAAAATTTCAATCACTTTAAATTAATATAACCATTTCCTTAATGAATCAAGCTACTAGAATCTGCTCTGATTTTCACAAAACAATTCAGTCATGGCTGTTTACAATTTTTTGGTTAGCATGAAAACTGAGTTTTCACAGCATTTTTTATTTTAGTTTTTGAAATTAATTAATAAATTACTTGTATTATTTTGAAATTAGCATCCTCCATATACCCTTTTATGAAAAACATATTCTATATTCATCCTCACGCTTTTTTTCATCTGCTAGGGGATTTCATAAGAAGCAGGAAAGAGAAAAATATATGTATTCTACTAACAGACTTACATAAATATTGTGAGAGCTATCTCTGAAAACATGAGGTTGTTTATTTCTTATTTGTCCCCCATGAGATTTACAGGAGTAAATCACATTAATTCTAACGGGATTTAGACATCAAAATTTTCTCAGCATCAGCAGCAGAAGGGAGGCATGTGGGTATAGCAAACGAGAAAGTTGAAAAATGAATTTTTGTGACCTAAATTTTTTATTGTAATTGTTACACAATTAATATTGCACCTTAATACTAGTTCACCTCATTATAGGTATACATATCTGGTATGTATTTACTCTGCAGTGAAAATAAACACTGATGTGCTAATCACAACTAAACATGGGATTGAAAAACTAATCAATCTTCACGAGGGGCATCAGTAGTCAGTTTCCATCGAATGATCAAGTTGATGAAAAGAGGATATCCCAATACATGCTAATTTGACATGGAAAAACGTGTTCGCTGCAGTTCAGCTGAGACGGCTGCAGGTGAACAAGGGCCTTACCTAAGTGGGGAGTGTGGGTTCCACCATACTGATCCCCGCCTGTCAGAGGGGCTCTTCCATAAGACAGTGGTTGTCAAACTGGGTTCAGGGAGCCACCAAGCTACCTTGGAAACTTCTGCGGGCTGAGAGGGTGGAGTGGAGAGGAACAGATAGGACAGAGACCTACCACTTCTGCTTCCAACCTGGGGTGATGCTTCTCCTTTTACATGTTTACATATTAGCTTTCTTTGTAGGATTTCCTGGGAAGAAAGGGTGCAAGAGCTTTAAAATAATTGTTGCAGAGCATGGTAATAGTATAGGCTTCCGGAGGGGAGTCACGTAGACAAAATCAAGAGAGGATGCCACAGTCAGGAACTGAACAGACATGGCCATTCTTGCGGCAACTGGGGGGAAGTTACATCATGGGCTGTCTCTTCCCTGCTAACATACAGATACATGTATGCTATATATAAATATGCATAAACATACATGTGTATATATGTATATGTATGTGGAGGGAAAGAGAGAAACCTCCGTTTTTCCTCTTTTTTGTTTTGAGACAGTTTCGCTATGTCATCCAGGCTGGAGTGCAATGATGCAATCTCAGCTCACTACAACTTCTGCATCCTGGATTTAAGCGATTCTCCTGTCTCAGCCTCCTGAGTAGCTGGGACTACAGGTGCACACCACCACACCCAGCTAATTTTGTATTTTTAATAGAGACGGGGTTTACCATGTTGGCCAGGATGGTCTTGATCCCTTGACCTCGTGATCTGCCTGCCTCGGCCTCCCAAAGTGTTGAGATTACATGCGTGACCCACTGTGCCTGGCCAGTTTTTGCTCTTCAGGCCTTCAGCTGCTTGGATGAAGCCCACCCACATTAGAGAGGTTAATAATCTGCTTTATTTAAAATAAAATGATTGCACATGCTAATCATATCCACAAAATACCTTCATAACAACCTCTAGACTAGTGTTTGGACAAGTAACCGGCTGATTCTAGTTGATCTTTGACACACAAAACAAACCATCACTATGTCATGACAGGTTCCTCTCTTCCTCTCACATGCACAGCCAATCCATCAGCAGTTACTCTTGACACTACCTTCTTGATGTACCCACACTCCACCCACTTCTCCCCACCTCTGCTGCAGCCCCTCAGTCCAAGCGCCCATCGTGTCTTACTGGATTATTGGAATGGCATCTTAACAGTTCTTTTCTCTGCTTTTCCCTCTTTGGTTTAACCTCAACGCAGCAACCAAAGTAATCCTGTTAGCTAAATGGATCATGTCACTGCTCTTCTGTTTAGAGCCCCTGATGACTTCCCATCACCCTTAGATTAAAAGCCAAACTACTTACAATGCTATCATGCTCTGCATCCTTTACACTTCCCCATTACCTCTCTGACCTCAGCCCCTACCCACTCTGGTTTACACCAATCCAGTCATTTCGCTTCGCTTGATGTTCCCGAGAAACTTCCACTTGCACACATGCACGTTTGGTTTCCTCTTTCTAAAAAGGCTTTCCCACTAGATACCCATGTGGCTTGCTCTCTGCCACCTTCAGGTCTCCACATGAAGGCCACCTTCCCATGAAGACCTTCTCTGACCACACTGTACAAAATTGCGAAGCCCCCTCTTCCCCAGCAACTCCTATCCTTTCTTTCTCTGCAAAATTAGTTATAATGACTCTATAGTTTCTATAACAACAAAAAAAAAACTTCAGGATCTTATCAAAATAGAAATGTATTTCTTATTTATGTGAGTGTTCCTGATTCGCAAGCAACTTTCCTCCATGTGGTGATTAAGAAACAAAAACACGTCTTTTGGCTCCCCCAGCAACTCCGGGCTGTGGAGTCCAATGCATTCAGCACATGGGTGGGGAATGAGTAGGTGGAAATTTATACCCACTCCTTAAGCCAGAAAATGACACACGTCACTTCTATACACGTGACAGTGGCAAAACTTGCCGCATGTTCCTATCCAGACGTGAGGGAGACCTGGAAATATAGTCCCTGGTTGAGCCTGTGTTTCTGCAGTAACATCTTCACACTATGGGAGGAGAAAAGTAAAAACTTTGGTGGAACACTGATGAGACTCCACCCTCATGACCTAATGACCTCCCAAAGGCCCCGCCTCCTCATACAATCACAGTAGGGGCTAGAATCTCAACATACAAATGTTAGAGGAACTCCGACATTGTCTATGGCAAGCACTTACCTATTCTGACATATGCTACATTTGTACTTATCTATTGTTTTCTTGTTGTCTGTCACTCCCACTAAAATCTATGACCCGTGAGACATACATTTTTGTTAGTTTCAGTCGCTGGTGCATTCTCAGAGCCTAGAACACAAATAAATAATTTCCGAGTGAACAAATGAGTAAATGGGTGGATGGAGGAGTTGCTAGATGGATGCCTAGGAATGACAGGGTGTGTCCTGCCCAGCTGTGGTTCATCAGTAGAAGGGATTTGGATTGGACCACATGCAGGCATTTTCTTGGCCAAGAGGAAGGGGGAAAGTAAGAGGAGAGACTGTCTACAGGACACGCTTGCCCTTGGTGACTTTATCCTATTCCCTTTACCTAGTAATTGAGCTTTATTATTATGTAACTTTAAAAAATTGGTTTATTCAAAATCAAGACATGGTTATCATTCTACTTCAACCGGTTGTTGGTAAGAGAACCTACTTATCCCACACAGACTAGCATAGTGCCTAACTGAGAGACACACAGAAAATGTTGGCCAAATAAGTAATTACATCATGAATAAGTGGGCATCAGGTTAGGTTCCCTCCAGCATAAGTACTGGGACTCATTCGTTCAGTCTTCAGCAAATACGTACAGGTAAGGCTGTGAAAGTTGTGAAGTTGTGGTTACATAGAGAAGTACTTAAAGCCCCCACTGTGTTTGGGGATCACCTAGTATTTCTTTTAAGAAGTATAAAAATTATTAATGTCAACTTTCCCATGTTCCTGCTCTCACCAACATAGAATGTTCCATCTGCAGAACAAATCCAAGTCAGAGGTTGAAATCCTGAAGTCCAAAGATCATTCATCTGTCTGAACCTTTTCACTGCTTTAGAACCTTAAAAATTCATTATGAGAACAGAGAGATTTGCTCTTTTTTGCTACTGTACCATTTTCTCTATCGTAAAAATGCAAACTTTCTTGGAAAACATCATACATCAATTGTAATGATCATCATAGTATGAGATGGTGGGTTTTTTTTAAATGTTACTTTCCTGAATAATCACTATGTATTAAAAACTGTAAATATATATATTCCAGAGTTCCTTTAAATCAGCAGAGATGCACCTGCATATTTTGGTCTCATATATGAAAAAGGGCAATTAGCTTCTAAATTAACACATCCGCGTATTAATAACTGACATTTAGTAGTAGCCCAAAGGTCATATTGAAAGACTGTTCATGCATGAAACTGCAGAACTTATTCTAATCATGCTGTACCTAATTGATTCACAGATGATCTAACTGGACAAATTGTTAAATAAAAGTGTGGCCTAGAATTCATTTTGTTTTGCATTTTTTTGATTATTTGAGAACACTTCCAGTAGATTCCTGTCATCACTTGTCCTTGTTGTAGTCCGTGAATCTGACATAGCAGAAAGTTCTTCTGGACTCTAGTTAGATATCAAGAGCAAAAAGCTATGGGAAATGATAGACTGATAAATGAAATGGCACAGCAAAAAGGTAACTAAGCATAATAACCCAAATGAAATAGCAAGCATCTCATGGCATATTGAATTAAGAGCTATTGTATTTATTTGTTGATTATTTCTTTCATATGAATGCATCAAGCCCATTGAACCCTAGTTAGTTATACAAATGGGCATCTCATGGTGACCATCCAAATGCAGCGAAGGCAGCTCCACCCCCTGCAGCACTATGTCACCATCATCCCATAACAGGGCCCTGTTAATATCCCCACCACCAGCCAGGCATGGTGGCTCACACCTGTAATCCCAGCACTTTGGGAGGCCAAGGCGGGCAGATCACCTGAGGTCAGGAGTTCGAGACCAGCCTGACCAACACGGTGAAACCCCATCTCTACTAAAAATACAAAAATTAGCCAGGCATGGTGGCAGGCACCTGTAATCCCAGTTACTTGGGAGGCTGAAGCAGGAGAATCGCTTGAACTCGGGAGGCGGAGGTTGCAGTGAGCCAAGATCGCACTATTGCACTCCAGCCTGGGGGACAAGAGTGAGACTTCGCCTCAAAAAAAAAAAAAAAAAATCCCCGCCACCCTCAGAGTGGTGCCCTTCCGTTAGCTACTGTGATACTACACACTCCCAATTTTGTGCCTACCTCTCAGCCAAGGAGATCCATCCCAACAGGGGAACTCCTGCCAGGAAGGCTGAGGGCTGCACAGACCCTGTGGGTGTCTGCTTATAGGCAGGATAAGGACTGTGCCAGGTGCAGTTTACAATGCCGTGTCTCTTTGCCATTTATTTTGTGATGCAGTGAATACATGTGTCTCCACAATAATTGGCAAAAGGTACCCGAGTGTATCAGCCACGTCCTGGTGGTACAAAGAGAGCACTCACCAAAAGGAGAAGCTGAAGACAGTTGAATGAACAGGTAGGCAGGGTTAAGAGACACCAAGAAGATGAAGGGGCTTTAGTGAGTTCTCTGGACCAAGAGCAGCATCACCTGGGAAACTGATGGAAATGCTAACTCTCAGTCCCTACTCCAGCCCTACCGAGCTTGAGACTCTGGGGATAGAATCCAGTAGTCTGTGCATCAGCAAGCTCTCCAGGTGGTTCTAATTGCAAGTTAGAGAACCACTGTAATAATGGATCACGGCACGCCCTAGCAATAGAAGCAACTGGAAGGTGCAAGGGTAAAAATAAATTGGTGAAAGAAATGTAGGTTCTTCCAGGTTTGACTCACAATTGCCTATCACTGCTTTCATGCTGTAGGGATTGTTACCGTGCTTTCCTACAGGCATCTATTTACTTGCAAGCCATCCTTTTCCTTATACCTCCTCTGCCACTTCTCTGAAGCTGTCTCAAATGATGTGAACTTTCCAACACAACACTCTTTATAATACTTAGTCATGATTTCCGGCAGGCCCAGCATTTTCCCTTGCTGTACCAGGTATTTCTGTTTGCCCTTCCAGATGAGTTTCCTATCAATCTCCAGTCAGCTCTGTGCACCCTAAGTCGCCCACACTCTGTGGCCATCTCATTCTTGATTGGGTTTGGCTGATGGGAAGCACAGGAGGTGATGCTAGCATAGTAGCAGCAGGAGATCTGGCTTCCCCTCTACCAGGACACCAGGTTGACAGTCCTCTACCAAAAGCCTGAGCTTTGGTTGGGCAACCCCTTCCTCCAATTCTATGTCTTGGTAAATTCCTTTGACTAGTTTTTGACCACACATGTCAAGAATTCCATAATAACCATAACACAGAGCCCCGTATAGTACCAAGCTACTTCTTTTGAAAGGGTGAAATATTTCTTCAAAAAAGCCTAGTGCATGACAACGTACACTTGAAAAACCGGTAATCACACAAGTGACTATTTTCATTATTAAGAGACTATGTTATCAAAATATTGAAACAGGGCTTCCTTTAGCTCCTATTTCTTCAATACATGTGAAAGATTATATTTTTTTCTATACTGGTACCAATAACCGCATAAAAATGGTCTGCACATGGAAAGAGTGTTACTTTTTTTATTATTATTATACTTTAAGTTCTGGGATGCATGTGCAGAATGTGCAGATTTGTCACATAGGTATACACGTGCCGTGGTGGTTTGCTGCACCCATCAACCCATCACCTTCATTAGGTATTTCTTCTAACGCTATCCCTCCCCTAGCTGCCCACCCCCTGACAGGCCCCGGGGTGAGATGTTCCCCTCCCCATGTCCATGTGTTCTTATTGTTCAGCTCCCACTTATGAGTGAGAACATGCAGTGTTTGGTTTTCGGTTCTTGTGTTAGTTTGCTAAGAATGATGGTTTTCAACTTTATCCATGTCCCTGCAAAGAACATGAACTCATCCTCTTTTATGGCTACATAGTATTCCATGGTGTATACGTGCCACATTTTCTTTTGTCATTGATGGACATTTGGGTTGGTTCCAAGTCTATTGTGAATAGTGCTGCAATAAATATATGTGTTCATGTGTCTTTATGGTAGAATAATTTATAATCCTTTGGGTATATATCCAGTAATGGGATCGCTGGGTCAAATGGTATTTCTAGTTCTAGATCCTTGAGGAATCGCCACACTTTCACAACAATTGAACAAATTTACACTCCAACCAATAGTGTAAAAGCATTCCTATTTCTCCACATCCTCTCCAGCAGCTGTTGTTTCCTGACTTTTTAATGATCGCCATTCTAACTGGTGTGAGATGGTATCTCATTGTGGTTTTGATTTTCATTTCTCTAATGACCGGTAATGATGATTTTTTTTCATATGTTTGTTGGCTGCATAAATGTCTTCCTTTGAAAAGTGTCTGTCCATATCCTTTGCCCACTTTTTTATGGGGTTGTTTGTTTTTTTCTTGTAAATTTGTTTAAGTTCTTTGTAGATTCTGTATATTAGTCCTCTGTCAGATGGATAGATTGCAAAAATGTTCTCCCATTCTGTAGGTTGCCTGTTCACTCTGATGATAGTTTCTTTTGCTGTGCAGAAGCTCTTTAGTTTAATTAGATTCCACTTGTCAATTTTGGCTTTTGTTGCCATTGCTTTTGGTGTTTTAGACATGAAGTATTTGCCCATGCCTATGTCCTGAATGGTATTGCCTAGGTTTTCTTCTAAGATTTTAATGGTTTTACATCTTATGTTTAAGTCTTTAATCCATTTTGAGTTAATTTTTGTATAAGGTGTGAGGAAGGGGTCCAGTTTCAGTTTTCTGCATATGGCTAGCCAGTTTTCCCAACACCATTTATTAAATAGGGAATCCTTTCCCCATTGCTTGTTTTGTCAGGTTTGTCAAAGATCAGATGATTGTAGATGTGCGGTGTTATTTCTGAGGCCTCTGTTCTGTTCCATTGATCTATATATCTGCTTTGGTACCAGTACCATGCTATTTTGTTTACTGTAGCCTTGCAGTATAGTTTGAAGTCAGGTAGCCTGATGCCTCCAGCTTTGTTCTTTTTGCTTAGAATTGTCTTGGCTATTCAAGCTCTTTTTTGGTTCCATATAAAGTTTAAAGTAGTTTTTCCAATTCTGTAAAGAAAGTCAATGGTGGCTTGATGGGGATAGCATTGACTCTATAAATTACTTTGGGTAGTATGGCCATTTTCATGATATTGATTTTTCCTATCCATGACCATGGAATGTTTTTCCATTTGTTTGTGTCCTCTCTTATTTCCTTGAGCAGTGGTTTGTAGTTCTCCTTGGAAGAGGTCCTTCACATTCCTTGTAAGTTGTATTCCTAGGTATTCTATTCTCTTTGTAGCAATTATGAATGGTAGTTCACTCACAATTTGGCTCTCTGTTTGTCTATTATTTGTTTATAGCAATGTTTGTGATTTTTGCACATTGATTTTGTATCCTGAGACTTTGCTGAAGTTGCTCATCAGCTTAAGGAGATTTTGAGCTAAAATGGCAGGGTTTTCTAAACATACAAACCTGTCATCTGCAAACAGAGACAATTTGACTTCCTCTTTTCCTATTTGAATACCCTTTATTTCTTTCTCTTGCCTGATTTCCCTGGCCAGAGTGTTACCTTTTTTTAACTTATTGATGCTAGACCAGTTGGTTGATGGCTCTGTGTAGACAATTCTAATTGGTCTAAGGACTTGGCTGCATCAAAATGGAGCAGAACTGCACAGAGAAGATCTACACCAGTGTGGAGCCAGGTTCCAGAACCCTGAGTCAAGGGTCAATAATTACAACATTAGTAAGACAAAGAACTCTCTCAGCAGAGCACTTCACAAGAGAATGTGCATGAAACAAGGCCTTCAGTGAGTTTACATTTGTGTAAGTGAATTGCAGAAATGTCAAGGGTGGGCCAAGTGTGGTGGTTCATGTCTGTAATCCCAGCACTTTGGGAGGCCAAGGTGGGCAAATCACTTGAGGTCACGAGTTCGAGACCAGACTGGCCAATATGGTGAAACTTCGTCTCTACTAAAAATACAAAAATTAGCCAGGTATGGTGCATGGTGGTGCATACCCACCTACTCGGGAGCCTGAGACAGGAGAATCACTTGAACCCAGGAGGCGGAGGTTGCAGTGAGCCATGATCATGCCACTGCATTCTAGCCTGGGACACAGAAAGAGACTCCATCTCAAAAAAAAAAAAAAAAAGAAAAGAAAAGATCAAGGGTGAGCAAGGAATTCTGCATGTGAACAAAGACAAAGAAAGACAAAAAGGCCTCATTTTCTTGGTCCGTAGTGCCTTTATAAAAGACACATTTCCTACATGTCCAAACAACTAGCCAATGTTCCTTTCCTGGAAGACAGAGCCCATAATAGTCTCTGATTATGAACAGAAGGGTGAATATTCTCAAGATGCACCAGGTCATGAGAAGGGAGGAAGACAGGGAGAGAAACTGTGATTGTTTAAAGTTCAGGGCAACAGGAGAAACTCAAAGGGCCCACATCGCCAAATCTCTAAACAGAACTGTCTCCAAAAAGGTGGAATCTCTTATCTAAAAAAAAGAAAAAAAAAAAATACTGGAAGGGCATTTCACATGAGTCTCCTGAAGATGAAAGATAATCAAATTCATACCCCATGCTTCTGCAATCTCCTCTTTCTCTGCTTTCTCGCCCACTTGTAGTTCCAAACTGTCCTATTCATGCCTTCCGCCTGCCTCACCAAATTCAGGGAACCGAGGCACAGAGTGGCTTCTCTGTGGCCCCTCCCTCCAATTTGTAATGTTTGGGCTGATCTCTTCCAGTTGGCTTCTTGTTTTTTTGTTGTTTTGTCTTGTTTTTGTTTTTTCTTTTTTTTTTCTTTTTTATGCTTATTACCCAGATTCTCACCAACAAGGGTGAGTTCAGGAACTGACTCCACCAGAAAGACTCCTTCTAATTCAGTCTTTGTCTACCTCCTCTCTGGTTTTAAAAGCCCTGGAATGTAGCTAAAGCAAGAGAAATTTCTACTTAGAGGGCCACTTAGAGGAAAGCTTGAACAGATAAATAAAAATGTTCTTTTGTAGAAAGGCTAGGAGAGGAGGAGAGGGTGGTAAGATTCGAGTAATTAATATTCTAAGCACCTTCCTAAATGAGGTGCTTAGAATTTCTACAATTTTGTAGAATAAAGTGTTTTCCAAAAATTGGTGAATGCCGTATATTGCAAAAGATTTGCTTAAAATGGAAGATTCCTGGATGATCACATTTTTCTAGGGTGAAAAATGAAATCTGTTCCTTGAATCAAGAATCTCCAGTAGGGAGAGGATGTTAGAAGCTCTTGCAAGACCTCTTCGGGAGATTACAGTTTTAGACCTGATTCTTCCACCTGGATCCTGTCTCTCCTCCTCGCCAGCTATCAGCCTGATTCCCATGATTCTGGTGGTTAGAGGGGAAGAACAGCAGCGTGGTGCCCTTCTGTGGCCACCGCTGAGAGCCTGGGCAGGGGTCCTGGGAACTCGGGAGGAGGAATCTGGGGCTGGGACTCCATGAGAGCTCCAGTTCCCACCGTCACAGGCATTTGCCGTGGAGGGACATTTGGTCGCTGGTCATCTCACCCTTTTAATAGGACAACAGTCAAATTTCTCATGTATTCTCAAAATTATGACAGAACTTGGGTTACCCTTTACTATTGTTGAAGGTGAAATGCTTACAAATATGAGAGGGGGAGTGATGGAACCTCTCAAAAAAATCACATTGCAATAAATCATCAGTTAGGTGGAACTCGTCCAAGTGATATGAAGGAACTATAGAATGAAGTAGCTGTGCTACTGACAAAAATATGTAATTTATCATTTAAAACAGCCGTTGAACTGGAAGACTGCCAAGGTGATACCCATCTTTTTAATAGGACCAAAGGTGATCTCAGAAATTATACATCTGTGAGTTTCACATTGATGCTAAGAAAAATGTCTTTACAATTAAAGTGATCTCCCATCTAGCCTTGCACATCGTTTTTGTGTTTTTTAGGTTTTTTTGTTTTAGTTCTTGTTTTGTTTTTTTAAATTGCTTGGACCACCTAAATTTTCACTGGGCCTAGAAAGTTGGCCTGGGTGCTGCCCACATGCTCTTTCACAGCATCAGCTTCCATGCACACACCCAACAGGAGGTCCAGATCCTCACAGGTGCAGGCAAACTATGGACACACACATTTGTGCATTCAACTCTCCAATGCGTGCAAAGCCCTGAACACAGTGTACCCCAGTGCAACACAAAGATAAAATTTGGGGTGCTAGGTATTGCTGTTGTTTTGTTGTGGTGGTGGTGGTTATGAATTATACACACAAACATTAAAAGATACATGAGCAATTATGTGAGCCTGCTCACATTAACCTTCCTTTTCTTTTCCTTAGTTTTTAGTTTTGCAATTATTAGGACTTCCTTCTTTTACCCTATATGAAGGACATAGAAATTTTATCTCAAGAACAAAAGACAAGATTACTGGGTCACAGGATCTAGGAATCTAGAGAGATTGCTGCCCCACAGAGTATGGTGATCTCAAGGGACAAAAGTTAAAACAAGAGGAAGGTGTTTTGACAGAGTTTTGTGGAAAGAGGGAAATGGAAGCAGCCAAAATGATTTCTAGGATCATGGGGCAAGGAGCATTCTTCTGCAGCTTGCTCTCTGTTTTACTCAGCCCAAACCTAAGAAGGAGAGAGAATTCCTATTTCTTGAGCATCAACTCTTGTCCCATTCATTCTGCTAAAGATTCAAGGCAGAAGGGCATTATCTATATTTTAAAGATGCTATTTAAATTGAGGCTCCCAAATGAAGTGGACAGTGCAGGACCACAATGGCGACAGTTGGGGTTAGGACCCAGGTGCGTCTGACTCTGGGACCCATGCCTTTTCTATTACTTCACCCTGCCTCCCCTAAGTACAGTATAAGCAGAATCACAGTTTTTATAATGCTTTATGAATTTTCTGAGAGCTACAGCATCAGTGACAAAACAACTATCTAAAGATAATTTATTTATACATTGAGAAGTCTTAGGATACATTTTCAGTAGAATCGTTTAAGGAAACCGAGTCACACAGGCACATCGGAAATTCTATTGTGGATTAAATGGACAGGGGAAATAACTCATTATTTTAAAATGAGGCATTTTCATCAGGAAAGTTCATGAGTAAAGCAGCCCAAGATTGTCTAAGCAGAGTGTAGATGCCGCCTGTAATGATGACTCAGAGGACATACGGAATATTAACTAACAATATTTGCTGATCACACATTTTTAGGATAAGTTCGGAAAAGAAAATATGATAAAAGTTTCCAAAGAACATGACGACAACCTAACACCAGCAACAACCTCACAGATAAATTAGTTTTACGTAGACGAGTGCAAAGCAACATATACGTTAGATGTATGTGTGTGAACATACACATTGATTTTGTTTGATGGAACGTTGAACAGTACTGTATCCATGATGAATTCCAAATTATCTAGAAAGCTCCCAAGACAAAGATAGAGGCATCAGTTTTGGGAATTGGGTAAAATTATCTACTTCATGGCAGCAGCTCTAAGAGGGAAAAATGTGTATCTGCAATATGTAGAGTAATATTAGACCATATTAATTAAGAAGTGTAGCAAAAGGGTGCAATGTGTGTGATATTCTCATGTACGGTTTTCTGAATCTGTTGTATGCTCACACTTTGATCCTATGTTTACTTTTGTCACTCATTTCACAAACGAAACAGCCGCAAGATAAAATAACAACAAAACAGTCCAGAAATGTGTCATGAAATTTGCAAGAGCTGTGAAGGGGGAGTCACTCCTCCAAGAAGAGAAATAGGAGTGATGAATATAGAAACGGGGGCAAGGAAAATGACACGCCGTGGGATGTGCTGTGGGAAATAAGGAATAGTGTTAAGAAAACAAGCTGATACCCTATTTTCTTTTCTTGGTAGCAAAGAAACACGAAGGCACTCAGGGAAACAGAAAGGCAGCAAATCTGAAGAGAGAGAGGGAAATAGATTCTGAACACAGTGTCTGTAATTCCATCGAGGTGCTTGTTTGGTTTCAGCTTGAGTCAAACCTTTGGGGAAGGTTTGAGAACAGGATTCCACATTGCTGTGAGTTCTGGCAGTTTATTGTCAAGGATAAAATTACAGGGATGCTCAACTCGACTGCTTCAGGGCACACGCTGCTGATCGCCTGCTGGGGAGGAGGAGAAATTTCCCCCTGTAGTCCCGTGTCACACAATTAGATGTATGATGGGGGACTTGCGTCTTCTGGAGCATGCAGCATTGGCCATATTGGAGACAGGGTGGGAGACTCCCTGCTCCATTGGTCTGTTCTGGTGTGGCAATTATGATGTCCGCACGCTGCTCATTTAGGTTTTACAAGTTTCTAATTCACAAGAGTACTGCTAAACACTAGAATAGGGAGATACGGCTCTAATCCCTCTACTGCTGCAAAGTTCACGCACATTGTAAAGAAAAGTCGGGTTTCTTAAAAAGCGTTTCCCCTTTGCCAATACACTGACTCATATACGGCATGCTAGATGTCCTCAGCTGCCATTTTCTTTAGTAATGCTCAAATACCAAAAAAAAAAAAGTGGTATTTAGCGATCTTCCAAAACAACAACAGCAACAAAACAAAACTGGCTTTTGTGCAATTTAAAGTTGCTATGAAAACTCTCATGGCAGTTTCTTAAGTGAGCAAGAAACTGGGTTTGCATTTTGCATTTGGGGAGCTCTCTTTCCAATTTACAAAAGAATTCTGATTTACCAGGGACAGAGGTAAGGAAGCTTAATATTATTTCTCAGTTCTGTTTCTCTCTGACTAGGGAGCATTGGATTATTAAGGTGTATCCTGTACTAGCCACCCAAGAGAATTAATTCTAAACCCGTGTCCTTTTAATGATTAATAACAGCAGTAGGTGGTGCCCATCCCAAATAACCACTGGGTGTGTTACCAGCAAAGCTGCCTGAGCCAAGACCACCCATCAGATATCAATCTAGACCCTGCAACATTCCAGGCCTTGGAGTTTTGTACATGAACATGGACAGGCTGAGAGGCCATAATCAAGGGCAATGTGGTGATTATAAACAACTGGGAAACTCTACTGACATTCCTTAAAATACGTCCTCCTTCGTTTGTCAGCCTTTCCTGCATAGCTGGTGCAGGTGCACTTCAAAAAATATTGTTGTTATTATTATCATTATCATTTTGGGCAGTATTCTCACGGTTACTGTGGGCAAGGCAAGACTTCTATGTTTAAGTATCATTTTTACCTGCCCCCACCTCCATTTCTAGCAGAGAAGGAATTTTCCCATCTTTGAAAATGCATCAGGCTGAGTATCTGAATAAATGGTTAGCTGCTGCATGAAAATAGTTTTCATTGGCTCCCTATTGCCAGAGCAGAGCCTCTTTTCCGTCAATTATTGAGGCTGGTGATTACAGTGAGTAATGCGAGGCCTACAGCCATTCTCTCTCACCCGTCCATCAATACTGGTGTGAGGCATATAAATGGATCAGGTGGGAAAAGGCAATAAGTCATATTTGATGAAGGCTTCTTTCTTTTTTCTCTGAGTTGGCTTCTAAATGACTATTTCTGTATCGGCCTAGACTGGCAGTATTACATGCCATTAGGCCTTATGTGCTGACAAATTTGTATCGGTATTTGTAGTTCTTGGTTTCTTGGCTAAAAGAAGCCAGAAAAAAAATCCTTAGGGAACTGCTAATGAAGAGTATGGGACAGTTGGGTGTCATTATGGGAACCCAAATGGAAGGGATGTATTCATATGTTTTGACTTATGAAAGGAAGGGAAAGACCTAAGAGAATCCGTGATTTGTTTGTTTTAAACTAGCACAAGTTTAGTTGATCGTGAAAAATGTATTTCAGCACCAGTTTGTAAATTTCATTCATTTTCCATCACCTGGGGAAAAATAATGTTTGACAGTGCAGAAACTGGGTGATATTTTATAACAGTATCATTGTCTACAGTCTCTGTGAAGCAGAGCTGTCGTGATACGGAGATAATGTGTCATCCCAGTCAACTCGGATCAGGAGTGGATTGTGGCTCCTTAAAAAGTTGTACCTGGAAGGAAATGGTAGCTGAAATTGATGGAGTTCTGGTAGGAGTGATTATCATTGGGTGAGGAATTTTGACAGCAGAGACAAACTTTGTTTTGGGGAAGTCACTCATTAGACAAGTCAGGTATAGTTTTTCAGAGCATGTGGGCTTCTGATTATAAGAATCTGAGAAGGTTTGATAGTAGGAAAGGAATCCCTGTCACTCAAAGATTATGCATAATAGCCTCAAACTGGCATATCATTGTGGCTGTTCTTAAATTCCCAGGATACTGCATTTTCCGAAACAGATTTACTAACAGTTACGCCCAAGACCTACATGAGTCAACACACTTTTTTTGTAATCCTACCCACTAGAATTTCTTAGACTTCTCATTCAGATTGGGGTGTTCAGAATGCAAATTAAAGGGCAGAACATAAACAAAGCATGTAGAAGGCCAGTATACAGACACATACCATGTGCGTTGTCAATTACTACACGTCTCTACTGCATGGGGGTCATGTAGGGCTTGTTAGACCTTCTCCACTTGCCTAGAAGCTTGTACCTAGGAACACTCTTCACCCTCAGCTTTGTCATGTGGAGACAGGATGTTCATCATCCGTTTCTCTTTCTTCCTATCTTGGTTGTCATGGCTACAATCACTTTGTTTCCTTTTCACCTGTAATACTGCAGATCCCCATCAGGAGTACTTGTAATAGATAATTCTGGCTTAACATGCACAGGAAAACATACAGTGACTCAAGGAAGCTTGCCATCCCCAGATGTCATTTCATACAATTAATTGAATAACAGGAATCTAGAACTTTCTGCAAGAGCTACAGCACTAGAATGAGGTGTGAGAGACATTTAAAAAAAAAATACCAGCACATTTAATGCTGTTCAAGAGCAAATGCCACATTCCTATTTTTAAATCAAAATGTTACATAGTATTTGGAAAGTGAAAGAACAGTTGTTTTCTTATCTTCCCTTTGATTCCTGCTTGAATTAAAACGTATGCTTTACAAGCATTCAAAAAGGTAATGGATTGTTTCACAAATTAATTCCTAAGTGTTCAGCTATTTCAGTTCTTCGTTGCCATTTGCAGCTTCTTACTTGTTAGAGGATTTCTCCTGCCTTCTAACAAGCGTGATGGGTGTCTTCCTGTCCAGAATGCCAGAAAGGTTACTGAAATTTTAGGAATAAAAAGCATCAAAGTGAAAGAAAAGTTTAACCTATGGTTGATGAGTACAGCATAAACTTTTCAACTTCTATCCATGGTACTAATTTAACGCTTACAAAAGGTGCATGGATATCAAAATGGAAATGGAAATTAATATAAATTAAGTTTTCCAAAACCAGCCTACATAGGCATGTCATTTTAAACTATAATCCCATGTAATAAAAAGCAGCAGTGTATAATTCCAACTTGATGGTCAGCACAGGGGCTCACACCTGTAATCCCAACACTTTGGGAGGGAAAGGCAGATGGATCACCTGAGTTCAGGAGTTCGAGACTAGCCTGGCTAAGATGGTGAAACCCCATCTCTACTAAAAATATAGAAATTAGCTGGACATGGTGACACGCACCTGTAATCTCAGCTACATGGGAAACTGAGGCAGGAGAATCACTTAAACCCAGGAGGCTGAGGTTGCAGTGAGCTGAGATCATGCCACTGCACTCCACAGCCTGGGTGACAAGAGTGAGACTCGGTCTAAAAAAAAAAAAATTCCAACCTGATATCAACATTTTTGTAACCCATACTAGGTATAGAGAACTCTATCAGTAGGCGTGAGTAGACAGAAAAAACAAGATGGCATTACGACTAACACCAAGGAAAACTGAACTTCTAGAATTTTAAAACTAATGGGATTGCGCTGTTGTCGTGTCTAATGTGATATTTGGGCCTGTTCTTCAATAGCATATTACAGAATAATTCCAATATCTATTTCAAATAAAACATCCATTCAAATAAGACTGATCTGACTGTATTGATTGCACCTCAATGAACAAAAATGGACTCTTGTACAAATGAACCCAGGACACATTAAGGTTTTCACGACAAATATTTTTGTAATTACTATACTATAAAGATACTAGTTTTTGATTTCCCTTTTACATGTGAATATCATACTTGTGCATCACAATAGCTTATAACTTCTAATACGAAATCATTATTTAGCATGCATTTCATTGTTCTATCAAATTGTTTCTCTTCTTTCAATTCCATTTCTTTTCCCTTTTGGCAAATCACAAAGCACTTCAGGGGAAAAAAAAAATCCACTCAGGCTGTTGTAGTCTTCCATGGGACATGGTTGAGGGCAGCCCATAATTCATCCTGACATTTCTTCAAAGAAGAGGGCTTCCAAAATCATCATTATTGGACCAATCACAATGTTGCACTTTGCAGAAGTCAGTAAGGGCACAATACGATATACAGGCTGCTCCAAACATTTTGACTCCTTTCATCTATAAACTCTCTTCCTCATCCCCTACACTCTCTACAAAAGTCTGTGTGTCTCCTTCTTAACCAAGATAAAGACCAAGAATGCCACTGATGCCATGTTTCTTCACTGTCCCCTCCAAAATGCTCTGCATCTTATATTTGGATCCTCATTATCAAGTATAATGTTTTGCCATATAGGAAATATGCCATGTTGACTGAAACAGCCTGAATCCCACATTGGACTGCACCATTCCAGAATTGTCAGGAATTTCCTCCTCTTTCTCATGCATCCTGACTGTGCCCAGTGATTTCTATTGTTTTGAGAAACATCTAGAAACCTCCAAAACTTAAAGTACAAAAAGGAAACAACAGTACTTTCTGTTCCGCTAACATTAAATAATAACAATAATAATAATGAATGTTTTCAAAAGTGAACTCATTCCTTTCCACCCGAAAACAAACACATGTAATGACTAATTGCCCCGTTTCTAAGGTCTGAAGATTTGCCTTTACATTGAATCTTCACACACGAACAGCTGTGACCTTTGCCAAGATTTTTAACATCTCTAAAATTCTTCTCTTTTGTGAAATTTTTTTAAAAGACCTTACTTCATTGGATTGTTGGAAATAGCAATTCTTTCAATACATGAAATGATTTAGCACACAACACAATATATAATTTTGTCTCAAAAATCGGCAGCTGACATTATAACCCTTGTTCACTCTGGAGTTATTTGCCCAGAGCCTACCCCGTGCCAGGCACTGCTCCAAACACTGGGAATACAGCCCTCGGCGGGGCTGGCCAGGACCCTGCTGCATGGCACATTCAGTCTAGGCCAGGGACTCTCAGGCTTCCGCACTATTCAGTGTCACCTGAAGAGCTCCTTACAACACAGATTGCTAGGCCCCACTTCCAGACTTTTCTGATTCAGTAGGTCAGGGGCAGGATCGAAAAATTTGCGTTTCTAAAAAGGTAGAAGGAGCTGCTGCTGCTTCTGGTCTGGAAATCACTCTTGAGAAGTCACCGGTCCAGTCCATTGTTTTGTTTGTTTGTTTGTTTGTTTGTTTTTGAGGTGGAGTCTCACTCTGTCACCCAGGCTGGAGTGCAGTGCTGCGATCTCGGCTCACTGCAACTTCCGCCTCTGGGTTCAAGTGATTCTCCTGCCTCAGCCTCCTGAGTAGCTGGGATTACAGGCACTCACTACCACACCCGGCTAATTTTTGTATTTTTAGTAGAGACAGGGTTTCACTGTGTTAGTCAGGTTGGTCTTGATCTCTTGACCTCGTGATCTACCTGCCTCGATCTCCCAAACTGTTGGGACTACAGGCGTTTTGTTTGTTTGTTTGTTTGTTTGTTTTTCACTTTAAGTTCTGGGATACGGGTGCAGAACGTGCAGGTTTGTTCCATAGGTATACTTATGCCACGGTGGTTTGCTGCACCTATTGACCCGCAATCTAGGTTTCAAGCCCCACATACATTAGATAATTGTCCTAATGCTCTCCCTCCCCTTTCCCCCACCCCCCAACGGGCCCCAGTGTGTGATGTTCCCTTCCCTGTGTCCATGCGTTCTCACAGTCTAGTGTTGCCATCATTGGTTCTGTGGTCTCAATGCCTGTCCCTGTTTGGTTGGTGCCATCGTATTCCCAGCCAGTCAGGCTGGCAAACTGAGTGGCACCTTTTACTCCTTATGCTGCCTTACATCCTCACTGCCACCCTCTTTCAATCTCTTTCCAGGACTAATGTAAGCCTAGCTAGTCTTTTTCTCCTGCAATTTTTCCTACATACTACTCCCCAAATAATAGTCCTAAAATAAAGCTCAATCGTGTCTAATCTATGTGCTAAACCTTCCTCTGATTCTGTCCTGCCTTCAGGAAAAAGAAGTGCAAACTCATGGGCCCCGCCATTTCAGGCTTCAGTGATTTGGCCTCAGTAAGAATTCTGATGGAACAAGAAAAACGCCACAGAGTTCTGAGACATTTGAGCTTAATTGGAGGAAAAGAATATTCCAGGATGTGAAAAGCATACGTGCTCCCTCATGTGAGATGGCATCATGATGGATTTATTTGGGCTACATTGACAAGTTCATTTCGGCTAAACCAATTCTTCTCAAAGAGTGGTCCTTCGCCTGTAATCCCAGCACTTGTGGAGGCCGAGGCGGGTGGATCACCTGAGGTCAGGAGTTCAAGATCAGCCTGGCCAACATGGCAAAACCCCATCTCTACCAAAAATACAAAAATTAGCTGGGCTTGGTGGCAGGTGCCTGTAATCCCAGCTCCTCAGGAGGCTGAGGGAGGAGAATCACTTGAACCTGGGAGGTGGAGGTTGCAGTGAGCCAAGATCGTGCCACTGCACTCTAGCCTGGGTGACAAGAGTGAAACTCCATCTCAAAAAAAAAAAAAAAAGTGGTCCTCAGATCACTCACTCATCTTTGTTACAAATGCAGATTCCTTGGCCTCACCCAGAATCTGAGTGGTTGGGGCTCAGCAGTCTCCATTGGTAACAGGCCCCTTCAGCCCAACATGAGAAAACCTCTGGCCTAGATCAAGAAGAGGAAAGCAGTGAATGTGGAAACATCAAGTGAGACCAGGTTTAAAGATAGACAGACAGACAATGAGCTGACTGGCCATTTTCAGGCGTTTGCAATCAAGTTGTTAAAGACTTTTAAAGAGATGAGAGTAATCGACTGTGTTCATTTTGGGAGGAAGCCAGGAAGGCCGGCCAGTCATGGGACAAGCTATTGCAGATCAACTTCCGGAGTCATCCAAATAACAGAAGGAAGTCACCAGTGGGAATCAAAAGTCAAGATAATTTAGGGGTCATTTCCGAGGGACCTTAAAAATAACATGGTGTCCAAGGAGCGTGAGAAGAGTGGAAAAGGAAGGGAGTAAGGAGTGAGGATGCTCAATTTTCTACGGGAGTCACTAGAGAGATGATCGTGCCATTCATTAAGACATGAATTGCAGCAGAGAAAACAGTCGTAGGCTAAGGAGGGAAGATCACTAACGGGGTTTGGTCATGCTGCATTTGAATTTACTCTGCTACGACAAAGCTGTATTGAGGATCTACTACGCACCAGACATCATGCAAAGCAATGGGGGAGACAACCTGTGAGCAAGAAAGAGCATGCCTGTTCACACAGCCTGCCACCCAACTCTGGAGGTCACCGATTACATAATTCAAATACTGCTGGGTCGGTGCTATGGCTGGTGACCTGCCATGTGGTTTGAGCATGCATGGCAGAGGCCTCTTTGATAGTTTGGAATGGAGGGTGATAGTCCCTGAGAACTTCCCAGAGGTGGTTTCATCCCATTAAGACCTGAAGGGTATAATGGAGTTTCAGGTAAAGGGAGAAGAGCAAGAGAGAAAATGCACACCAAAAGGAAGAAATAAAATATGCAAAGTCCAGAAGCCATCAAGTACATGGTGTTTTGAGGAACTGAAAGTAAGCTTATCAGAGCTGAGGTGAAGGAATAAGATAGCAGCTATTAAAGACAGATTTGTCAGAGGAGTGTCTACCCTTTAATGACAGAAATACCACAAAACAAAGGGTTTAAATATGCTAGAAGCTTCTTTATCCCTATTGTAACAGACATGAACAGACTGGGATGATGGCGTATTTGAGGAGGCTCTGCCATCCTTGTGAGTTTCCATCTCCTTTGGCCCAAAACAGCCGATCCAGTTCTTGTCATTTCCAGCCAGAAAGATGCAAGAAGGAGACCAATGAGCAAAGGCCCAGTCATCGTAACAGCGAGCCTTGGGGATGGCACACATCACTTCTTCTGTCACCCTATTAATCAGAACCCAGGCATTTGAGGCACCTATCTGCAGGGGAAGATGGGAAATGGAGCCCCAGGCCAAGCTACGACCCCACAATGTAGAAAGGATGGCACAGCAGCCTGAGACAGAAGTCTGCCAAAGAAAGGGCTTGTAAGCAATAGTAAAGAGTTCACATGACCTCCTGAAATAACTACATAGATTTATGCAAGAGAGTAACATGAAGATATTTGTAGCCAGCACTGTAAATAAAGAATTAGAAGACAGCAAAACTTGAGGCAAGGAGGTTAGTTAACCTGAAGGAAGTGCGGTTTGGGGGTGGAAAATAGAATGGGCAATGGTGTCATGACTGACATTCAGAACACAGGAGAAGACGCGGATGCAGATGGGCCCAGGAGAGCAGCGGGGAGGATCTGAGTTCAGTTTTCAAAGGATCCATCAGGCAGTTTAAAATATAGGCCTAAAGGTGAAGGTGGATGTTTAGGAGACAACCAGGAATAGCTGACAATTGATGTTTACTGTGTTGTTCATCTGAGGACAATGTAAAAATAGCAGGGGTGGAGTTATGAACTGAATATTGAAGGGAGGAAGAAGATGTAATAGAAAACTGACAAAGAAGTATTGCCAAGACAGACACATCTCAAGGAAGCCAAGGGAAGAGAGGATTTCAAGAGGAAATGGTGCGGTAAGTCTGAGAGTAGCTAAAATAGATTTGAGCTTTGTATGTGCCAGGTAGGTTTCTAAGCTCCTTCCTGGCATCACCTTGTAGCAACACAGTGAGATGTTTCATCTTGGCCTCTGTTTTCCTGTCAAGGAACCTGAAATCCCAAGAGACTAAGTTAGTGCTTCAGCTCACCCAGTGCAATGGGATTCAGATGCAGGCAATCAGCTCCTCAGCCTGTGCTCATAGTAAAAAGAACAAAGAGGGAAATTACGTTGTTGGGCTTGGCTGTTAAGAGTCTGTATGTCTAGTTCAACCATTATGGAAAACAGTATGGCGATTCCTCAAGGATCTAGAACTAGAAGTACCATATGACCCAGCCATCCCATTACTGGGTATATACCCAAAGGATTATAAATCATGCTGCTATAAAGACACATGCACACGTATGTTCATTGTGGCACTATTCACAATAGCAAAGACTTGGAATCAACCCAAATGTCCATCAGTGACAGACTGGATTAAGAAAATGTGGCACATATACACCATGGAATACTATGCAGCCATAAAAAAGGATGAGTTTGTGTCCTTTGTAGGGACATGGATGCAGCTGGAAACCATCATTCTCAGCAAACTATCACAAGAACAGAAAACCAAACACCACATGTTCTCACTCATAGGTGGGAACTGAACAATGAGATCACTTGAACTTGGGAAGGGGAACATCACACACCGGGGCCTATCATGGGGAGGAGGAGGAGGGGAGGGATTGCACTGGGACTTTTACCTGATGTAAATGACGAGTTGATGGGTGCAGCACACCAACACGGCACAAGTATACATATGTAACAAACCTGCACATTATGCACATGTGCCCTGGAACTTAAAGTATAATAATAATAAAGAAATAAAGAAATAAATAAATAAAAATAATAAAAAAATAAAAAATAAAATAATAAAAAAAAGAGTCTGTATGTGGACAGGATGAGAGCAGCTTAGAAGACCAGTGATCTTTAGATGTGCTTCTCACAGCATTATGTCAATGAGTTGCTCCAGGAAAAATAATTCTGGGGCCACATGAATTTGGGAGACACCATACCAACACTTTCTTTGCCTGGGAATTTATAATACACAGTAACTTAATAAATACATGAGAAGTTCATAAACAATTCAACAAACATAAAGCAACCCCATTTTAAACACAGGCAAAGGACATGAACAGACACTTTCAAAAGAAGACATACAAGTGGTCAAGAAACATAAGAAAAAATGCTCAGCATCACTAATCATCAGAGAAATGCAAATCAAAACCCCAATAAGATACCATCTCATACCAGTCCGAATGGCCATTATTGAAAGTCAAAAAATAACAGATGTTGGTGATACTGTTGGTGGAAATGTGAATTAGTTCAGCCACTGCAGAAAGCACTTTGGAGGTTTCTCAAAGAACTTAAAACAGAGCTATCATTTGACCCAGCAATCCCATGACTGGGTATATACCCAAAGAAAAATAAATCTTTCCACCAGAAAGACACTCCTATGTTCATCACAGCTGTATTCACAATAGCAAAGACATGGAATCAACCTAGATGCCCATCAATGGTGGATTGGATAAAGCAAATGGGATACATAACCATCATGGAATACTATGCAACTCTCTCTCTCTCTCTCTCTCTCTCTCTCTCTCTCTCTCTCTATATATATATATATATATATATATATATACTTGTCTTTTGCAGCAACATGGGTGGAGCTGGAGGCCATTATCCTAAGTGAATTAATGGAGAAACAGGAAACCAAAAATACTGTGTGTTCTCACTTACAAGTGGGAGCTAAGTGTTGGGTACACATGGACATAAAGATGGGAAAAACAGACACTGCAGACTCTAAAAGGAGGAAAGAAAGGAGGGAAGGGACAAAGTCTGAAAAACTGCCTATAGGGGACTTCGTTCACTATCTCAGTGATGAGATCCATAGAAGCCCAAACTTCAGCATCATGCAATATCCTCTTTATAACGAACCTGCACATGTACTCTCTGAATTTAAATGTTGAAATTATTTGTTTTAATACAGACAAAAATACATGAGAAGGTCACTAGAAAAAAGAATGTTGTTTTGTTTAATCCTGAGTTTTCCTAGCTTGTTTGATCATGGAGATATTTTTGTTCATACTACCTGTTAAAATAAGAAATCACATGTTGAAAAACATTTTAGGAGATTGGTGGAACCACTGGCAAGTGAGTGAGACAGTGGTGAAAACTTACAGAATAACCGTCCATAACATTGAGGGTTGAGGAAGCACAGAGAAAGGGCAGTATCTAGAGTGTACCGGGGCAACCTGAAACTTCTCTTAGCCTCTCAGCCTTCAACTCTTAAAGGAAAAGCCCTGCTAGATTCTTCCAGAACATTCATGCCCCCACTCCCACCTCCACCACAACTAATGCTAGTCATGCCTCATAATGTGTAATTTTATTTGCTACATGCAAATCCTGTTCTAGGCTTTCTGAAGGCGGGGTTTTGCTACATTGATTCTCTAGCTTCCTTAGCACAATGAAGCAGAGAACATTTTGGAATGCTTACCACTTGCCAGGCACTTTAACACCTCACCTTCATTGTGTCATTGTATCTGTATAGCAGGTGGGCTATTTAATTAGCCCACTTTGCAAATGAAAACAACAACAAACAAACAAAAAAGAAAACACTGAGACTTAGCTTAAAGAAACTGTCTGAAGCTCCAGCTGATGGGAGATGGAGCCAGGACACTCTACCCCAGTTCTGTATGACCCCCAAGCCCATGCTTATAATCATCATTCTGCCAGAGACATCCGAACCAGAGCGACTGCGTCTTGAGTGAGGGCTGGGAAAAATAAGGCTGAGACTTGCTGGGCCACACTCCCCAAAAGTTAGGTATTCCCAGGCTCTAGATGTTTAGAGTTAAGGGAACAGATTGATAATGTTTACTAAACAGACCCAGACTCAGGAATGTCCTGATATCCCAATATCGTAAGAACAGAAGCATTCCTAATTTTGCTTTAAAGATAGTAATATTGATTATTGCAAAATATAGTAATTAAGAAAATTAAGCCTTTGTCACAAACCCTTGTAGCAAAGCACATCTCCCCATGATTTGTTGTTGTTGTTGTTATCCTATAAATAAACAAACAATGTATGTAGGGTGGGCCAATTCCTCCTCTTACTTTTGGGAACGCCCCGCTTTCACCACTTTACTTTCTTAATAAGCTTGCTTTCACTTTGCTCTGTCAACTCACCCTGAATTCTTTCTTGTGCAAGATCCAAGAACCCTCTCTTGGAGTCTGAATCAAGACCGCTTTTCGGTAACAATTCTATGAGGAATAGAATTACAGAATTACTGTCTGAGCGAGTGAAGAAACAAAGATTCTTTTGGTGACTGATGACCAATATTCTCAGTACATATCCATTAAAATTAAAATCTGAGACTATTTCTTCTAACTAAACATTAATCAAAGAAGGTAAAAGGTAAATCTTCTAACAGCAGCCTGTTCTTGAATTATATAAAAGGTATTCAGGAAGAGTGCTGAAATATACAGCTAGCTACAGAATCACCTCAAAGTAAAGAGCTGTTTTTCATCTGCTCTTGAATATTGGTTTGAAAGTTTCCCCTTGGCCCCAGATATTAAGAGAGTCACAACTAAACAATGGTGTGTTGATTGGGTAAACATCGTTTTTCCTTTTTATCGCCTTTTTCCCTCAAGTAGTACTGTATTGAGTTACAGTCTTATTCATTGCTTCTTCTACAGAAAGACACTTTGAAAAATTGAGCTTTTGTAGTAATATTGACAACAAAAGCAGTTGTTGTCACCTCCCATTAGCATTAACTAAATCGGTGATTCACTACAATAGACAACTAAGACCGCTCTGTGATGGTCCTTTCTAGGAGAAAAGGGAGCTGTAGAAATAAACATCATTGCAGAAAATGTACTGAGACGTCCTTTTTGGGAATATTAAATGTAAGCTGTATAAACATTTGTTTTCTTTTTATCAGCAATGAAACGTTCCTAATTCGCTCTATACTGGGAACACCATTGTGGGGGTATGGTTAATTGGTCTTGAAAGACAATTAATATCTGTCAAGAACATGTACAACACACACAGGTTTTGCAAACAGTCAGTCCCTTTGCCCCCTTTTTCTCTGTTGTTCTGTTTATTGTGCCCAGTTAATGTGCTCTTTTGCCATAATAATCTTCAGCTAAATGGTAATTGCTCTATTGACGGCATTACTGTACATTTTTGACAGATCATTATTCATACTTAACCACTTGACCTGGAATAAATGTTAAAGCAATTACCACTGAGAGCTTTTCTATGAGAAAATTGAGGCAAAGTTTAGAGATAATCAAAATGCAAAGCTGATCATGATAGCAATTGGAAAAATGGCAAATCCTATTAAACAGATTTTTATTAGCCAAGTTGATGCCAGTAGATATTATCTGGTAATTTAGTCTTATTAAAAAGAAAATAAAGCAGCTAATTGTTTACTATTCTGGAACTTATTCCAGCTTGCAATTTGCAGCTGAAATTAGGCTTTATGTGGCTCATCTATTTTGTCACATTGAAATATGAAATCGTTTGGTACAAAGCACATCTGCTTAGTGCCTCTTACATTACTGGAAAAATCCCTCATTCAATATGTTTTACACCTGTTGAGGCATTATGGATGGATTAATTTATAGCAACCACTACAAAAGCTAATATTCAGTATCTTCTTATTATATCAAATATTTTTAAAGTCTGTATTTCTAAGGATTAAATTTTATCCGTGCTTTATCTTAGTTTGTATTAAAACATCGACACAAGTGATTTCTTTTTGTATCAAGCCACAACGCAATAAGGTTCTAAAGGCACCACAGATGTATGTTCAAGTCATTAGAAATAAGAAATCATCTAATAATTTGGATCACAAACTTAAGTATGTAAATGGAAGAGACAATGATAAATTTTTCAACAATATAAAGTTAAGATAAATAATTGTCAAATTTTGGAAGTAAAATGCTAAATCGGTTGTGTAATGGTGAAAATATTTAATGACATAAAAACTGACTTTAATATCCACAGGCACAATTTCTTCCTTGATCTTACTTTACACTTTGAAATCAACACATGCTCATGAGCTGACTATTTATGAGTCAATTAAACCCACAACTTATTCATCTCGTTTCATCATTCAAGTGGCTGGTGGAAAGGCACTTTCAGGTTAAAAATATTCTGAAAATTGCCTTTTCACATCATCTTTCCATACTAAGTTGAGAAATTATTTGAGACAACAAAAGTTAACTAAATTCCATTTAAATTTCTGCACAAAACACCCTGTTTCCCCTAGTTCTTAAAGGTTGTTTTGCTAAAAAGTTTGGCAAGATTCAGTCTTTGGACTGATATCTAGAGCAAAGCTATAATCAAAAATGTGTACCAAAAGGCACAGAAAGTCTTAAACAGATAGTGTAAAGTTTTACTAGCCCCTACTGAATCGTGAGCCCTGTTTGAAAACTATCATTAAAATTCAGAAAAATGATTACTGATATGCTGATGTGGTTACCCTGGGAGGTGCAGTTATCAGGGTCTGCTCCAGTTGGTTGCTGTAGTTTCTATATTAATGGAGGGTTTTTTCACAGTTAATGAAAGGAGAGACTTTCTTTTAATAAGTTCATAAAACATTAAGTGGATTTTTCCCTCTTTCTTCTGCCATTTTCCTCTCCCAAAAGAGTCCTTTTGAAAGTCCAAAATGTACACATTTGGCAGTGAGATAAGGACTAGCAGTTTGTAAAAAACTCATTCTGATTTTCGCTGCTTGGGCTTGGCCTTATCAAATTGGCCTTATCAAATATAAGATAACAGACCCTAATTGTTTCAAAATTCTTCATATGGTAACATCACTTCTTTTTAAAGAGCCACCCTTCACAAGTTTTCCAGATGTTCTGAAAGTAAAATAGCCAGAGAAGCAAAGAATGGCACAGGATTGAACTACTTCCTTAGCCATGTTTGTTAGCTTAAATTTATTCTTGTGAGAATGTATTTATTTAAAATTTCAAAAGGAAGTTTTATCCACTCTGAATGATATGTGAATTATTTTACTGCAGATCTAGATGCAAATCTAAATAAAGTCAAGGTGTTTTTCCAGTATTTGTATTCAATTCTGAGTTTGCATGATACACAGTACAAAGTAGGCTAAAATAAATGAGTTATTTTCATTTGATTTTAATAATTTGCCAAGATCCTTGGGCCTTCCTACTTTAATGTCTGTTGATTATTTCTGTTGACTGTGTTTATTATTTTAATATGATATATGTTCTGCAATCATCGTATTAGTCTATTACTTCTATGCACAGCTTTTGAAGCAATATTCCTTGTCCTTCTCTGGGATATTGGCATGTCAGGAATCTGAGTGAGAGACTTTGTTCCTGACCTCTGCCTGGGCAGAGACCCAAGACGATTCTCCCATTAGGACATTGTGTCATGATTTTAATGCACACTTTCTACTGAATAATTTTAGTATTATGAAGACACAAAACAATTGAACCATATGTGTCTCATGTCAGCTGCATAATGAAAGGGCTGAAGTAATCCATAGAACAATAAACAACTAAGTGCTTTATATTCTTCTCCTTGAAGGGTTTTATACATTGATTCTGCCCAATTTATTCTAAGAGGGTTTTTTGCCCCATTAGGATTACTCTTTTACCCTCTCCTATTTTTTATTAACACAGATAGGGTAGGAAAAGAGGATAAAGTGTTTCAACAGCTGCCAAATAGTATTGGTAGGAAATGGCCACAGACCAATTAAAGATAAAAGATAAGGATAAGACTGCAATAGTTTTTATAGCTCAGTGATACCCAGAGCTTAGAAATTGCACACTACTGACAAATTGGCCAGAAGCATTTCAAGACAATTTATTTCCTGGTTTCCATTTTTGTGTTATACTGGACCAATTTCTAATTAGTAAAGTGATTTAAAAATCTGTTTTTTCTGCAGGGTCTGAAAAATTGTCACTAGTCACTCATCACCTAGTTCAACAAGGGGTCTGCTTCATGGACATCTTCCATGGTTTTGAGGCAATCTTCCATATGGAACTCTTCCTTTCCCCATTCCTGAAGCGTCTGTGGTTTCCTTCTGGGTTTGGCTGTGCTCCAGAGGCCCTCAGTTGGTGGAAATGGAGGTTGACTCTTTCCTGGGTTCTGCACATTCCCCTATTTAACACAGGAGCAACAACTTGAATTTCTCCAAATCCACATGGATTTGGGGCAACTGTGCATTCTAATGTTATGGTTTTTTAAAATCATCAATCTTACAACATAAATAATTTGAAACTTCCTGTCCCTTAATGCGTGTTCTCATCAATGACCTTATGTAGAGAAAAAATATTACAGAGTTTGGGTAACAAAAAGCTGGGTAGAATTTAAAATTCCAAATGAGAGTATTAGGAAATAAATACTTTATGAATTACAGCTTTTTATCTATGCTTAAAGAGCTGTAGATGTCAGTAAGCAAAGATGGGGGGACATCCACCAGAATTAAAGGATGATATTTTTCTGAGTGAGATTTGACACCAATGTCCAGTGTAGGCAAGGAACGAGGGGTGGAAAGAAACATGCAAGGGTAGGCAACTTTTCCTTGATTCTCAGGACGTACTTCTTCCTGAGTTAGTGACTGACAACCCTTTCTTAGCTTCCAGTGTGTGATTTCCTTGCAATGCAATGAGGCAATGCTGCCACCATCCTCTGCCTCCCCCAGCACTGCTTTCGTCTTTACAGATGATTCCAGTGTTTTCCTTTTATTCTTTTCTTCCACCATTATCTTTGATTACTTCAGTTGTCAGGTATATGGCATTTCAGACTCTTTGAACACATAATTCTTCATGATCATTCAGGCAGGTAATTCAGTGGTGTGGTTAAGAGACTGGCCTTTGGAGCTCAATGATCTGGATTCTAATTCTGGCTTTACCACATACTAACTGAATGATACAACCAAGCTTCTTGCCTTCTGTACCTCAGTTTCTTTATCTGTTAAAGGGGATAAGAATGGAACCTAATGGCCGGGCGCAGTGGCTCACTCCTCTAATCCCAGCACTTTGGGAGGCTGAGGCGGGCAGATCATTTGAGGTCAGGCATTCAAGACCAGCCTGGCCAACATGGTGAAACCCCATCTCTACAAAAACTACATAAATTAGCTGGGTGTGATGTTGGGCACCTGTAATCCCAGCTATTCAGAAGGCTGAGGCTGGAGAATCACTTGTACCCAGTAGTCAGAGGTTGCAGTGAGTCCAGGTCATACCACTGCACTCCAACCTGGGCGACAAGAGCAAGACTCCGTCTAAAAAATAAATAAATAAAATAAAAGAATAGAACCTACTGCAGAAAGCTATTGTGAGGCTTAAATGAAGTGATACATGAAAAGTGCTTAGAACGATAACCCAACATATCATTAGCTATCACTGTGCACCATCAATCTTTCTACAGACTTCCAAGCTCACTGCTCAACTTTCACACCTGGCCAAACCTTAGCACATTGCTTCCATAGCCAAAGATCTGAAACTCAGTGCACCCCTGTCATTCACAGCCTCCTTGCAGGACTTGGCTGCCCGTGATGTCCCTGGCTTTCTCCCTTCTGAGCTACTCCTTGGTCTGTGCGAACTGCACATTGACCCCGCTCTTGTTCTCCACCCTCATGCTCTCCTGGAAGAACCCTGTAGATGATGAATGCTGCTTTACCTCCACGCTCCTTGTCAACTCTTTAATTCGTATGCTCCCTTAAGGAATTCTTTCATTCTTTTCTTCAAAAGTGAGATCACATTCTCACTAGTAGGTAATATTAACAGTGCCAACTATTTGCTGGGATTAACTCATTTTATACCCAAGTCAACTTTATTAGGTGGGTGCTAATAAGGTGGGTGCTCTTATTCTAATCTCACTAAAGGAGAAACAGGCTCAGATAGAGGAAGCTGCACCTCAGAATGTCCCCAAGCTCACATTGTAGCAGTTGGTGAAGTCAGGTTCCCAGACATGGGTTATGAGGATGCATACCGTAGGCACCGAGGCACTAGAACATCGTCTCTTTGGTAAACTTTTTAACTGATACCTGGAACATCCTAGGTGTTAAATGTCAGGTCATTTTATCTTAAAAGTTAAACTAGTCTTTAAAATATGACTGAAGTAGTATATAAGCTGCGTGAAATGCAAACAGGACAGAAGATATAAAATGAAAACTGACTCTTCCTGTCTTTTTCTCCTAGTCCCATTCCTTAAGAGAAACATTCTGTGCCATCCTTCCAAAATGCTCTACATATTTAAGCATCAGTGCAAATATTATATGTGCATTTATATATATTGTACATACAGACACATATATGTTTGCTAATTAATTAGAATCATAGTGTGCATGTATGTATACATATATACTTTTTCATACATACAGTGTGTGTATATATGTATATATACAAATTTACATGTATGTTTATATATGTGTATATACACACACACATATACAGACATATATACACATACAGACATTATATACGTATATATGTATATATACACACGTACCCTATTCTGCATAAAGACATAAAAGTCTAGCACATTTAATACCTGGAGACAATTTTTAACCATTCTTCTTTATTTTTGGTAATAATCATTAAATTAGGGGGGCGGAGCAAGATGGCCGAATAGGAACAGCTCCAGTCTCCAACTCCCAGCGCGAGCGACACAGAAGACCGGTGATTTCTGCATTTTCAACTGAGGTACTGGGGTCATCTCGCTAGGGAGTGCCGGACAATCGGTGCTGGTCAGCTGCTGCAGCCTGACCAGCGTGAGCTGAAGCAGGGCGAGGCATCGCCTCACCTGGAAGCGCAAGGGGGAAGGAAATCCCTTTTCCTAGCCAGGGGAACTGAGACACACACACACCTGGAAAATCGGGTAACTCCCACCCCAATACTGCGCTTTAAGGAAACAGGCACACCAGGAAATATATCCCACACCTGGCCGGGAGGGTCCCACGCCCACGGAGCCTCCCTCACTGCTAACACAGCCGTCTGCTGCGATCCGCAAGGCAGCAGCGAGGCTGGGGGAGGGGCGCCTGCCATTGCTGAGGCTTAAGTAGGTAAACAAAGCCGCTGGGAAGCTCGAACTGGGTGGAGCTCACAGCAGCTCAAGGAAGCCTGCCTGTCTCTGTCTCTACCTCTGCGGACAGCGCACAGCTGCAGTCCATTAGGGGAAAGAGCAGGCGCTGCAGACCCGAACGACTCTGTCTGACGGCTTTGGGGAGAGCCGTGGATCTCCTAACGGAGGTTGAGATCTGAGAACGGACAGACTGCCTGCTCAGGTGGGTCCCTGACCCCTGAGTAGCCTAGCTGGGAGACATCCCCCACTAGGGGCAGTCTGACACCCCACACCTCACAGGGTGGAGTCACCCCTGAGAGGAAACTTCCAAAGAAAGAATCAGACAGGTACACTCGCTGTTCAGCAATATTCTATCTTCGGCAACCTCTGCTGCTGATACCCAGGCAAACAGGGTCTGGAGTGGACCTCAAGCAATCTCTAACAGACCAACAGACAGTCCTTCTGACTGTCAGACGGAAAACTATCAAACAGGAAGGACACCTATACCAAAACCCCATCAGTACGTCACCATCATCAAAGTCCAGAGACAGAAAAAACCACAAAGATGGGGAAGAAGCAGGGCAGAAAAGCTGGAAATTCAAAAAATAAGAGCGCATCTCCCCCTGCAAAGGAGCGCAGCCCATCGCCAGCAACGGATCAAAGCTGGTCAGAGAATGACTTTGACGAGATGAGAGAAGAAGGCTTCAGTCCATCAAACCTCTCAGAGCTAAAGGAGGAATTACGTACCCAGCGCAAAGAAACTAAAAATCTTGAAAAAAAGTGGAAGAATTGACAGCTAGACTAATTAATGCAGAGAAGATCATAAACGAAATGACAGAGATGAAAACCATGACACGAGAAATACGTGACAAATGCACAAGCTTCGGTAACCGACTCGATCAACTGGAGGAAAGAGTATCAGCGATTGAGGATCAAATGAATGAAATGAAGCGAGAAGAGAAAACCAAAAGAAAAAAGAAGAAAAAGAAATGAACAAAGCCTGCAAGAAATATGGGATTATGTAAAAAGACCAAATCTACGTCTGATTGGGGTGCCTGAAAGTGAGGGGGAAAATGGAACCAAGTTGGAAAACACTCTTCAGGATATCATCCAGGAGAACTTCCCCAACCTAGTAGGGCAGGCCAACATTCAAATTCAGGAAATACAGAGAACGCCACAAAGATACTCCTCCAGAAGAGCAACTCCAAGACACATATTGCCAGATTCACCAAAGTTGAAATGAAGGAAAAAATCTTAAGGGCAGCCAGAGAGAAAGGTCGGGTTACCCACAAAGGGAAGCCCATCAGAATAACAGCAGACCTCTCGGCAGAAACTCTACAAGCCAGAAGAGAGTGGGGGCCAATATTCAACGTTCTTAAAGAAAAGAATTTTCAACCCAGAATTTCATATCCAGCCAAACTAAGCTTCATCAGTGAAGGAGAAATAAAATCCTTTACAGATAAGCAAATGCTTAGAGATTTTGTCACCACCAGGCCTGCCTTACAGAGACCCTGAAGGAAGCCCTAAACATGGAAAGGAACAACCGGTACCAGCCATTGCAAAAACATGCCAAAATGTAAAGACCATCGAGGCTAGGAAGAAACTGCATCAACTAACGAGCAAAATAACCAGTTAATATCATAATGACAGGATCAAGTTCACACATAACAATATTAACCTTAAATGTCAATGGACTAAATGCTCCAATTAAAAGACACAGACTGGCAAACTGGATAAAGAGTCAAGACCCATCAGTCTGCTGTATCAGGAGACCCATCTCACATGCAGAGACATACATAGGCTCAAAATAAAGGGATGGAGGAAGATCTACCAAGCAAATGGAGAACAAAAAAAAGCAGGGGTTGCAATCCTAGTCTCTGATAAAACAGACTTTAAACCATCAAAGATCAAAAGAGACAAAGAAGGCCATTACATAATGGTAAAGGGATCAATTCAACAGGAAGAGCTAACTCTCCTAAATATATATGCACCCAATACAGGAGCACCCAGATTCATAAAGCAAGTCCTTAGAGACCTACAAAGAGACTTAGACTCCCATACAATAATAATGGGAGACTTCAACACTCCACTGTCAACATTAGACAGATCAACGAGACAGAAAGTTAACAAGGATATCCAGGAATTGAACTCATCTCTGCACCAAGCGGACCTAATAGACATCTATAGAACTCTCCACCCCAAATCAACAGAATATATACATTCTTCTCAGCACCACATCGCACTTATTCCAAAATTGACCACATAATTGGAAGTAAAGCACTCCTCAGCAAATGTACAAGAACTGAAATTATAACAAACTGTCTCTCAGACCACAGTGCAATCAAACTAGAACTCAGGACTAAGAAACTCAATCAAAACCGCTCAACTACATGGAAACTGAACAACCTGCTCCTGAATGACTACTGGGTACATAACGAAATGAAAGCAGAAATAAAGATGTTCTTTGAAACCAATGAGAACAAAGATACAACATACCAGAATCTCTGGGACACATTTAAAGCAGTGTGTAGAGGGAAATTTATAGCACTAAATGCCCAAAGAGAAAGCAGGAGATCTAAAATTGACACTCTAACATCACAATTAAAAGAACTAGAGAGGCAAGAGCAAACACATTCAAAAGCTAGCAGAAGGCAAGAAATAACTAAGATCAGAGCAGAACTGAAGGAGATAGAGACACAAAAACCCTCCAAAAAATCAATGAATCCAGGAGTTGGTTTTTTGAAAAGATCAACAAAATTGACAGACCGCTAGCTAGACTAATAAAGAAGAAAAGAGAGAAGAATCAAATAGACGCAATAAAAAATGATAAAGGGGATATCACCACCGACCCCACAGAAATACAAACAACCATCAGAGAATACTATAAATGCCTCTACGCAAATCAACTAGAAAATCTAGAAGAAATGGATAATTTCCTGGACACTTACACTCTCCAAGACTAACCAGGAAGATTGAATCCCTGAATAGACCAATAGCAGGCTCTGAAATTGAGGCAACAATTAATAGCCTACCCACCAAAAAAAGTCCAGGACCAGATGGATTCACAGCTGAATTCTACCAGAGGTACAAGGAGGAGCTGGTACCATTCCTTCTGAAACTATTTCAATCAATAGAAAAAGAGGAATCCTCCCTAACTCTTTTTATGAGGCCAACATCATCCTGATACCAAAGCCTGGCAGAGACACAACAAAAAAAGAGAATTTTAGACCAATATCCCTGATGAACATCGATGCAAAAATCCTCAATAAAATACTGGCAAACCGGATTCAGCAGCACATCAAAAAGCTTATCCACCATGATCAAGTGGGCTTCATCCCTGGGATGCAAGGCTGGTTCAACATTCGCAAATCAATAAACGTAATCCAGCATATAAACAGAACCAAGACAAGAACCACATAATTATCTCAATAGATGCAGAAAAGGCTTTTGACAAAATTCAACAGCCCTTTATGCTAAAAACGCTCAATAAATTTGGTATTAATGGAACGTACCTCAAAATAATAAGAGCTATTTATGACAAACCCACAGCTAATATCATACTGAATGGGCAAAAACTGGAAAAATTCCCTTTGAAAACTGGCACAAGACAGGGATGCCCTCTCTCACCACTCCTATTCAACATAGTGTTGGAAGTTCTGGCTAGGGCAATCAGGCAAGAGAAAGAAATCAAGGGTATCCAGTTAGGAAAAGAAGAAGTCAATTGTCCCTGTTTGCAGATGACATGATTGTATATTTAGAAAACCCCATCGTCTCAGCCCAAAATCTCCTTAAGCTGATAAGCAACTTCAGCAAAGTCTCAGGATACAAAATTAATGTGCAAAAATCACAAGCATTCTTATACACCAGTAACAGACAAGCAGAGAGCCAAATCAGGAATGAACTTCCATTCACATTGCTTCAAAGAGAATAAAATACCTAGGAATCCAGCTTACAAGGGATGTAAAGACCTCTTCAAGGAGAACTACAAACCACTGCTCAGTGAAATCAAAGAGGACACAAACAAATGGAAGAACATACCATGCTCATGGATAGGAAGAATCAATATCGTGAAAATGGCCATACTGCCCAAGGTGATTTATAGATTCAATGCCATCCCCATCAAGCTACCAATGACTTTCTTCACAGAATTGGAAAAAAACTGCTTTAAAGTTCATATGGAACCAAAAAAGAGCCCGCATTGCCAAGACAATCCTAAGTCAAAAGGACAAAGCTGGAGGCGTCACGCTACCTGACTTCAAACTATACTACAAGGCTACAGTAACCAAAAGCATGGTACTGGTACCACAACAGAGATATAGACCAATGGAACAGAACAGAGTCCTCAGAAATAATACCACACATCTACAGCCATCTGATCTTTGACAAACCTGAGAGAAACAAGAAATGGGGAAAGGATTCCCTATTTAATAAATGGTGCTGGGAAAATTGGCTAGCCATAAGTAGAAAGCTGAAACTGGATCCTTTCCTTACCCCTTATACGAAAATTAATTCAAGATGGATTAGAGACTTAAATGTTAGACCTAATACCATAAAAACCCTAGAAGAAAATCTAGGTAGTACCATTCAGGACATAGGCATGGGCAAGGACTTCATGTCTAAAACACCAAAAGCAACGGCAGCAAAAGCAAAAATTGACACATGGGATCTAATTAAACTAAAGAGCTTTTGCACAGCTAAAGAAACTACCATCAGAGTGAACAGGCAACCTACAGAATGGGAAAAAATTTTTGCAACCTACTCATCTGACAAAGGGCTAATATCCAGAATCTACAAAGAACTCAAACAAATATACAAGAAAAAAACAACCCCATCAAAAAGTGGGGAAAGGATATGAACAGACATTTCTCAAAAGAAGACATCCATACAGCCAACAGACACATGAAAAAATGCTCATCATCACTCGCCATCAGAGAAATGCAAATCAAAACTACAATGAGATACCATCTCACACCAGTTAGAATGGCAATCATTAAGAAGTCAGGAAACAACAGGTGTTGGAGAGGATGTGGAGAAATAGGACACTTTTACACTGTTGGTGGGATTGTAAACTAGTTCAACCATTATGGAAAACAGTATGGCGATTCCTCAAGGATCTAGAACTAGATGTACCATATGACCCAGCCATCCCACTACTGGGTATATACCCAAAGGATTATAAATTACTCTACTACAAAGACACATGCACACGTATGTTTATTGCGGCACTATTCACAATAGCAAAGACTTGGAATCAACCCAAATGTCCATCTGTGACAGACTGGATTAAGAAAATGTGGCACATATACACCATGGAATACTATGCAGCCATAAAAAAGGATGAGTTTGCATCCTTTGTAGGGACATGGATGCAGCTGGAAACCATCATTCTTAGCAAACTATCACAAGAAGAGAAAACCAAACACCGCATGTTCTCACTCATAGGTGGGAACTGAACAATGAGATCACTTGGACTCGGGAAGGGGAACATCACACACTGGGGCCTATCATGGGGAGGGGGGAAGAGGGAGGGATTGCATTGGGGAGTTATACATGATATAAAAGTCATGCACATGTACCCTAGAACTTAAAGTATAATTAAAAAAAAAAAAAAATCATTAAATTAAAAGTAAATAATAATGTTTAAAGAAAGAAAATAAGTGAAAATGTTTATTAAATTTCATATATATCTAGAACTCTAAAAATAAGTAAAATAATGCATAAAATAAAGATAATAAATATTTTTAGTTACATTGATTTTTTTTTTAAACGTGTACCTACATATTGGTCTGCCACAGTAGTGAATAGTTCTGTATTCAAGCATTAACTTCTGTAAACTTATCCAAGATTTTGCATTGTCATGTCTAATAGAAAGTATGGCTGGATTTGTTAATATATCCTCACTTATTAACTCAACACACTTTTTATTAATCTTTATTTTGAAAAGTTTCCTTCACATAAGAAAATACATACACAAATTAAGTAAAGTCTTAATGATAAGGAAAAGTCTGGCAGAGATTCATAAAATCCCATTTAACAAAAAAACTTCAGAAGAAATTATTATACTGTCCATGTCTTTATTTATTTGGGATAGATTTTTAGCAGCTTCCAAATACATATGCAGTAAAAAAAAGTTTCCTAAAGTATCTTCACCAGAAAATTTATTATACATTTCCATTCCATTTTATAAAAACTTCCAAAGTTCACGATTCAGAATCGTTCAACCTCTCCTTGAAAACAGCTTTTCTACAATTAAGCAGTAGAATCACAATCAACAATGATAGCACAGTGATTAGAAAGATTAAAAAGCAGAATTGGCATTTTTCCTCTCAAAATGAACATATATTACTGAGTCAGAGGCCAACTCTATAACCAGAAATTCTCTGAATCAATTTCTATGTAGACTACAAAGCTTATTAAGGGGTACGTAACAGAAATGTACTACTTCGAAGCTTCCATATATTATTAAAACTCAACAGTAGCTGCAACAATTGTTTCAAACTGAGACCAACAATTTTTTTTTTCAGTAAGAAATATTTGATCATTGACGTTGTTAACAATTGCTATTGCACAGTGATAATAAAAAGCATACTGGATATAGTAAGTTTCCTTAGTGTTTTTCAGTACTCTACAGATAATACATCCCCTGGTTACCTGCACCCAGGGCAGACATTCCCATCGCTCTGCCCTTGGCTCATCGACTGCTCCTGCACTAGTCCCATATCATGAAATGCTACAGGACCTTTTCATATCAGTACATTGAAGTCGATCTCATTCATGACTATATCATATCCCACTGTACAGATGCAGACATACCATTGTACTTTGACAGGTGCTAACATTGTTATGATTACAACATTTTGTAATGTACATTCTTACACATGCATTTTTGTACAGAATTATAGCTGCATGGGATCAAAGCTTTTAATTTTGCTTCTTCCTAGATCCCACATTCTTCTCCATAAGTCCCACTACACAAAATGCTTCTCATTGTCCACCTCTGTGCCCTCATCAGGACATCACTGCTGAGGTATCCGTCCATTAATTCCTACGTTCAGCCTCTTAGGTTCTGCTCTTCCCTTAATGTTTTCCCATTCTATCCCATCCGGTACATCACTTCCAGACTGGTCATCCAAAACAGACGTTTCTTCATGTTATTCCTCTGTTCAAGAATCTACCACTACTGCTGTTTGTTGATGACAATGGCTCTCAAACCATCTGCAATGGTTTGAATGCATCCCCCCAAAAGCACGTGTTGGAGACTTAATCCCCAGTGTAACCATGTAAGAGGTGGGATCATTAAAAAGTGGTTTGGCCACAAAGGCTCTGCCCTCAAGAATAGATTAATGCTGTGATCTCAGGAGTGGGTTTGTTATGGAGGGGAGTGGATTCCTTATAAAAGGATGAGTTCTCCCACCCTCACTTTCTCTTGCCCTTTCACCTTCTGCCATGGCATGATGCAGCAAGAAGGCCCTCGCCAGATGCCAGTCCCTCAATCTTGAACTCCTCAGCCTCCAGAACCATGAGCCAATAAATTTATTTTCATTATAATCACCCAGTCTCAGGTGCTTTGTTATAGCAGCACAGAATGGGCTAAGACACTGTTCTTTACAGAGAGAACTCTGGAAATCCTGAAGGTGGCTGAGGATCTGTCATGCGGCACAGATGTGTGAGACAGGTGGGTCACATAGTAACCACTTGTCCCCTGTTCACTTTCACCACTTACCTCTTCTACCAGAGCAATTTTATTGATATTAGTCTCATATAGAGAGCTTCCACTTAATATTTCACTTGAAGAAATAGTTCTGCTGAGAAACTATGTGTGTGTGTATCTGCTAGAACATAAGCACCATGAAGGCAAGAATTTTTATGACAGTTTCATTCTAGGCCCAATGCATCCTAAGTGCCTAAAACAGTGCCTGGCATAGAGTAGATGCTCAAATATTTATTGGATGGATGAATATATGAATATGAATATGAAGAAATACACATAAGCACACACATGCAACATGTTCAAATATAATGTCCACATTTGTCTGTCTGGCTTTCACGTTCCTCCAACATTGTTTCTACCCTATCACGAGGCTTACTTCCCTGTAAGTCTACTGATCTAAAATCGAATCAGTCCCCTGCATGCTCCATTTTTATTCCTGTATTGGTTTACTATGGATGCCTTAGCACAATGTCACAAATCCAGTGGTTTAAAGGACATAAATGTATTGTTTCTCAGTTCTAGAGGCCAGAAGTCTGAGCTCAAGGTGCAGGCAGGGCCCTGCTCCATCCAAAGATGCTGGGGAAGGTGCTGCTACAGGTTTCTCTCCTAGCTTCCAGCCGTTCCTTTGCTTGTGGCAGCACAACTCTAATATTCACATAGTGTCCTTCTTGTAGGTGTGTCTGTGCCCAAATGTCCCCTTTTTTCTAAAGATGCCAGGAATGTTGTACTAGGGACCCACCCTATTCTAGAATGACCTCATCTCAACTATCTGCAACTACCTTATTTGCAAATAAGGTTCCATTCCAAGGTGCTGGCAGTTAGAACTTCAACATATAAATTTTGGAGTAACACAATCCAAACCACAAGCGTTCCTAGCCCTCAGCCTCTGCCCTTGCTGCTCCTTCTCCCTGGAATGTCCTGCTCTGCCTTCTACTTATCTCTTACTCGAAAACTTCAACTTTCATAATATCAGAATGTTTAACTTACACTTCACTAGCTGGATGCCTTTTCATTTTGTTCCTTCTCCTTGAAAATAGAATCATAGAGAGTATTTCCTGTTACCTAGTGGAGTGTTTGAAGCAAAATAACTTCCAGTCATAGGTCAGTACTAGTAACTGAGGCTTCCCCTCAATTCACAGCATTGTCAGGAACAAAGACAATACCTGAAAAAAAAAAAAATTGCCAGCAATCATTGAGCCCTGTTTAGATAACAAAGCTTAAATCCCTCAACTTGCCAAGAATATTTGCTAACTATAATAGTTAAGATTTATTGAAAACTCACTATATGTGGGATACTGCTGTAAATTCATTACATACTAATGCATTTAATCTTCACCACAACTCAGGGAGAGAGTACAATTATCATCCACCTTGATTTGGTGAAGGGATTCCCAGAGAGATTATGTAACTTACTGAGATCCTACACAACTAAGGAATTCTTGGGAGTTGGACCAAGACCGTTTGGCTCCAGAGACCATGTACTCCTAATTATTCCTCTAAATTCCCTGCCTTTTAAGGAAATACACAATATACCCCCATGTCATATAGCTTATGTGGGGTATTTTTTGTGTAGAGCCTTACCAGGTATCATGGAGAAGTTGAGTTACAGTTCTTAGTAAGGAGGATTCCTTCCCCTTCTTCCCTCCTCCATAATTTCCCAGTGTTTCCCCATTCTGACTTGAGAATCACTTTTGCTAGACCAGATACCCCCAGCATATCAGCACAGAGGAACCTACAAGAACTGATTGCTTCTCTGTCTCCTTTCTGACGTGCAAACCTGGGACATGTCTATCTGGTCCTGACACACCTGTCTGCCTGTTCAGTGGATTCATATGACCTCGACTTTGGAGTCCACTGATGAAGCCGACTCTGTTTACGAATGTTATGATTGTGTTGAAATCCTTGTTCAATGGGACCTCTAGGGAGAACTCCAGCATGCATCAGCCTGCTGAAGCATTCCAGCACATCAGCAACAGGTTGAAACCTAGTGTAGAAAGAATGTAAAAGATGGCTTTCTTTGCAGGCTATTAATAAAAAAAAATCTTATGATTATTCCATTAAAGGGCAGTTTACAATTTCTAATTTTAGCTATGAAATTTTATTTTCATATATGTATACTTTTTTATCTCCAGAAGTATATCTTAGCCAAGAAAAATGTAGAAGATAAACAGCTTATAAGTCTACTTCTAGAAATTGATCTGTACACTCAAGGTAAATGGATTGCAAGTATTGATTAGTACTTTGGAATGAATACCATTTCATAATTTTTAATTAACCACTAGGTAATATTTAGTGGAAACTGCATAATGTCATAGATATGAATTTGAAAAATGGGGAGGTAAAAGGGTCTGTCCCTTAGTCCCATTGTGGTAAAAGTAATTGCCGAGAGTGACCAATTTGTAACGTGTTTTCTTCTCTGGTAATTCTAGGTTATTAATGTCCCAAAGCACAAAGTGATACTGCTATGTTAATACTCTTGGCCTCTAAATGATCCACAGCACAATTTAAGAACCATGCATGTTGTCATCACTTAAAATTGTTTTTAACCCAGTGAAAGACAGAAGAAAAGACAGCAGATCTTATGGAACTAGAGAAGAAATTCACCCATATATGTGATCTTTTGAAAATACTAGCAATATTAAATAATACTAGTTTTGCTGTAGACACATGGCGCTGAAGTTAAGAGGGGAAAAATTTATACTTGGTTGTAGAGCATTAAATACTGTAGGTACTACATCGGCAAATAGGATTTGGGTAGAAATGGAAACAGTAAAGGTACAGTCTTCACATAGTGAACTATTAGAAGTACTGTGTGTGTCGCAGGAAGAACCCAGAATTTAAATGAACCATTTATGCCTCAGCTGCCCTAGGGCAAGTACAAGGTACATTAATAATGCAGTGTTTATTTGAAATATTTTATTATAACACACATTTATTACCAAAAAATCTAAACAGCAGAAAAAAGCCAGCATTGCACAGGTTCAGCATTCTGGACAAGTTATTTTCAAAATGGGATTCTTGGCAAATTATATCATTTCTTTCAATACTTCACCTGTGACACTATAAATAATACATATTTATTTAAGTAGTGGTGTTATACGCTGCTGCTTGTGTTGTACATAATTTATAGAAAATGATCTACCAACATGGGTAGGTAATGTTCCCCATGAAAGTAAATGGTTAGAAAGTGATGAAGAGCTCTGAGAGTTGCCTAATATTAGGTGGAGTAAATTAGACTCCTTAACAAGTGAGTTCATGTTTTCCAAAAATTATGGTCAACTTACCTCCTATTATAAATATGAGAGTAATTATTGCTAAAGTTTGTCATGAATAAATTGACCCATATATTAAATACACATAAAGTAATATGAGAATGCTGTTATATTTACTCCTACAGGAGTAAATATATGTACAAGCTGTATTTACTGTCGCAGAGTGCTGCAGAAAGTTTCAGATCATCTGGATCTCCCAGCAGTAAACGGGCAGAGTGTGATCTTGAGAGCAAACATACCTAAATAACTCCTGGCTTAGCCTTTTAATACTCGTATGATTTAGGGCAAGTTTGCTCACCTTTCTGAGTTTCTGTTTCTTCATTTGAACAATAATACCTGCCTCACAGAGTCAGTAGCAGAGTGAAATAAGAGAAACCACGTGAAGCACCTTAGCACTTGGTGCTTGACATACATTATTTCATTTCCTGCTGTGGACCTTTATGTCCAAGCAGAGTACAATAATTATTGCATAGCAGTTTAGTACTCAGTTAATTGCCTACTTTTCCCATCCAGCTAGTTATTCCTAGGAAACAAAGTTTACTCTCTTTTTTTGTTATCTTTGCATTTCCTGCCATGAGCAAAGGGCTTGGCACCTGGTAGCTCTGGTTCATACATTAACGTGATTCCTTCTGATGCACTCCAGTGTCTCAGACAGGGACAGTCATCAGCCTGGCCCAGGGACGCATTTCTTACTTGTCTCTGGCTCGTGGGATAGATTGTATCTCAAGACTAACTAGGAATAGGGTTATTCCCCTCTTTTGTTTTTCCTAATAAAAAGATAACATCTCTTGAAATTTAGACTGCAAAATTCCAAAATACATACTTTAGATAGCACCTTAAAATCTTTGCCCCTTTAGAGAGGTCAATAACCACGTTTGCACCTGCAAAAGAATATACTGCAAATATGTGCTACCATAACAAGAGCTCTGTGATAGTCTGTCCAGAGGACTCTGTAATGTGGTAAAGTCACCACAAGGCTCCAGTGCCCTGTCTTGCACAGATCTTTGCACCTCTTTGAGCTTCACTCCTTCTGTGAAATAGAGAATAATAATACAAAGTTCACTGTGATTTTTAAGTGAGATTGAACACATATTAGGCACTCTACAAATGCAATATTTACTTTGTTATTTCTATATTTGGTACTAATACTAGTTTTTCAAACAAAAAGCAGAAAATTAACATTTGTTGGGTACTCACCGTCAGCCAAGTGCCATACTAAAGATTTTTCATATATCATCTCATTTAAACCCACTTAGCACTTCTGTGAGTGAAGTGATATTCACTTCCTTGAAAATCCTGGGAACAGCACGTAGTGAAATTAACCAAGATCACAAACTTAAGAAGCAACTTAGTCCAACTTCCTTTTCTCTCACACATGGTGTAAAAGACTACTCAGATTAAAGGGGAGACTATTCTGGCTGTCAGCATGAAGTTTTCTCATAATGATTATTGCTAATTCTATTTTATTTCTATAACAGTTTACAGAAGTGCCTGCATCTGCATTATAGGTGCTAGCAATAACTTCTCTTTTTATGTGCCAGGAACTGTGCTAAGTACTTTGCATATAGTATAATCAATCTTCAAAATAAATTGCCTGGCAGATATGATCTTCATTTTGCAGAAGTAGAAACAGAAGCTCAAAGAGTTAAGTACTTTGCCCTTGTCATGGAGCTTATAAAGGGTGGAGCTGGCACCCTAGCTGAGGACTGATGCCCTCTCTTTCTGTAGCTGTCTCTGTTCTCTGTATTTGCTGTGTCAGCCTATTTGGACCAACGCAGTAAACAAGGAAGCAGATTATTCGGTCTTCATATCACAGATAAGGACATCAAAACTCAACGAAATAACCTAAAAGTAGAAAAGCTAGAACTGGGACCCTAGGCACAGCCCTAGTCAACACACAGCAGTCAACAAAATGAACTTTGCAAAACTTCAGCATGTTCCACATGTTCATGAAACTCCCTATTTTATGCTGTATTCCTATGTTGTAAACAAACCAAAATCTGTTCTCGGTAGTGTCACAAACATATTTCCATGGGGAATGTGGATTTTTCCACGCCCTGTAGATGTTTCTATAGTTTCTACAGTATCTCAGTCCATGGACTTTTTTCTGTTTAGCTGTGTTTCAACAAAACAGCTGTCTCAGGATATATGTTATATAAATCCTGCCTTTGATTCAAAAACGTATGTATCATGTAACGTCATGTAAAACAAGCAATTCAATAAATATTATTTTTTGGTGACAAGAATTATAATGGAAATTTTAAGCAATTTCATCAATTTAGGAATCATGTATTGAATATCTAGAATATAATAACATGATACTCAGAGCTCAGGGAAGAGAGCAATTGCAACGAAGTCAGTTCCTACAGAAATCAAGAGTCTGATCTCATTTTAAAGTAAGGATTTCCAGAACATCCAGTTTCAAAGAAGCTTACCACTAACAATACCTTTTAAACAGAAGAACTAAGAATACTAATAAAATAAATGTATCATTATTTCATACTGTTATTTGTTAACGTGGGTAGTTACTATAACTTCATTCTTAATTCAAAATCTCTTAGATTACACCAATTTCCATAGGGAGATTTTGATACGAGGAGTAGTGACCACCTTGAAAAGTCAGAAGTGTGTGTGTTGCGTGTGTGTGTGTGTTTTAGAATTATAGCAAAGAGGCCACCACATTACACATGATTGAGGTTGCAGTCTTCTAAACCAGCCACAACAGGAGTATGGTGAATTTCTTTTCTTTTCTTTCTTTTTCTGGGGGGTGGGAGATAGGGTCTGGCCCTGTAGCCCAAGCTGGAGTGCAGTGCCATGATCATAGCTCACTGCAACCTCTACCTCCTGGGCTCGAGCCGTCCTCTCACCTCAGCCTCCCAAGTAGCTGGGACTACAGGCACATGGCATTACACTCAGCTAATTTCTTTGCAGTTTTTGTAGATACAGGGTTTCATCATGTTGCTCAGGCTGGTCTTGAAATGCTGAGCTCAAGTAATCAGCTTGCCTTGGCTTCCCAAAGTGCTGGGATAGCAGATGTGAGCCACTGCACCCAGCCCAGTGAATTTCTACCCAGGGCAAAATACAGACTTACTACTGTAGTAATAATCTTATTAGTATATCTAGCTTAAGTTTTCAAAACTGGGGTTTATTGGGGTGTTAGTACATGGTCTATGAAAAAAAAAACTCATGTTAAATTAAGTTTTGGAAATGCTGAGTCAGACAACATCAAACAGTTACCTTTTGTGCAAGACTTCTCAGAAGTCTTATTAAGCTACTATGCATTGTGAAATTCTAAGAAGGTGATTCAGCAAGCAGGACTTCATGAAATTACTTGATATGCAACTTTTTTCCCCCCACAGACCTTCTATTAGGTTTTCCCCAAAACAGAATGTTGGAAATGCTAATTTGGAAAAATGGACAGTTGAGGCCACAGATGAGGTTTTTCAGACCAGGATTCCTCTGAGTAGACAGCACTACTTCGGCAGGTCAATGTGCATACTCTATTAGTGTTTTGGACCACATTCAGAAAGCACTGTGCTTCCAAAATGCCTTGCTTTTGTTAAAATATAATTACCAGAAATTGTATAGCAAGTGAGCATGGGGACCCCTTATATGTATTGCATAGTCATCACGTTTTCCCAAATTGTAGAGCTATCGCATATATTTTTTCACTCAAAAGTTGAGTTAGAAACAGGTTCTATACCCTTAATACGTCCCATAAATCATTCCAACACCTAGTTCAGTGCTGGAGACACGGAAAGTCCTCAAGTAAAATCTACTTGACAATAATGACATAATTCTTAAAGCCTTCTCAGGTGAACCACTAGCTAAACAGCAAGTCTGGATCTGCCAGTGCTGATACACGTGCCTGAATCTGGGTTTATTTGAATTAAAGTTATTTCCCAGAAATATTATCAAATCAAAGAGCAGATAGAATGCCCTTTTGAAATTATAGGATATAAGACTAGTGCTTTATGTGGAAGATAGAGCTTTTTTTAAGTAATCATTTATATTTTATAAAGTGAACCATTTCCTTGCAGTTTGGAAAATGAGTTATACTGGAGGAATTGTGGCTTCTAGGTAGTAATAAATATTCATGTTTTATATGGCCCTTTTTATTGTTTCAGAACTTAGCAATATACCTAAAAATATTTTTCACGAATATGACTTACAAACTTTTATTATGATTATTACTATCTCTTACAATTTGGGAAATAAACATTAATTAGATATAAGGCAAGATGGAATAAAAATATGTATGGAACTGTACATGTGACAGTATATTTTATCTTCTTAACATATATACCTTAAGTGCTCACTAGGCCAGGTACTGTGATGGGCACTGCAGAAAGAGACATGACAGAGACACTCTAGGTCCTCAAAATGTCATCAGGATAGTTTTTCTCTGGTGTGTGGCCATAGGGTAGAAAGCCTGATTTTCATATACTGCATGAAAATTATCATTGCTCTACCGTTACAGCATGACGGGTAAACATTTTTCTCTGAAAGTAATTTTTTGCATGCAAAATAAGGGTGGAATTGGTGAAGAAATATGGTTGAACGTCTTCAGTTCAATTAGTTTAGATTCCATATTAACTGCTCCAGTTTGAGTTGGGTTAAATTGGAAGGTTTGATAATCAAAGTCCCTTACGGAAATATGGAAATATTTTACGCAAAGAATACCTTAGAAAAGAGTACGTAGACAACAGAAATGTTGCCTCATAAATCAAGTTTCTTCCTCTACTGACTCATTTTCAATGTATTTCCCAATAGAACCATTACTAATGAGCACTCTTAAAGTGTTATATGGGGCTGGGGGAAGGGAGCTGCGTTTTCTTTTTCTGTAATTTAATTGAAAGATACCATTTTTCCCAGGGTAGTTTTGAGCTTCAAAATGCGCTGTTAAATTGGACTCACAATTCTGAATTAAGGTATAGTGCAGCAAAATGCATACTGGTCTAAATTGCAGTTGGTATTGGATTTACAAAAAGAAAACTTCACAAACAATATATAACATGGGAGATTAAAAACAGGGAGTAGGGGAAGACATTCTAAAAGTTGAGAAATCTGGGTTCTCTTTCAGACTCTGTAATTTTGGAAAAGTGCTAGGAATTTTCTTTTCCATCTTTTATTTTAGTTTCAGGAGGTACATGTGCAGGTTTGTTACCTGAGTTGCGTGTTGCCAAGGTTTGGAATACAAATGGTCCTGTCACCCAGGTAGAGGGCACAGCACTGGATAGGTCGTTTTTCAACCCTCCCCCTCCTCTCCCTCTCTTCTCTGGTAGTCCCCAGTGCCAGGACTTTTTCTTAATCTGGTTAACATATGTGCCTTAAGTGCCTGCATTCATGCCCTCCCCAAATTATCAATTTTCATACTGCAGTGGAAATGCTTCTCTAAAAGCTCAAACCTGGTTCTCTCTTGTTTAAAGGTATCGAATGCCTTTTTGTTTTTCTTTAAAGAAAGAGAGGCTTTAAATGATCAGCCATGTCCTTCATGATCTGGCCATACTTAGCCCTGGAGTCTTATTTGATCCTCCCACCTTCCTCTTCTTCTGAGGTCCAGACTCATTAGCCTGATTTCAGTTCCTTAAATAGGCTGCACTCCTCCCTACACAGGAATCTTCACATACTGTTCCTTCTGCATCCCTCTGGTCTCCCAATTTCCTTTCACCAGAAAACATTGTCTGATCTCCTAGGTCAACTTTCCTTTTTATATGGCTTGGTAGATTTCTTTGAGAGAATTTATCTCAGTCAGATATTTACATTTATTTTAGGGATTATTCTGTGCCCTCATTCAACAAATATTTATTGAGCACTTACTGTGTGCGAGGCACATGGTAAGGTGATAGTAAACATTGGTGAACCAAAGAGACAAGCTCTATGCAGCTACAGAGTCTATAATCTCATAGGAAAGATGACAAATCACTAAATGCCACAAAAATATATGTACATTTTGAATTATAATAACTTTTTTGAAGAAAATAGAGTTCAGTGCAAGGGAAGAAGGGGTTTGTGGGAAGACTTGCTTTAGGAATCAGGAAGGAGCTCTCTGAGAAGGTAGCTTTCATACTGAGACTTGAAAATGTGAGGGGTGGTAGAGCTTATGACAGGGGAAATGCATTACCTGCAGAGGTAAGAGACTTGGGGAGCTCTTGATGAAGGCAATGAGGAAGGCAAGAATTTAGGAAGCAATTTTGTGTCTGTCCTTTCTCTAATCCACAAACTTTGAGGATGAGGGAGCATGTCTGTTTTTCTCTGTATCAAAACTCTAGTGCCAGGCTCATTAGCTGGTGTGTACTTATGGAAAGAAAATAGATAGGCATAACTTACTTCACAAAGTAACTTCATCCTACAACTGAATGTATAATTAAGTTTGAAATAAAAGTATCATCTAATAATTATTTCATAAATCATTAAGAAAATCACCAAAATTATTTTTAGGTTGATATATATATATATATATAAATAATTTTGCTTAAAACATATTTGCTTAATTTTCTTTATAAAATATCTATTATGTCTATATCATCTCTCTTAGGCTATTTGAATGAAAAGCTTCCCAAGAATATTTTAAACAAAACAAAACAGAGAAAGCATGATTTTGGGGTATGATTATCTACCAATAAAAGCTGTAAATAATGGCAATATGATGATAATACAAATTAAGTTTTGAATTATTTTGCTTTAAACTTATTCCAATACGTCTGTTAAAGCAAGCTAAATAGGCCCAAGGACTCCATACCTCTATATTGAGTCCTCGTGGACAAACTGTGACCTAGCTTAATAGGTAAACAAGATTGAAAACCTAACTTAGGAGTGTGTGCCTGTAACAATAGCTGAGTGTTGGCCAATCCCAGCAAGGGAACTTCAACCACTCATCTGCTGAGTGTTCAGACTGTGATCAAATAAGGCAAACACCAACCTATAACCAATCCAGTCCTTCTGTACCTCACTGCCAATTTCTGTACCCTCATTTCCCTTTTTTTTTGTCTTTAAATCTTCTTCCGCCACATGGCTGCATTAGAATCTCTGAGAGTCTGCTGTAATTCCAGGGCCTGCCTCATTCACGAATCATTCATTGATCAATTAAACTCCTTTAAATTTAATTCGGCTGAGAATTTTCTTTTATCACTTCCTAGAAGTACATTATAAACCTTCTTCTTAACACATCAGTTTGAAACACAACGTTTATTCTTACATAAAATTCTTATGCACATTTCCAAAATGAGATGAGTATAAACAAGCAAAATATATGTTGTGTACCATTGGAAATATTTCCATGATTTGATTCACTGTCCTAGATGGAAATTTAATTAAACAGAATTTCTCAAGCTATTTTTATCAGGACTAGATTATTCTGAAACAACTCACCTTCCTCCTGAAGGAATATATATGACACTGATTTAATTCACTTTAAAAGTGTATACTTTCATAATGTATGACAAGTCAAAACATTTGATCAGGTGTATTATTGGGACTGAATTATACTAAATAGTGCATATGTTATAATAATATAAATAATACATAAAACTAAGTCTTTATGTTGGAAATAAAGTGGGAGTTTGTCTAGATAATTTAAACACTCACTTCTGCATTATTTATGTAGTTAGTTCAAAGTAGGGTTCAGGCAGTATGAGACTTGATACACAAATCATTGTCTGAATCTCCTGGCTGGCTTGACTGAGATGACAGCTTTACCTGGCAAATTGCTCGTGTATGTCATGATCACGTCTAATCAATTCACCATCCAAACTGCATCTCATTGCCAGTGTAGCTCTCAGCTACACCTACCTACAGCTTGGTGCCACACTATGCCATAGGTGTAAACATTTTATTTTGTATTTTATATTCTATTTTATATTTGTGAAGGTAAACCCGTTGACACCTTAAGCTTCATTTCTGAGCTAATATCCCTCAGAATTATATCTGAACTCTACAATCTGTAAACTAATGCTTTAATATTCTTTCTTTCTCTCTCAAGTGTGTAGGCTATAAATAGTAAATACATTCCATGTAGTAAGTCCTAAAGTTTTTCTGTTACATTTTTGTAAAAATTGTCCCAAAGAATATATAATATTTAACTCATCTTTCTAAAAAATAAATTTTAATCACTTCTAATTTATCAAAAAAATTGTAAGCTGAGATTTGATTGGATCTATAAACATGCTAAAATAAGCCAGTCAAACTATAGGTCAATAGACAGAGGAAAACTTCATTAAGGATGTCTTGCTGAAGCAACCAATTGTTGGATATTGTTCATTTGTTTTTGTGTGTTTCTTTATCTTGCTTCTATCTTTGATATGTTTACTACGATGTGTTTTACATTATAGTTCAAATAACCAGTTAGGGAATTATAAAAATAGAAAATCTCTAGAGAGTAAAGGTATCATAATAAGTTATTCCAGGTTGGTTTTTTTTTTCTGTAAAAGATTGCCATGCAGAACCAAGGTGTTCTGTAAACTATACAGTGCTACGTATGAGATATTGCTATTACTCAAGTCAATCCAAATGGTCAAGTTTCACAGATGCATCCTTTTTCTCAACATTTTAAATTTCCCATTGACTTTATGTTTTCCAAAAGGGAATTTCCATCTCAATTATCCAAATAATTGTGTCAACTGTCCGTGAAGATAAATACTGAATCACATGCAGAAAGCCTATAGAAATGAAGACATCTTAACAGCTAAAATGTGAGCTAGAAGATAAACTGAACATTATCTTTCTGTCCTTTTTTATTTGTTCCTCACGGGAAACGGTATATGTGGAGGTATACTAAATGTTATATTCATACATTCTTTAGCTAATAAGAAAACTAGCATAGATTGTCTAAGTTAAGCATATTCCTGTTAAACGGAAACAGTCCATGTGCAAAATTTCCAAGCCAAACAGAACAGAGGGCAGAAGAGAGTAAAGGAGCAAATGCATTTGAAAAAGACTTTGCAAGTCAAATCTCATAGCTTGACTGGATTATGAAGTAGTCTAATTGAAATAAATGAAAAGATGATTGCATTTCAGTTTTTTAAAATAGAAATAACTAACATTTCACTGGACCTTGATATTTTCTTCCCTTGGAAAGAAACTGCTTTATACTCGTAGGCAGGTGTAAAGAACACCAGCCTTCTTCTCCCCGCTGATCTGAAGGCATTTATCACAAAAATTGTTCAACTCTGAAAAGCCTTAGGGGTTCGGTGGGCCATGATTGCCTGAGTACTGTTTCTGCTACCCACAACTAGAAGGTATTTTTCTTTATTGCCTGGGGGCAATATCCTTTCTGTATAAGTACCTTTACAATAAAGTTAGCTAATGCTTACTCTGTTTAGATCAGAGTTTTTCTTCACTCCACCAAAAATATTACTTCAACCTTAGGGTGATAATGAGTCAAGGAAATACCGACTCATGATGATACATCAAGTAAATGCTTTCCATCTCTATGAAAACAAAATTCACATGCAAAATTTGGTTTTAGGTAGACTCAGCTATTTTTTCCCAGTAGGGATAAAACAGGATAAAGCAAGATAAAACAAGATAAAGATTTATGAATATTTTCAAATGTTTTAAATATTTTGTTTTGAAATATGGCAATATTGTGATGAAACTATATGTCTTTGTTAATCAGTCTTCCTAAAATTACCTGTACATGTGAGATGAGGGAACACTCCAACAGACTGTGTTCTAACTTCAGATGATCTCACACAGAAAGGAAAGCGTGATGCCATTGCTACCAAATGTCATACATGAAGGTTCAACAATTCCTTAGAGCTGAATCTAGAAAAAAATATATTATAACAATATTGCTCAGCTCTTGAAACCTGCTAAATGTGAATTATCAGACACTTCAATATGACTGGTGCTGAAGGCCCCCAAGTGGAGCACCATTTAATTGAAATCAACTGTAACAATTAACAAAAAGACAATTCAATAAATAGTCCAACAAAAAGTCCTTGTGAGTATCCTGCTACCACCGCAGAAGGTGTTTATATCATTGAACGAAAAATCTCATTAAGCCAGCTAGAGTCTGTGCTTTGAATTTCCCTTTTTGTGGAGGTCTTCTGTTCGGTGACAGCAGGGTTTTTCCAAGACATTTTCCCTGTCTTTTTCTCCTTTTAATTTGCATCTCTAGGCAGCTTACTAGTCAATTCAGTGAAAAATGAGAAAAAGCAGTTGTTTCACCTGATTGACTGACTGATTGTTAAGACAGTTGATCCCATGACCCCTCTACCTGTAGACATGGACATTTGTGTGAACCTGAACATGGCCTCTTTTATTTAAAATAAAGCAACTGGATGTGGTTTTGAGTTTGACTCAAAATAACATTGTCAAGATAAGAAGAGAAGAATATATATATATATATATATGCACATATTCATTCATCTATTGGATTGACTTGTACCACGTGGAATACCATCAGACTTTTAAATGACCTTGGTAGATTGGAAGAGTGGTCAAAAATAAGTAGAATGAATTAAATAAAAAAAAAAAAAATAGGGCAATTCACTTGGGTTGTGTGGAAGAGGGAAATTGAGCACAAATTCCAACCAAACATGATGCAGTGCTTGAGCTGGGGCGGGTAAAGGGAGAGGTTCCACTGGAATTCATGTTATGGTCGTGCACACCCTACACATCCAACCAAGAGGCAGTGCCAGACTCCTGAGATCTCAGGGGTGGCTTATAGCAACTTTTAGAATAAGGCTAGGCATGGTAGCTCACACCTGTAATCCCAGCGCTTTGGCGGGCAGAGATGGGACAATCATTTGAGACCAGCCTTGGCAACATAGCAAGATTCCGTCATTTAAAAAAAAAAAAAAGTCAAATAAAAATAGATAAATAAATAAAACATTAAAAAATGAAATTGGAAGTAGGAAGTGACAGAAAATAACATTAGAGAATTAATAACAATGATAATATCCCTAATGTATATTGAGCACTCACTATATACCAGGCAGAGGACTATTATCTATTGTTGTGTAAAACCTAGGAAATAGCTCATTCCGACATTTACAGATAAGAACCCTGAAAGTCAATCATGACTCACCTAGGGTCCCAAGTCATCTTTGATGAAGCAAAGATGCAAGTCAAGCATTCTGACCCTAAAACTTACACTTCTAACCACTGTTCTAGGTGGACTCCTAGATTATAATGGGCCTCAAATCTCTTGCTTAAGAGCTTACACTTTACATTAGAATCACTTGGGAAGTTTATTAAAACAAAGATTGCTGGGCTCACTCCCAGATTTTCTTATTCTTCAGTAAGTCTAGGGTGGGCTCAGGAATTTGTGCTTCTATAAGCTCCCAGCTGATGCTGATGCGACGGGTCCTTGGGCCACCTTTTGAGAACCTATGCCCTAGAAAATAAAAGCAGATGAAGCGACTTAATCAAAAGATGAGATGTGTCAGATGAAGCTTTCAGTTATTCATGCAAGGCAATGGTCTACGAGAGGTGAAGAGGGTATGGATAATCCCAAACCGTGACTGCAGGAATGGAGCAGAGTCCTCAGAGAGAGTGGTGAAATCTTTCCTACCCGATGATGGACCCTGTGCTGTCTGAGACAGGACAGAAGGCAGGGGTTCAGAGCCCTTGTTTTGAGATCAGGAACTCCACCACCTGAGCAGCCTTTGAGTACACAACTTGACTTGTTCTTCATTTCTTTAAGCTGAGGTTAACATGAAAGTCTTCCCTATGAAGTCTTCATGAGAATCCAATGGGTTAAACCCAGAAAGAAGTTAATGTAATACCCATTATGGGGAATCATTTAACAAATAGTAGTTATTATTATAGGTGGGAGGAGGGCTCTGGGATAACTTGAGGCAGTTTTTAGCCCAAAAGTCCAAGTGGATTGCTTCACTTTGCTTAGAGTTCCTGGCATTCTCCACACAGGTTGACACCTCCAGGTCTGTATTTATCCTGCATCCCAGATCCAGTTGATTTCAGTTCTTATGCAGTGTTATTCATGAGTGCATGTGGGAGGAGAAGGGGCTGTGGTAAGAGTGAAGGCCAAAAGCCCTAGTTTTTTTGCCAATCATTTTACAGATACAAAAGTAGGCTCAGGAATCCATTATTTTGAATGTGATCTATGGACACCTCCTCTTTCTGCTGCCTTCCTGCTATCCCATTCCTCGTCCTTCTCAATATATAAAGAAAATAAACCCTGTGACTTTGAATCTAATGTTTTCACATCGCATTCACTTAAATCATCTCTTGAGAATCTGTGTGAAAATGTGAGAAATGTGTTTTTAAATGAAATGAATGTGATGATGTAAGTGACACACATTAGATTTCTTAGACAACCCATAAATGTATTAAAATACACACTATGCATCAAGAGCTGGATTGAACCATGGATGCTAATTCCGACGATAGCCTGATGTCAGTGATGTTTTAAGATTAAGACTGAAGTAAATAAAAAGTGGTGTATGCAATACCCTTTCCTCTTTGGAAAATTAAGCACTTACATTAGTGTCTGTTTTTTGTTTGTTTGTTTTGTTTTGAGGTGGAGGCTCATTCTACTGACCAGGCTGGAGTGCAGTGGTGCCATCAGAGCTCACTGGAGCCTCGAACTCTTGGGCTCAAGTATTCTTCCCCCATCAGCCTCCCAAATAGCTGGGACTACAGGTGTGCACCACCATGCCTGGCTTTTTTTTTTTCTTAAGTAGAAACAGCATCAAGCTGTGTTGTTCAAGCTGGTCTTGAACTCCCAGGCTCAAATGATCCTCCTAACTCCCTCCCAAAGTGCTGGAATTACAGCCATGAGCCACGGCACCTGGCCAATGCTTGTGTTTTGTTTTGTTTTGTTTTGTTTTAACATAGTTATGTAAAAAGATGCCAGGAGTCAATAAAGTGTACAGAATGTGATTAAAATCATTTGTTCTACTCTTTAATGTTTGGTAGAATTCATCTCTGGTAGAGATTTTTATTTGTTTAATAAGAGATTTTGCTCATTTAGTCCTAATGTTACAAAATTATATCCCATTAATTGTACATCTCTAGAGGAAAAACTTTCAAGTGAAACTGAAGATTTCAAATATGCACTGCTGAAAATCATGTCCCTGGGAGCACAATCTACCATCTCAATTTATTCCATAAAAGGTGGCATTCTATGTTAGTTGGTGCTAGGGCGAAGTCCAAACAAAATGTTGATATTATTTTATTAACCTCATTGCATTTGTAATGTTTGGTTAAATCCACTTTCAATATTTTAGGCAGGTTTACAATTTGATAAGAATTTCTCAGACTTGTTTTAGAAGTAATCCCTCAACCAGGTGGCTAGCCGTTTTCACAGTCACACCCAGAGAGCATCGTGTGGAAAGATCTCCAAAAGAAAAGGCTGATTCAAATCGAATAATACTTAAAGAGCAAGCAATCCAGAATAATGTCAACGGATGGTTGGGCACCCTGCCCCCACACACCCCAGGAATGAGTTTTTGACATTGCAGATGTGCTTATGTGCCCTCAATAGCTAGTAAAGGTGGCAGGTAATTAATGATAAGTCAAGTGGTTTCCTGAAACATTGGAAGTTGTTCAGCTTGCCAGTGTCAGAAACCCCTATATGAAATCCCTGCACATTTTCTCATCTACTAGTGGGTGTTCCTAGGAAACACATTTAATTGTAACTTTTCAGATATTGTTTTCAGGGTATTAGTATTACTTGTCTGCATTGTTCTGACATTTTAGCCATCGAAGGTGTTTTTGTATGGGAAACAAAATGCAGGATGACAAGTGAAAATCATCAGATCAGTATGCATATTTTTTCTGAGTCACCGTGCCCTTTGCTGGGCTCTGGCACACTAGTTTTACTCATCTTTGTAGGCGAAGTATAATAAACAATGACTGCAACATCTACAGTTTAGAAGTCAGCAGCTGCAGATAGTGGAATGACTCAAATACCAATCCATGCTACCCAGACATCCCCACAGCATAAATAACAGGGAACAAGATTTTTCCGATAAATGTTTTAGGATCACTCTACACTTTTGAGATGGACATTTTCTTTGTGATAATTCCTTATTTCAGAAGAATGCTTTCAAAATCTTTTTAGTTCGTAATTTAAGCAGTGCCTCTTAATTGTTGTTGAATCAGAAAGATTTTTCTTCTTTTGCCTCAGTAAGAAGTACTAGAATTGCTTTCTCTCAGATGGAACTTCATATTTCAGGCTGTTTTTAACATAAAGGACAAAAGATCCCCATAGCCTTCTTTATTTTCTCAATAAACATTTATTGTGCCCAATTATGTGGAAAACACTCTACTAGATGTTATGGAAATTCACAAATAAGTAAGACATGGCTCCTGGTCTTAAAAGATTTACAGTTTAGCAGAAGAGGCAACATATCCATAAACCTGTGGAGAAAGACAAAGATGATTCTACAAAATTAATGCAACTACATTTTTGAAGTAATTGTTTCTATTTAATTCATTTGTCATCTTCTTTAATGGAAATCATCTAGTAGGTTTACTGTTTATTTTTTAAATCACTGTAATTTTTTTGAATAAAATAATAGACTCCTGTTGGCCATTTCTGTACTTATTGATGAACTATAGCTTACCATGTACTTTTCTGAAAATGCTTTCTCATTGATGTAATAGAACAAAGTAGATTTCCTTTTTCTTCCTCTCTTTTATACTTTGTATTTTCTTTGTACATTGTTCCATTCAGTAAGTGAATCGTTGTTTTCTATAAAAAAGCTATTTCTGCTTTACCATCTAATTGCATATATGCTGCTTCTCTGGGTTCTTATTAAAAGAGAGGGATGCATAGAGCTTACCTATAAAATGAGTTTTAGAAATATACCCTTTGATGCCAAATAAGTAATTTTATAGACCTTCCAAATAAAATTTTATTAAACCATTTAACAGTCATATAATGGAAGAAAAATACCAATTAAAAAACACTGACCATTACATGTGTTAGTAGAAAGACATTAGGCCAGCTGTTACTGAAAATGACTATTACTTAGTGGTTATTTTGTTCGTTTCTGCATTGTAATGAAATGATTTAATCCCACACTCTAATGACTAATCTGTTGAGTATATAGTGATTTCCATTTTATCAAAATTAGCTTTGCTGAAAAGATAGCACAAACTTTTGTAGAAACTAAAAGTAGTTGTTTTCTTTTGTTCTCTTCCCAGCTTCATAGTCTTATACAATGCTGACTTTTTATCATTTTCAACATTTTAAATACAAAGTTTGGTAATTCTTTTGACAACTTGTTTTCAACTGTTTTTTTTTTCATGTCTTCAAAAAGTCATCTGTATCTGGGCATTGTTGATGACCCCAGCCACTTGTTTGCAGAGGCCATTATAGAAGCTGGCAGTCTAGGTGAAGTCTGCCAGTGCTCAAAAATCCAGTCCTGAATTATTTCATATCAGAAATTCCCATGAAGCCATCACTTCTTTTAGGCAGAGGTGAGACTTACTTCTACTATAATTTCTGAGTTAGTACTGAAGCCTGGTCAGCCTGAGACCGACACAGAAGGCACTAACCTCCAACATTAGGTTAACTGCTTCAAGACCTCCACAAGTGCAGACCCTTGGTATTTCATTCAAAGTAACACTTTTGTGGCATCAGGGATGAACAAAGTCTTTTGATCTGTGATGAAAACATTAAGCATATTCTATAAATAATCGATAATACTAGCAAACATTTACTGAGTGTAAGTGGTGGTGTTGTCAGTGACTTACATAAATTAACTCACAGAAAATGGAGCAATTTGAAATATCTGCTCTCTATACTCTGTTTCTAGAACCTATGGAATGAATTCCCTTAATTTTGGACAAATAAATTTCATTGTACATAGGAGCTATCTTTGTCGTCACCTTCATCCACTTCTTGCAAAATTATCATAATCTTCTAACCAGAGCAAAACTATTCATTAACCCAAAGTTGAACATGGTTAAAAATCTGTTCACTAGGGTAAGTTTCTTTGCCTGAGTCTAAGCCATTTTTTTAAAGTTTCCATTTCAGTTCTACTTAGTTCACAAAGGAAATTTGATTTTTTATAGCGATAGTAACTAGGGAAAAAATGAAAAATCAGTATTTTTTGTTTAAGTCATATCTTCAAATTCAACAAAGTTAAAGTTTTTCTCTTGATAGAAGCCAATTCATGTGCTCTAGTCTGTGGTTAAAACATTTTTTTTTTTTATCTTGTTCAGAGTTAGCCCTTAGGGTTTTGCAAGTAGGTGTCATTGTGTCTCACATCCCCTGCTGTGAAAATCAACTTGCATTTGAATGTGCATCTTGACCCATAAATGTCACTGTGGTCCACTGAGCATCTGACTTCAACATTTCCTGTTGTAAAATGTACAATGGGAAACAATATTTTTTCTAGAAAAGGGGGCCTGCCACAGAGTATCTGTGTATGTCCATGAGTGTTTGCAGCACAGACAGGAGAAACTGCAACAGGAAGGGTTGAAGTGCATGTCTCTGACTATTAAGCAAGATGATACCAGACAACAAAGTTTCTGAACAGCTTTGTGGGGAAAAAAAAATACCAGATTATCGTTTCTGTTTCCAATTCACTTCTCCCTTTCACAGGACCCCATTCATCCTGGGTACCCTTAGTCTCAGACTTCACCTTTTCCCTCAAAGTGAAGATATATCAAATAATCTCTCCCCAATTCATTTTGCTGCTTTCTCTTTGCCTCTACTCGACATACATACACTTTATCTTTACATCCACATGTATAGCCCAATTCATAGAGCAGTAGGCTGGTGCCAAGGAGTGAATGAATGACTAAGGCACACACAAAGAATGCAGGCAATGACGCCGCCCCACATGCAGAACCCCCTGCCTGGATGACCAGTACCTATATTTAGAATTTGTGTTTCCAGTAATTTATTGCACGGAATCTCGGGATTCTATGCCAGCATTTTAGACAGAGCAAAACTCATCTGAAAATTAGAATGCACAGCTATTTTTAAAAATCCAGTTTCTGACAGTGCTTGTTTTAATCCAAATAAATTTTATTTCTGTTTCTTGCTTGAAATCTGGCCAAAATGTGTGACCCAACTGGAAATCCATCCAACTCAGAGAAGCCACACCTGTCAAGATGGTTTCCCTGCTGGTCTTCAGGTCAATGGGCACAGGACGTAAAGGAAAGGGGAATTCACATCTACCAGGCATAGACTCTGTACCTAGATATTTCCCCTATGTCCAGGGTACAATTCTGGTGAAGTAGGGTGAAGTAGGGAGAGTAGATGGAGTATGAAACTCAGATCAGTCCATCATGGATCATCTGATTTTTGGTAAAAGTATGGCATGATCTTCCTCTACTGTATTTAAGAATTCACTCCCCTTTCGGACATTTTTCTTTCAGCCTTTCACTAAATAAAGGGCAAAGGAAGGGAAGGGAATAAAAGTCACACAATTATCGATGAGCAGTTTTCATTGTAAAGGTTTGATGGACCAAAAAAAGAAAAAGACTCACTAAAGGGCGCTTTTCTTCTTATTGATGGCTGTCGTGGAGGTCGGTTAGGGATACATTCCCTACAACACTAAAGGAAGTTGGCTGCTTACATGGACAACATAAGCAGTTAGGTATATACACATAAAAAGTGGAGGTCAAATTTACCAGTAAGAGAAGGGAGAAAAGATGTATGTGGATGAAGAGGTGATGCGGGGTGCGGTTTCAGTAGCTTTCAGGGAGATTGCCATGTGCATATTGAACATGTCGATCTGAGATAAAATGTGATTCCCAGGCACCCAATATGGTAACAGAGTCTTTAGTTGATGGGGCTCATTAAAGCAGTTTGAAACACCTGCTTTCCCTGTTCAAAGGACTAAAATTCAGGGACTGATGTGTCAGTCATTCACAGAGAGGGTAAGCCTGTGAGTATTCAAGAACCAGCAGGAGGGCACACGTGCGTGAGCACATGCGCGGACACACACACACCGGGATTATTTGGCACTTTCTCACACGGGGAGGGTAGACATTGAGGTGTTCTGTGGTCTTCAATCATTTCAACCAGGGCCGTCCTTTATTTAAAAAAAAGCTCTGTGATTGTGTGGTGTCAACACCAATAACCATTGTCACTGTGTCTTGTCAAAGCAAAGGCCATTTGTTTCTAGAAGAAAAGCCTGGAATATATAACTGAGGTAGGCAAGGATTTTTTTAATGGAAATATAAGCCTTTAAATAAATAATTGTCTTTTCTGAGCACATTAAAAAAAACATATGTATAAAAAATCATACTGAAAAAATTTATACTCAACGAAATTGTGGCACTCACTCATCTAAAGAGCTTTGCTCATTCAAACCAGAGAGATTAATCACAGAAAGGAGATAAAAAAAATTCCCTGAAAGAGAAGGGAAATAATTTAGCAGTAAATCATAGAGCAGGGCTAACATGAATCACAGAAAAAAGTACCAGCTCTTACGATTTAGGTGACATATGAAAAATAGCCCTTCGTGGATTGACAGTTATAGGTATAAATGATAAAATTATTCAGCAGTGATATGTTCTCTTCTTGTCATTTGTCATTTTGCATCTGATTACTTCTAAGAATTTAATTAAAGGGGTAACAGAACCATATAGACCTTTTGTGACTCTAACAAGCAAATACCTTTTTAAGCCTTTTTAAAGAAAAATATATGATGGCTCTCTCCTTTTGCTTTGTCCTTACTAAATGCTCTATGCATCTTCATGCATGCAATATTTTTCTTTATGCTATTTTAGGCTTCCAAGGAAAGTTTAGTAAGAAAATATTAAAAATCAAATGCAAAGTCATGCATTGTTGTTACTAGCAGAAAAATTATTTTAGTTTAAATATACACTCAGAGACTGAATATGAGCAGCTGCCAAGCCAATGTCTTCAGGTTTTATTTTTGAAATAAAATCAAAGATAATTGTACTTTTTCTTTCTGGCTCTGCAATTCAAAGTGAGAAATATGAGCTTGTGTGTGTGTATAATAAGTACATGTGTAAGTATATGTGTATATAATAGGTGTGTGTATAAGTATATGTACACACATATACACAAGCTGTGTGTTTAAGTGTGTATATCCTTATACACACACGATAAGATCATACATTTCGTATCAGCATGATAGACATTTTTCTGTAACAGGACTACAGATCAAAGCCTAGAGTATGTAGAAGGTGAATGACATCTTATAAAAGTAAGTGTGAAATACAGTTTTAGCAAAGAGGCCCCCTTAGCATGAATTGTGTGTAACTTCCCTAAACAGGAGGGTTTTTCCTTATACTGTTTATTTTAATGACAGGGTAAATGGGTTTTATGCAAATAAATCCTGCAATAGGATCTAGACCATCAAAATTCTTGTAAGAAAAACAAAAGTTGCAAGAACTAGTGTGACCATTATACAATGTGACCAACCAATACATTCTTAAAAATACACCCTGTGTGTGCATTTTTATTTGCAATTAAGAAGAGTTAACACTACAAATGCAATTCACAGTCACTTTAAAGTTTTGCCTCCAAACCACTTCAATATTTTAACTGACTAAATTAAGACTTTTCTGTGTTTTCCCCACCCCATCTCCCAGAGCAGAAATTAAATCAGTTTTAATTTATTTTATTTGCTAACACTGTGAATATAATTATTGCTGCCTAGTCTTTTTAATTGTTTTCAACTAGGTGCTTGTCTTTAAGTTGCAATAGACTTCTAATTCCACATTGTTGCTATTCGCTTGTTAATTCTGACAAAGTGTCATAAATTCAGGTATTTAGGCTTATTGAATTTTGAAATGAGGTGATTAGTTGGCGCATGGATGAATGAATTGATGCAAAGCAAAATGAATTTTATGATTTACTATGGTTTGCAAGTTCCCTTGGAACCATTATGTGCAAATTGTATAATGTATTAAGAGGTAAGATATCACATTTATAACCAACTTGGCAAATTTTGCTCAAGTAAAGATATTCCAGCATTCTGCAAAAGAGTCACTGTTGAATAAGTGTTTGGCATACACAATTAATTTTCACTGTGTTGTCTTACACTCTATCATTTATAAGTCTAAGAGGCTAATGTATAAGATGTCAGAGGCTCACAATCAATGCAGAGCATTACGTGTGTCATGTTTTAGGATTTTAAATTGTAGTCTAATGTTCAAGGTAATTACCAGTTCAAAGTTCTAACAAGATGCATGTAACTGGGCACTTTACTTTAAAACATAAGGTTCCTCATTTATGTTTCCTCATTGACAGAGGGCATAAGCACATGGATTTTACATTATTGCTTTTATTGGGTGTAAACCACGTATTTAGTTTGGTATTGCATTAATTGTAAAAATCTGTGTCCTTGCATGCATAGATACAGTTAATTTAGATGGAAAATATTAATAGCATCCTATGAGAGTAATACCAAAGAGCCTAGGCAGATCAGGATCTATGGCTGGAAAGAGTGGGCATGGAGGTACAGGATGGTATGCAGGGCATCAGAGGGTCTTTGCTGCTACTGAAAATCTATCATTAGTAAATTCATCACTCTTTATTTGCTTAATGACACTCTTAAAACCCCAAGCTGAGACACCAGCTTTCCAACAGTTAGCTGAGATCAGCTGTGCTAAGAGATGCTGCCTTTGCCATAGAAGCTAGAGAGAATACAATATATCAACTACTCAAAGAGTTCGGTGCTAGAACAGGCACTGTGAAGGGGAGTCCTGGAGAGTTTGGGATCCCTTTGGAATCCCAAGGGATAGAAGAACCAGAGGAATAGTCAAAGAGTCAGCCTGTGCTTGTTCCCAGACCCAGCCATGAAGTTTTGCTACATGGATAATTTGCAGCAAATCAAATGTACCAGACCTTTCAGTCCTAAACAACCAGTTCTTACATTTGGGGTCATGTGACATTCGTCCTGTATAACTATTTTAACTGAAAGCGACCTGTAAAGAAGTGCACTGCAGTTAAGAGAGAACTAGCTAAATAGCCCATTGTAAATTTACGGGGTTGTGTCTATTGGACTAAAATCCAAAATATTCATTTCTCTGTGACTTGTTTTAGAGACTTCACAAGCCTTCAGAGGTGACCTGTCAGGTTCGTTTGCATCTCATCAGATCCATCACCCATAATTTTATTTTGTTGTGTTAATTACCACTGACAGTCCATTCCTCAGACACCCGGTGGAGATGGCCCTGAGTGCCTGGTGCAATCTCATCATCCCATCTAAAACGTGTAGCCGTCCAGGAAGAGTGCAGTTATGTGGTCTCCTGACTTTGACTTTGGAAAAGAAGTGGCGAAATGAATTATTTTTGCTCTCGAGGGAGAAGAGGAACCTTCAGGAGTCCTCATTTTTAAGCTCCAGCAGCTCACAACTTGGATCCCTGAGTGGAGTTCTGCAGTGGGAGTCTGAGCAGAATTACTCTGCCCTAGCTTCTGAGAGCTCTGCATGGTGCCTAGGTCAACATCAGCTTGTCCCTTCTGCAAATCCTACCCTCAGGCAGAAGGACTTGAAAGATTTCCTTCTTCCTACCTGGAGCAGAGAGGATAAGAATAGCCTTGCATGTAATGGGCACCAGTAGAGATCTAATTGGCTGATTAGATCTTCCTGGATAAACCTACGTGGATGTAGTTTATTAAATTGGATTCTATTTTCAGAATATGATACTATTCAGGGGTGATCAGAGAGTCATAATTAAGAACACAAAATCTGTAGTCAGAATACCTGGGCATCTTGAATAAATTTCTTAATCCCACTAAGCTTTCACGTCTTAATCTAAAAATGGGGATAATAACAGTACTAATTCCACAGAATTGTTTAGAGTATTCGTGAGATTATTCCATTGTGTAAAGTGTTTAGAACTGTGCCGAAACATGGTAAGGTTTCTGTAGCAGTCAGCTGTTATTAGTAAGGAAAATAAAGAAGAATTGAAATAAGTTGGTTTCTGACCTATGCACACAAAGAAACACAGCATACATCAGGAAAACCTGAGATTTGGCTCCAGGTCTGCTGCTGGCTCAGACTATCACTACAAAACAACACATTCATTTGTTAATTAAAATTTTAAAAACTCTACTCAAGCATGTAACTATGTACAGCCGCACAAACCTTTACTAAGCCCCTATTCCTGTGCTAGATCTAAGGATAAAAGGATACATAAAAACAATCCTTACTTTCAAGGCATTAACAGGATCATTGTGTACATTCACAAGCTAACCAATGATCAACTTCTGGTTTTAAACCAAAGGTAAGCTTAGAATGAGGTAGGAACACACATGTGACCTGGCCAGAGAATAAGAATGACCCCAGAAAAGCTTTTCTTCCTGGTATGGAATACACAGAGCTTTGCGTTAACAACAACCAATTTGTTCAACCCAACTTTCTCTCTTATTCAGTTCTTTTCTCTATTTAAGAGAAAAAAAAACATGTTTATCACTGGCTGTTTTGTGATTTAAGACTCTGCTATCCTAGAAAAAAGAAAATTATCTCTTCACTGTAGTATTATTCCAATTGCCTCTCTGTCACCTTAACTTCAAAGCCAAACTACTTCAAAGTCAGTATTTTCTCTCTCCATACTCTTCAATCCAACCTATAATTAAGATTTTGTTGGATTAATTTCATTTTGATTCTATTGTAGGCACTTTGCTGACTTCATAAAGCATGAGAAATATAAAGTATGATAAAATGGTGGTTTCTTATCATTCTGTTTATTATAATTGACTATTTTCAACATCCTAAAAATGCTATTAATATTTGCCTAACAAATAATTTTGCTAGTACATTATTGTAATGATCAGAATGGTCTGACCTCAGAAATGTCTGGGAAGGACACACAGCTAAAGATGGCCTCTCTGTCCCTCAAACTTTAGCATTGTGGAATAATCCAGAATTTACTGGAAGACAATTTAGCAAGTAGACTCAACTCTTGGTAATAGATCCAATGGAGGGGGAGCAGTGATGTGAATAATTCAAAATCATGAGTAATCCTCAAATCAATTAAATGTAGCTTTTGAATGTGTTTTTATTAATTACTATATATTTAAATATTGTATTTATAATATTTAGATATTTCACAGAAGAGCAACAAAGCGAAATAATGAAATCCTTGGAGCTCAGTTTGATTATTCAACTTTCTTTCTTTCTACTAGCATGCTCTCTCCCACTCCCTGCTATGTGTTGAGTGTAAATTATTCCACTTCCCAAACGGATGCTGAAGACTGAGTTTCCTTATCCATTTTCTGGTTCATATCTTCTCCTAGGGCAGGGAGATAATTGTTTTGGGTTGAAAGACTTCCAACTTCTGAGCCTAGAACAGACAAAGATTCTTTTATGTTAACAAAGTACTTCATTAAGCAGAGCAGGTTAACTTTGTAGATTAAAAAACAATTTTTTTTTGAAACTGCTAATCTACCATGTAATGGATCCTTGATCACAGCCAAAGGAAAATGAACAATTTGTGCCAGGGAAATGGGCAATATTACTGACTGTATTCTTTTTATAGGCTAAGTGCTTTCTAGAAGAAAGACTTTTTTTTTTTTTTTAATTTAGGGGGTAAAACAGCACCTCCATGCAAGTCAGAATATAACTTTACTATCTTGGAAATGTCCTTTAGAATAATAATAATAATGGGAAGTAAAGTCATGTGTAAATGAGCCCCTTAAAGCCAGACATGTGTTTGCATTTTCAAAGACTATTCTTTCGGCATTTCATGACCATGCAACATGGTGAATCGTAGACTAGGGAAATTACATTCCATCTATCGATGTACATTAAGAACTAATAACTTGAGACGTTTTAGCTGACAGAGTTACAGTTTTATAGTGCACATAATAGAAATCTTGCAGTGATAAAGTATGTTGCCATTAGACTTATAGCACACAGCAGAGAGAAGGCAACACAGCTTTCCATTGCTGCCCTACTGCCCCTCTCTCCCCTCTCCCTCATCAATACTTCCTTTATTACCTGACATTTGTTCACCAATGTATTGACCAAAGGGGACATTGTCTCCAAAGGCTGCAGTAATATGCTGCATACATGAAAATTGTATCAGAAATGCCCTCTAAGCCCATCAATAAACAATTAGCATGAAACATTCTACCCACTTTCAAAGCACCACAGATTTATGTGCATATAATTATGTATCACAACAGCTCATATAGACTACTTTGTCTGTTTTCATAGATTTCTAATAAATATCTGATTATATAGAATGTTCAAGTAAGGGGCCAAATGTTATTTATTTATATTCTCAGTGCCTAGCACAGGGCTTGGCCCATGATACTGTATGCACTCACTAGATGGTTAACCAAACTGAGTCATTATGAGTTTTATTCTATGTATGAGACGACTGAGGCTCAGGAATGGAAGCATCCGGAATGACAGCTAGTGAGTTACGGGAGCAAAGATTGAACTCAGAACTTGTGACTTGAACATTCCGGGCTCTCTGCATTTTAGTACTCTGACCCCACAAAGGTACAGACAAGAGGGTGTGCGTCAGAGCATGGCGTCCTGGGCCTGCCAGTGAACAAGAGGACAGAGCCTGAAAAAAAGAAGAGGGAAGAAAAGAAAGTTTGAGAAGCCAGATTTCATCTCGTTGTTGTTACAAATTTTCTGGTATTAACTAAATTCTCTCTTCATGGCTCACACCCCTGTAATTAGGGACCCTTGATGACCAACAATTATCTGTCTGTTATAACTAAACATTTTCAAAACTACAACTATGGCCCAAGAATCTTCAAATGAAATGATATTCAGGCCCAGGACAGGCATGGTCTTTTTTTTTTTTTTTTTTTAATTATACTTTAAGTTCTAGGGTACATGTGCATAACGTTTATATCATGTATAACTCCCCAATGCAATCCCTCCCTCCTCCCCCCTCCCCATGATAGGCCCCAGTGTGTGATGTTCCCCTTCCCGAGTCCAAGTGATCTCATTGTTCAGTTCCCACCTATGAGTGAGAACATGCGGTGTTTGGTTTTCTCTTCTTGTGATAGTTTGCTAAGAATGATGGTTTCCAGCTGCATCCATGTCCCTACAAAGGATGCAAACTCATCCTTTTTGATAGCTGCATAGTATTCCATGGTGTATATGTGCCACATTTTCTTAATCCAGTCTGTCACAGATGGACATTTGGGTTGATTCCAAGTCTTTGCTATTGTGAATAGTGCCACAATAAACATACGTGTGCATGTGTCTTTGTAGTAGAGTAATTTCTAATCCTTTGGGTATATACCCAGTAGTGGGATGGCTGGGTCATATGGTACATCTAGTTCTAGATCCTTGAGGAATCGCCATACTGTTTTCCATAATGGTTGAACTAGTTTACAGTCCCACCAACAGTGTAAAAGTGTTCCTATTTCTCCACATCCTCTCCAACACCTGTTGTTTCCTGACTTCTTAATGATTGCCATTCTAACTGGTGTGAGATGGTATCTCATTGTGGTTTTGATTTGCACTTCTCTGATGGCGAGTGATGATGAGCATTTTTTCATATGTCTGTTGGCTGTATGGATGTCTTCTTTTGAGAAATGTCTGTTCACATCCTTTCCCCACTTTTTGATGGGGTTGTTTGTTTTTTTCTTGTATATTTGTTTGAGTTCTTTGTAGATATGGTCTTTTGTTCTGGAGTGAACTGAGGGTGGCGAGTGCCTTGGCTGCCATTTTCTGGAGACCAGGGAGTTCTGTGGAGGGGACACGGGTTCCTCCTGCAACGTATGGCCAGTTTCAGCAGGTGGAGGGGTTTTTCCTTTGAAGGCATCAGTAGATCCAGGAAGTGCATCAAAGTGTTTCTTCCACTTCCTGGTGGGGTTTTGGTTGGTTTGTTTGCTTTGTTTTGTTTTGTTTTGTTTCTTTGACAGAGTCTTGCTCTGTCGCCCAGGCTGGAGTGCAGTGGGGCGATCTCGGCTCACTGCAAGCTCCGCCTCCCGGGTTCCCGCCATTCTCCTGCCTCAGCCTCCCGAGTAGCTGGGACTACAGGCGCCGCCACCACGCCAGGCTAATTTTTTGTATTTTTAGCAGAGATGGGGTTTCACCGTGTTAGCCAGGATGATCTTGATCTCCTGACCTTGTGATCCGCCCGCCTCGGCCTCCCAAAGTGCTGGGATTACAGGCGTGAGCCACTGCGTCCAGCCCATTTCCTAGTTTTATAAGGTTATATTACAGTACAAATCTCACTTCATTTATATTACGAAACACTATTAAGTGAAATGTGCAGAATAATCAGATTTTCTAGCTGACTGTGTTAATTTCTAAAAGCAAAGAGAAAATAACATTTATTGAATGCCTACTCTGTGCAAACCACTGTTAGGTATGGTTTTTGCTCCTGATATCTGAAAACAGCAAAAAACTAAAAGCTCTGAAGATAAAATGTATTGACTGCATGCAGTGGCTCACATCTGTAATCCCAGCACTTTGAGAGGCCAAGGCAGGCAGATCACGAGGTCAGGAGTTTGAGACCAGCCTGGCCAATATAATGAAACCCCATCTCTACTAAAAATACAAAAAATTAGCTGGGCATGGTGGCGGGTGCCTGTAATCCCAGCTACTTGGGAGGCTGAGGCAGGAGAATTGTTTGAAGCCAGGAGGCAGAGGTTGCAGTGAGCTGAGATCGCACCACTGCACTCCAGCCCGGGTGACAGTGTGAGACTCCGTCTCAAAAAAAAAAAAAAAAAAGAAAAGAAAAGAAAATGTATTACATCTTCCTCTGGGAATAAGGATGCAGGTTCAAAGACAGAAATAAGGTGCTCAAGGCCAAAAACTAGTAAAGGACTATTAACATCTGATTCCAAAGATTTCTGATTCTCTCCATTGTCTATTCCAAGTCTTAAAGATGTCTCCAGTTATTTATTTTAATACTAACAAACTTTTCCATACACATTTCCGATAAACCATGCATTTAAAGGCTTTATTTTAGAAAAAAATCACTCTGGCATGCTTTAACTGCAGAACTGTTCTTCATCCAGAATAGTAGCCCTCTTAACCAGAGATCTCAACACTTAAAAAAATTTCACTTTTGGTCTCCAGATAATACACTGAAAGGTGGTATGGAATACAAAGAAAAATACAACACTGTAATGGAAACTGGCAGCTCAAGATTCTGACCTCATGTCTGCAAAAAACTAGCAGTAAGATTTTGGCAAATCACCTAACTTCTTTAGACCTCAATTTCCATTCCAATATAATCAAGATGATCTTGAAGGTGCCTTGCAATTCTAGACATTATCTGTCTATTACTATATGTCATTTAAAAAGTGTTCTTCAATTATTCATTTAATGCACAATTTTACCTTGCTTTCAAAAAAAAACAATAATATAGATCTGTTAAGTTCCCTCTGATATAATCCATAGATACTAACATGATTAAAGAATCGAAATGAAGATGACTTTTATTTATTTTAACTTTTTTGAAAGAAAACACAGACTTCAGGTGAGACTATTCTGCTGAGGACTGTGTGTTGGATAAATAAATAGAAGAACAAACAGAACAGTATTAAGATAAAGTTTACTGTGTCAATTTATGTGTTAGTGTGTCTACTCCAATACCTGACCATTTCTCCATCAAGATTCAGGCCTGTGGGCAACAGAAATAAGAAAATACTATAAGGCCAGGCATAGTGACTCACACCTGTAATCCCAGCATTGTGAGAAGCCGAGACCAGAGGATTGCTTGAGGCCAGGAGTTTGAGACCAGCCTGGGCTACATAGCAAGACTCTATCTCTAGAAAAAATACAAAACTTAGCCAGGATGGTGGTGCACACCTGTAGCCCTAGCTACTTGGGCGGCTGAGACAGGAAGATCCTAGAAGCTTGATCTTGAGCCCAGGAGTTCCAGGCTCCAGTGAGCTATGATTGTACCACTGCACTCTAGCCTGGGCTACAGAGCCAGACCCTGTCGTAAAAATAAATAAATAAATAAACAAATAGAAAGAAAAACAAAGAAAATACTATAGATATATTGCTAATATAATACATCATTATTACAATTTATACAGACTCATTAGCTGAGGACTTTTTCACAGTTGAGATAGGTACAGAATATAATTTCCTTTAAATTGGGAAGGAAATTTAAGGCAAGAACTCTGAATATATTTATGCAGTTTGGTTTTAAGGCTTTAAATCAATCAGACATAAACTTACAGTCATCTCACATAGATGCTATTTTATTTCCTTTTGTAACAAAACAAATGTGTACAGAAAGTATTTGAATTCTAATAACTGCAGAAAGAAAATTGGATATGCCCTATGAGACAATTAGCACCTACTAGTTTAACCTCCACAATGAATGAAAGGCTGCCTAACTAATGGGCACTTAAATCGAGATGAAGATTAACAAGTCCTCAGAAGATGATTTTTTTTCTTTCTTTTAAGAGAAAGATAATGACAAATGAGTGTAGTATTCCTAATGAGGTAGGTCTATTTGTTTGTTTCCGTCGTCCTGGCAAATTCTCTAGGAAGATGGAGAAAACTCTCCGGGAAAGTTGAAAAGTGACCCTCCAGTGTGGCTGTTCCATCACTCACATTCAGAATCAGTGAGACTTTCCAATAAAGTAGACATTGACCGCATGAAACAATGTCGCTAGATTGTGCAGATTGCATGTGGGTAAATAAAATGCTCATGAAAATTGCCTCCCTGAAGTGAATGTCAGCATTTCTAAGTTTGATTTTTATTTTATTTCAGGGTCTTTTTTTTTTTTTTCTGTGAGAAAGCATTCCTAATATAAGTCAGTGACAAAATGATACGTAATTTTTTGCTTCTCAGGAATACATTTATTTCTTGATTTTAATCAAGTTAAAAAGAATCAATTGCTTCTAAATAGAGTTGTAAATACTACTGATCCAAAAAAAGAATCCATCTGCTAAAATTTGTAGAATATAAGGGGAGGAGAAAATATATTTCGATATGTGATCTCATTAAGCGTAGGCTTTGGATTTGGCATGTTGTCATAGTTAATGCAATACATTCCATTTTGCATCTCATTTCATCGCTACGTTCTTGCAACTGAGAACATGAGCAGAAGCCTAAGAATCTTGATGAAATATTTAATCTCCTCAGAGATGATCATCTTGTCCCTTCCCTTCATTTTTTGTGACCTACCTCTACTACATTGCTGCAAAAATGATGAGTCATCTTTGGTCACACAAAATATATTTCAAAAAGTAAAGTTCCCTTTATAGTAGCAGTCACTAGCATTTTGTCAGCTTGGTGCTGTGCATGGCCACAGGGGAAAAAAAAAGGTATCAGGAATTCCCTTCACCGAAACTGGGGTGGAGGAACATTTCTGATGTGAACTAGCAAAGGAGAATATTGAAGCAAATCATCTGATGTGTTTGGACGAACTTCGATTTCACTTTTTAAATTTATTTTTAGTAAGGAGTACGTCCATGTCAAATCAGCAATTTTTATACTTTACACACATCAATGGAAAATATGTCATGTTTTGTCTTTAATTCCACCTTTACTACAGAGGTGAAAGTGGTGTCATTTTATGTAATTGGCTACCTACAGTTCATTAGTGGAGGCAGCATCGTTAAGTCGTACTGGAGCGTTTGTAGGAGCTAATCTTCTGGGCACACAGCATTCTCGTTGACCTTGTTAAAGGTAAGGGAGGTCAGACTTGGGTTCAACAGAGGCACTCTCCCACCACGGAGACTGGCATGACAAAGTGATCGGTGTGTGTCACTTTTCATTAATCACACCATTTTCCTTTTCATGAAATACCAGCAGATAATTGTTACTAAACGTGATTCGCAACGCTCAGTGCAGCGGTTGAAGAACCAGAAATAGGCAAACAGATAAACACATTGTTTAGCTTGCAGGCAGCGAGTGTTTGTTATTCAGAGGTACATCACGCATAAACATTGATTTAGCCATGAGCTCACACTCATTAAGCTTTTGCTGTTTCCAGAAAACCCTGTGGTCAGTCTAGGTAATAGCCAAAGGCAAGCACTTTTACCTGTATGGCAAGGTTATGTTCTATTTCAGTTGCCTGGTCTGAAATAAATCAGTTTCCCCAATGTTAGGCCACTGTGAAATTGCCATGGATTGGAACCAAGCGCACGAAACAAAATGCTTGCCTTTATGGTCAAAGACTCCTGGAGGGCAGCTTGTTGAGTTTGAATAAATATTTCATTAAGTTCAAGTGCCTGCACATGATTTTGGAAGCTGAGAATTCATTTAAATCAATGGAGCTTTCCAACTTTCTTTCATAAATGGATACTTTTATTTACACACAATGAAGGAAACTTTTATTTTCCTTATCAGGACATCCCCATTTTTAAACCCATGTAAAGCAAGTAATGGTACTTTAAAATATGCCTGGGGAACATCGGCATTTGGCATGTGATGGCTTGTGGTTCTTCTATACCTAGGTCCTTGTCCAGTTTGCCATTAGCACAGGATCTGTTGACCAGAAGCAGCCTTGTTCCATGCCATCCACCCACACCAGCAGCCAGCCTATACTCAATGTGCACTATGCAAATGTTGCTAGGCACACGACAAAGCCACTGAACAGTGCACAGTATGGTCTTGTTAACTCAACAGTAGGTTGTGACGGCAAATAGAAGTGAGCTTCTGATATGCAGATAGAGCAGGAACTGAAACTGAGGCTATGGACAACGTTCTGACAGCTACTGGTCCTCGCTGTCATTCCTTTGCTTTTCTGTCCTCCATTCCAGCAAGATGTGGGATCAGTGCTAATGCTTTCTTTGCTATTACCATACACAAATAAAATGGAAGAACTCAACACAAACAATATGTGTAATTGCCAAGAAGATTTCAAAAGACAAATTAAAATTGGAAAGATTGTTTTATCTCAAAAAGAAAACAGATTATCAAACTCCACTTCTCAAAGTTTTCTCAATGAGTAATACGCTTGTCAAACAAAAGCGTGGTACATAGTACAGGGGAAAAACCATATTTTGGCAGAATGGAAAAAGTAATTTGATCAGATATATACAGATTTCTTTTTTGTAAAAAACAAATGGAGTGGTTTTCTTACATAAAATCTATTTTGCAAATAGCTTACCGATTCTGAAGAAGCATTTTCACAAAGAAAACTAAAGTTTAAAAATCCAGCCAATAATAATACATAATGTAAATGTAAAAACATATTTTACTCACCACTAAAAGAATTAGTCCTCATTGCATACACAGCTATAGTATTCTACTTTTTTTGAATCTCAGATTTCAACTGTGTTCACATTTCATATTAGGGTAACTTCTGTGATCATTAACATTTATCATATTTAATTTTTAAACATTGGTCATTTTAGACCATTTAGCATCTAATGAAACTGACACTTATATAAAGTATGAATTGTCCCTGGCCAGCATGAAAAAAAGCTAACACTTACTAAGCATTAACTATATGCCAAGTATTCCAATCATATTAACTCACTGAATCCTTGCAACAACGTATAAGGTAGGTGATACCATCATCGCGATTTTATGGAAGAGAAAGTATGGGGCAGAGGGCTTCAGTATCTTGATGAGATCACACAGTAAGCAGTGGAGCTGCTTTCAGACCAAAGCAGATGAGCCAGACTGACTAAGGACACTGCCCCGACGCACATTCACATTCTAAGTTAACACTCCACATACGAGTCAAGTCTCTCCTGATTTCAGATGTGGGAGTTGTACACTGCATAGAAATGGCACGATCCCTTTCAAAAGACTGCACATGTCTTCTCTTGGAGAGCCTTCTATTCTCTGCTAAATGCTTGGGGATTTGAATAAATTACTCTGAGGCTTTCTTTCCTACAGTGCAAAATATTATTTCTAATATACATAAAGTAAGATTGCATAGTTTTAACATAAATGGATGCATACAGATCTAAGAGGGGAAACAGATAAGACCTAGTAACTGGATGATGGATTTTTGTCTTTAACGAGGTGCCATATTGATGCATTAAAACCTTCTCCCTCTTCCCTTTATGACTTCTTCTCCCTCAGACTCAGAAACTTGATCAGGGTCACTGTGTTTCCTGCTCTCTAAAGCAGAGCAAAGCGTAGGGGTTCTTGGGAGGCTGTTTCCTCTTTGTAACAGCTGACTTGGCTGACTTTACATTTCCTGTGTTGAGCAGGTGGAAGCAATGTCTGTCTGCCTAGCTAAGCTAATTTTCCTTTTCCTCTTGGCATCCAGGACTTATCTTCCTTCCTCTTTAATGGATGGAAGTTCTTTGGGGAGGCTTTTTTTTTTTTTTTTTCCTTACCTGTGTAAGAAAACAGAAAAGCAGTGTATTGTTTTCTTCAACCTTATTAAATTGTGTTTCAACCTTGAAAAATGACCCAATGGTTCAGTGTCTGCCTGGGTAAGAAATATGACAGAATATTCAGATGTGGATAAAACCTTGTCCCAGATATATGTCCAGGAAAAGAATGACACGTAGAGAGTATTCCCCTTGGTCTTCTCTGGAAGTACCAACTTCTGCAGTGAGGTAGGCGGATGTGGTCATTTGGCACTTCAAAGAGCTCAGTTCAACGACCCAAATAACATCAAAATAACTCCATGCTTCCCTCTTATCTCTTGAGGCTGTGAAGTTGTCACATAGCCCATACTCTTTAAGCAACCCCTTATGTAGTTTCCCTTTCACTGTTCTGTGTTACCCTCCCAGTCATCCCCGCTATCTACCTCTGAGCCCGCCCAAAGAATCTCCTCGGCTCCAGGGTCCAACCCACGTTTCTCTCCCACCTCCTACTGATTCTGCCTTGCAAAGTCAAACAACTTACCTGTCCCAGGAGGAATATTGTCAGCAGTAGGTATGGGTAGGAGACTAAGAGACAAACATAAATTCTCCTTACCAGGTTGAGGGAAAGGGAAAAGTTGCAGCTTCTTGTATGTGAAGACCTTTTACCCCTCACCAGTATGTCATCTCCTTCTTCCTCCTCCCTCCTGTCTTCACTGTGACCCCCAAACAATTTTGTTCAGATACAAAATTTTTTTTTCATTCTGGTAGACCTTTGAACATACAAACACGAACTGAAATTATAACAGATGGACCCATACAGGAATTCTCTCATTTAGATCATTGGTTGTTGAAAGTTTCCTAGCCTATAATATTTACTCAGCAGCTGATTTGAGCTTTTTCTGCATATTCCTACATTGTGCTACACTAGATGATGAGATTTTAGTAATAAAGCAGAGACCCCCAGCAAGGCCTGGTGGTTCACGTCTGTAATCACACCACTTTGGGAGGCCGAGGCGGGCAGATCACCTGAGGTCAGGAGTTTGAAACCAGCCTAACCAACATGGCGAAACCCCATCTCTACTAAAAATACAAAAGTTAGCCAGGCTTAGTGGTACATGCCTGTAATCCTGGCTACTCGGGAGGCTGAGGCAGGAGAATCGCTTGAACCTAGGAGGCAGAGGTTGCAGTGAGCCCAGATCACACCATTGCACTTTGCACTCTGGGTGACAGAGTGAGACTCCATCTCAAAAAAGAGTGACCCCCCTCTCTCTACTCAATGGATGTAGGGTAGGTAGAGGGATAGGGAATGGTCATTAAATAAATCGACATCAACATAATACATTTATTTCAGTTATTATAAGAACTAAAAAAAAAGTACAATCTGCATTGAAAATTACAAGAGTGAAGTATCTCCTGAAACTGGGGAGGGGGTTAGCCATTACGAAGAGTTTACTGATGAACTTTTAATGAATCAGTACATTCAAATATTATATACAAGGCTTTAGAGAATTCCAATTTGGGGGAATTATGACTAATCTTTTCTGTGTTCTCTTTTGAATTTATTGTTTCCATTGTGGAACACTTGAAAGAGAAATCTTTGGAGTCTGTATAGCTGGATAAAGTGTAGCTAACTTCCAGCTTCCTGCTGTCTAGCCATCATTTTCATTGATGAGAAATGACTTATGTGTTTTCATCATTGTTTTTCTCTTTGGTTGATAAGTAAAAGCAATGACATTAAATCTTAAGATCTTTAAACATCGCTTGTCTCTCTTTTTTCAGCTTAAATCTATACATTTCTTTAGGAAAGATAGCTAATCCAGGCTGGGCTTAATACCTAGGTGATGGGTTAATAGATGCAGCAAACCACCATGGCACATGTTTACTTGTGTAAAAACCTGCACATCCTGCACATGTACCCTGGAACTTAAAATAAAAATAAAATTTATTGCCTATTTAACAGTCATTTTACCCAGTCTCCCCTCCAAGGGAGCAAATTTTGTGAGGGTGAATAGCATGGACCTCTTCACAGGGTGCAGCCACCCTGGGCTCCTAACCCTTCACTATCGTGTACTGCTTTCATTTAATATAAATTTAAGTCATTGAGCCTGGGCAACAAGAGCAAAACTCCATCTAAAAACAAAACAAAAAAAGAAACAAAAAGCAAAAAATAATTAAGTCATTGTATTAGTTTGCTAGGGCTGCTGTAACAAAGACAGGATGTGGCTTAAACAACAGACATTTATTTTCTCACCATCCTGGCAGGTAGCAGTTTGAGATCAAGCTTTTGGCAGGGTTGGGTCCTTCTGAGCGCCATGAGGAGAATCTGTTCCAGGCCTCTCTCCTTGGCTTAGAGAAGCTGTTGTCCCCCTGTGTCTGCATGTGGCCTTCCCTCTGTCCATGTCTTTGTCCGAATCTCCTCCTCTTATAAGGGCACCAGTCATATTGGATTAGGGCCCACCGCCAGTGAGCTCATTTTCACTTCATTACCTCTGATATGACTGACCCCACCTCCAAATCTCCAAATCCCTAGCATTCTGAGATCTGAGGGCAGGGCCGGGGGGTGGTGCTGGGACTTCAATATGCGGGGATGGAGAGTGTGCAAAATTCAGCCTATAACAGTCATCTTTGTAAAGTCGTCCATAGACTGGTTGTGACTGTTGCAGCATGGCACAGACCCAATTTTCAGAAAATTAGTAGTAAAGTTATACACAAGCCTATAGAAATGTGCGATCAACGTATTAGAATTTCATCCCACTGATGGGTAGGGTTCCCCAGATAAGTATTCTTCTTTATTGAAACAGAATGAATGTTAAAGTACTTTTTAAAGCAATTTTATATATTCAATGTGATAAACTAGGACAAAAAATAAACAGGCAAAGGAAGCTGGTTCCGCATTGGTTGACCTCACTGTGCTGTGAGAAACAGGGAGCGTCTCTCCTCTGCTGAGACCTGTCAACATCACAGCTAAAACCTGGATTACAAGAAGTAATAGGGGAGAAATGAATAAGCCCAGGCTTCTGGCTGGATTTTCTCCATTGTGGGGCCGTCTTAAGTCTTCTGATACTTGTTAGCCTGTGTTTTCATTTGTGGCCATTTCCTCTGGGTACTGAGGTCCTGAGCCCAACTACGTTAGCCTTAGCTCAGCCAGGTTGCCATCTCCCTGGTCCCGGAAGTTCCTACATAAGGATGTTGAATGTGTCTCACTTCTTCATCTCCCACAAGTGAGAATCTGATTGAAGTATTAGACTGCAGGCCATACTGTTATATTCTCCAGGAGATGTACTAGAAAATGCTTTGCAGACAAATGGGCAGGATCTTAGGGCCTAGAAGAAGGGGACTTGCATTTTTCTACCTTTCTGGCTGGCAGCTTTGCTTGGCCCAAAATCAAGTTACCTTGAAAGTAACAACAGGGCATGAAATCTAAAAACAAAACAAAATGCATACACTGTCCAGAAACGGAAAGCTGCTTTGTACTTTGGGTTTTATAATAAGTTTGAATAATTATTTTCTGCTAGACCCATTTTTCTCTCTAAATTGAAAAGAATCTGGCATCTCAGAGCAAAAAGTTCCACGTGCTAATACAGCAGAAGAACACCATCTTTAGAGACTCATCTGAAACTCACACACAGAATAAATGACACACTAGTAAAATAAATCTAGAGTTATTGATAACAAAAGTCACTGTCCCTTTCTGGGTCTTGGTCTTCTTATCTAAAATGGGATTTTGAGAAGTCCACAGCTAAGCATCCAAGAGTGGTATGACAATTTTGTCAGTGACTATACATGTATTCATTTTCTGAATAGGCAGTTCCTAAACTTCTGTAAGTGACCAAAGGCATCAGTGACTAAAAAAGTGTAAGAAATATCTGGTCAGATGACCTCAACCCTCCATATTTTTCCAGCTCTAGCATTCAATAATTATAGATACGATACTACGTGCCTGTTTTGAATCCTTCTTTTAACTGCTGTTATTAAGGATATATTGGTCTAAATGCTATGTTAAGTACAAATAGAAAATTAGCATATATGGTTTGCTATGCATAATATCTCATGGATTTTAATAGAATCTGGTAATTGATTCATAAAAGGATAAAGAAAAGATAAATTATGGAAAAAATAATAGGATATAGTAGAAGTAAACAGATACATAATAATTCTTGGTCTTTTTTTTCTGCTTGCAACAAATGATTAATTAGCAGGATTGTTTCTATTGATGCCTTCGAAGCTATTAAAAATTCTCAACATGTTACCTATGATTTTACTTTTCATTTCATTCCAGAAAGTATATTAAAGTGGGTGAAAAACATTGGGTCAATAATCTTAAAAAGTTTTACATATCATATTGTAATCCTTAAATATATTTTGCTTAAATTCTCTTGTCTAATTATCATATAGGCTAATTGTTCTTAAGCCCTAAATGGAATCGTAAAATAGTTATTTATAGATGTATTTTGATAAGATATAATTAGTTGTGAGGAAATGGTATGCCTTCATTATTTTAAATCATATAATAATTTGCAGACATAGTTTGGTTTGACAGTATATAGCGTCGTGTTACCAGATTAGACAAACCGGTACCTTTAGAAGCACATATAAATTTTAATGTTTTATATTAGAACAAGATAAGAGAAAACTTAGTTGAATAAATAACAAAGAAAACGTGAACATGAATTCAACCTTCATGAAGAAAAGGTTTGGGTTTGGGTTTTTGGGGGTTGTTTGGCATTTTTGGTTTTGTTTTGTTTTGTTTGGTTCTGTCTCTAAAATAACTGAAGGATTTTTTTTTTCATCCTAAAACCAACACTCTATGAAAATCAAATATGACCTTATTATTCTCCTGATCTGAGTCTCCAGTAATATTCTCAATCTTCGCTATGCCTTTAAAATAATACTGATACATGAATCCTGTTGCCAGAGATTCTGATCTGAGTGGTCTAAGGATGTTTTAAAGCTCCTGGGTGATTCTAATGTGTAGCCATGCTTGAGAAACACTGCCTTAACGAAATGAGAGTTTTCGGAGGATGGATAATGCCATGTTTGCAGTCAGCAACATCAAGATAGGTCTAGAATGTTCTGGCTTGTCAAAAAGCAAGGATAATTTCAAAAGTATCTGAGATAGAGCTAAAATGTAGAAGGAATCCAACTTAAAAGAACTTCCAAAATTGCTGCCATTTGAGTATCAAATAGAAAACAAATAGTCAATTGGAGTAAGCAGAATTTATAAAAACCACTAAGTTTGTAATGATACTCACAAAAGCTGTGTATGTTGAGGAGCAATACAGATATAAAACTGTGCTAAAGGAAATATGTTTCCAGTAATATTTATAGAAGACACTACACATTAATCAATCTAAATTATTTATTCAAGGTTTCCTAGATTCCTTATTCATCAAGTATTTGAATGCCTACTGTGTAGTAGGTATTGTTTTACCTGCTACAGGTATTGTTTTACCTGCTACAGTAGGACACAGAGGACACAAGAGATACATTGTTGATTTCAATAAAGTTCTTGACTTCAAGCAATGCATATTCTAGCTAGAGAAGACTAGGGTGACAGACATATATAATAACATGTCAGTGATTGCCATGAAGAAAAGTAGCCCCAGGGTATGAGGATAGAGAGGTAGGAAAGTGTGAGACCATTGTAGAGATCACTATTGGGAATGCCTCTAAAATTGTAATATTTGAACGAAGACTGAGTAATGTGAGGGAGGCAGAATATTCCAGGCTGAGGGACTGCAAGTGCAAAGGCCCTGTGGTAAGAATGGTCACCAAGAATACCAGCATGGCTGAAGCAACAAATAGAGGTCAGAAGGGTGGCCCCTGGCCAGATCATATACAGGGCATTGGAGGGACAGGGTCTGGCTTCTGCATGGATGTGGATCATAGGAGGGGACAGCCATGGAAACAAGATTAACTGGAAGACTAGTTGGGAGTCTAGAGATCAGTGTGGATAAGGTGAAAGGTGGTTAGATTCAGGACTTATTGTTCGAAGTAGCCTTCAGAAGATTTTTTGATGGATTGGGAGTAGCATGTTGGAGAAAGGAGAAACTCAGGGATGAGTCAAGTTTTTGTTTTGCGTGACTAGTAAAGAGCAGTGCCCTTTTCTGAGCTAGAGAGACTGAAGAAGTGTATTTGAGGTGTAGCAGGAAGAATCAGTAATTTACTCTGGACACATTAAATTTGACATGCATGTTAAATATCCCAGTGTTGGGAAGGCAGTGGGATATTTCACAGGTAAGCTCAGGGACATGTTGGCTTTAGAAACAGAAATTAGAGAACCATCAGCACATACATAGTTTTTAATGCCATGGTACCAAATAAGAACCTAGAGAGAAAGCAGAGAAAAGGCTTGAGGACTAAACCCTGAGGTACCACCAGTTAGAGGCCAAGAGGAGTTAGAGGAATAAAACAAGAGCCATTAAGATAGAAGAGCCAATAAATAGGAAGAAAATCAGAAAAGCATTTTCCAGGAAGTCAGGTTGCATTTAAAGGAGAGAGTGGTAAACTTCAAAAATACTAACGAGGACCAAATAAGATGCAGACTGAGAAGAGCACATTGGATCTGGCCAAAGAAATGAGGTAGACTGGGTGTGGTGGCTCACACCTGTAATCTCAGCACTTTGGGAGGTCAAGGCGGGCAGATCACAAGGTCAAGAGATCCAGACCATCCTTGCCAATATGGCGAACCCCCATCTCTAGTAAAAATACAAAAATTAGCTGGGCATGGTGGCATGTGCCTGTAGTCCCAGCTACTCGGGATGCGGTAGGCTGAGGCAGGAGAATTGCTTGAACTTGGGAGGCAGAGGTTGCAGTGAGCTGAGATTTCGCCACTGCACTTCAGCCTGGGAACAGAGTAAGACTCCATCCCAAAAAAAGAAGAAAAAAGAGAGAGAAAAAAAAATTAAAAAAAAAGAGAAATGAGGTAGCAGCTGAGGAGAAATATGAGACATCTCTGATTCTAACTGGCAATAGAGAAGGGTACTTTTAAATATAATGTGTATATTGTTTACTAAATTTAAATAAATACAGTTAATCCTCACCATTTGCACTAGACCTGGTGTAGGGTAGAACAATATAAATTACCTTTTCTACATTAGAAAAATTACCTAGTACTAAAATAACGACAAATTCACATGCTTTGACTTTTGTATTCTAGGTGATCAAATCAATTTTGCAGTAAGCTAGGCTATCCAACAAGCCACGTATGCGCAAGAACTGATATAAAGGTGATTGAAATTATTGCAAATAATTAGAATCTCTAGAAGAGGGGAAAATACTAAAAATACCATAATTCAGTCAATAAATCATTTATCAGTTTAAATCCACTGTGTGCCTCCAGGAGGGCCCCAGTACATCTGGACATAGAAAGCCTGCCTCTGAAAGGATAGAATGAGTCAGAACTCCTGGGAGTTGAGAATACTATTTCTAGACCCAAGTGTTTTAGACTAGAGATCTGCTTCAGTTCTTGGATCTTCTGAATCTGAATCTATTTGAAAATGTCAAATAGAAACAGAACAATCCGATTTGACATTTTAAAAAGTAATACAAAATAAGAGGTTGCAGTTATAAAATAAAAATTCAACAACATCGCAATAATGTCAATGAATGAATGGAAGACCCTACCTTGTGATCTACAAATTTTCAAAGTTAAAGGAAACCCAACTTGGTGGCCTTCCATTCTTGTTCTCATTAAGCTCAGCATTTCCTTAGAAGGTAATATTGTTAAGTTCGTGAGCACAGACCTTGAAGCCAGTTTGTCCAGGTTCAAATCCCACTCCCGCTTCCTCTTGGTTGTGTAACCTTAGATAATTTCTTTTCCAATCTCTGTGCCTTTGTTTGACCAGTTGTGCAGAATGGGTGGGTAGTGGAACCTATCTCAAAGGATTGTTATGAAGAGCACATGAATGAATCATGTGTAGTGCTTTGAACAGAGCCTGGTCTGTAGTCAGCCCTAGAAAAATGTTTATAGTGATCCCCATTATTTTTATTTTGGTATATTTATTATGGTATAAATACAAAACGTACAATTATTAGACAAATTCCCCATTTTTATTTTGTATTAAGTCAAAAGAGAAAATATTTCATTTCATTTATTCCCTCTTCCTCACTCCTCCCCAACTCCAGCCAATCAGTTCACAGTCAATAGCAAGGTCAAAGGAAGGAGCATTGAGAGACCTTTGGTTCTGATACCTTCTGTAGACTTTAAGGCCCTGATATGGTTTGGATCTATGTTCCCACCCAAATCTCATGTTGGATTATAATCCCTGATGCTGGAGGTGGGGCCTGGTGGGAAGTGATTTGATCATAGGGGTGAATCTTTCATAAATGCTTTAGCACCATCCCCTTGGTGGTATTTTTATGACAGAGTTCTCACAAGATTTGGTTGTTTAAGTTTGTGGGACCTCCCCACTCTCTTGCTCCCACTCTGGCAATTTGAGAGGCATCACTCCCTCTTTGCCTTCCACCATGATTGTAAGTGTCCTGAGGCCTCCCCAGAAGCATAACAGATACCAGCACCATGCTTCCTGTGCAGCCTGCAGAACAGTGAGCCAATTAAACCTCTTTTCTTTATAAGTTACCCAGTCTCAGGTATTTCTTTATAGCAATGTGAGAATAGAAGTGCAGTGGGACTGCAGTTTATTATACCAATATATATTATATGAAGATCTTGGCTTATCTTTCTCATAGCAATAAATATCTGATTTTTTAAAAATAGAAATTACAAAATTTCTCTTTTAAAAATTGTGGAAATATCAGTAAGAATGATTCAGCAAGTAACAGAATCCTCAGCTAAAAATTGATTTGTTTAAAAAGAAGACTTCTTTTCTCATGTCACAAGAAGTTGGGATATAGAGGGGGACTTCAGGGTTGATTAATTAATTAACTCAGGACCATCATAGAGGAAGCAAGTCCTTTCTGTTTTGCTCTCCAACTATCCCATCATCACTACGAACATTCACAGGTACAAAAGGGAATTATTTATTCTTTATATTTTTGAGAGCTAGGAAGCCTTTCCCAGAGTACCCACAGCCAACTTGTCCTCACATCTCATGGACCAAACTTAAATTGCTGGCACCTTCTAAAAGTGAAAAATAATTACAGGTAAAATGATTGGTTGAAACTAAGTGTGCTTTGTCACTGGTAGAAGAGTCACTTTCCATGGTCTCATTGCTACAAAGAAGAGGGTGAACATCTGAATAAGAGCAGGTCTTCATCTGCAGAGAAGAAATGGGAGGCATGGACTTGGTTAGACCCCCAACAGGATCTTACAGTTGGTGAGCTCCTAAATGTTGCTGGTCAAGAACAAAGGGATATGCTTTTTGAAACCCCATTATGTGGGATGATGGAGTTAAACCTCACCACAGTCAGTCATATTGCCCTAAGAGAAGTCGAAGGAGGTATTGTAGTATCTCCTTTGTTGTAAAACCTTTGCCTGGGTTGAGGGAAAATCTCCTTAGTCACTTCCCCCAAAAGTAAGGCCTCCAAGTGCCTTAAACATTTGGAAATCACTCCTGGTGTTGGTAAGTACTTAGTACCATCTGCCCATGTAAAACAGCCACATCTTTATAACGAATTATTACCACTACATTACTTGTGGTTTGGGCCACCAAGATTGAGAACAAGTAGAGTAGATGTCCCTATACTTTCTTCTGACCTCAGAATTCAATTATTCCATAATATCAAGATATGTAATTAGACTCTCAAATTCTCACAGAAAAAAAAAAAAAACCTGTAGATTGCTTATTGCCATTTTTTGTATTATCCTGTCATACTTCATTTTTATTTCTAAATGCTTATGGTGATCAAGGTAGCCTTAGCCAAGACAGCATTTCCCACAGAATGTCAGTATTCTGGTGGTGGGATCAAATAAGTTTCACAGGTTAAGATAGATACTTTGTGGGGTCTTTCATATGCTACCTGCTTCGTGACTGGCTGAGGGAGGCACATGTATCCTCAGATAAACTTACTTGAGGAGGAAGCCCTTTTTACACAGAGCATCCCCTGGGCATAGTGGTCCTCAGAAAACACTTTGGGAAACACTGAGTACATTTCATTGCATGCGAGACGGTGCACTGAAAATTTTAACTTGGGGCCAGGTATGGTGGCTCATGCCTGTAATCCCAACACCTTGGGAGGCCAAGGCAGGGGGAGTACTTGAGGCCAGAAGTTCAAGACCAATCTGGCCAACAGCATAGGACCTCATGTCTACAAAGAAGTTAAAAACAAATTAACTGGGTGTGGTGGCACATGCCTGTAGTCCCAGCTACTTGAAAGCCTGGGGTGGGAGGATCACTTGAGCCTGGGAGGTGGAGGTTGCATTGAGTTATGTTCATGCCACTGCACTCCAACCTGGATATCAGAATCACAGAGCAGGATGCTATCTCAAAAAGAAAGAAAGACAGAAAGAGAAAACCTCAGGCTCACCGGAGGAACAGATGACTCAGAGCCATAATGGCAGAGCAGACCATCCTATCCTATAACTGGTTTGACAATTCAGGAAGAAGCCAGCCTTGTGGCTGTGATCAGTGTGTATTTTCTTGCTTTCTCTTCCTTTTAAGAACACATTAAAGTGAAAGAAGTCCATTCCTCCCTCCATAGGCCAGCTCTTTCTGTTAAAAATGTGGATGTGATGCTGGAATTCTTTTATTATGAAAATTTAAATATTTATAAAGATAGGCAACATAACACCATTCTTATTTGTTTACCTTTTATTTTTTCAATGAATATTTACTGAGAACCATCTATGCAAAAAAAGTAGAGCAAAGACAAATAAAATATATGTGTTGCCTGTGAGATTCTAGTTTAGGAAACTTCACAAAGTTTTAAAATCTACACAGAGATAAATGTTCATTTCTATTGAAGTTCTCAGAAGCAATGAACTCAATATTAATACCAACTAATTGTTTTATAGCACTTTGAAAAATACGTTCACAGATAATTCTTTGAGATTTTGCTGGCATATTCCAGTGGGAAAAAGAACTGAGGGTTACCAACATTTGCCCATTTTCTTAATTATACATGGTAGTGCAGGGTCTGGAATCTTCAGTTTAATCCCACACTTTGAGAACCACTACTGTATACATTATTCTTTACTTCATTCTTTCACTGAAGATTCTACTATGGCAGTTACCTCAGCAATAGAGAAGTTCTGTGTCTTTTTGTGCTGCTTAGTACTCCATTGTGATGATGCACTGGAGTTTGTCCCACCAGTTCAAATGATGCACATTTGAGTTGTTTTAAGTATTTAGATATTACACATAGTACTGCAGTGAATAGCCTTGTGTATATTTCTTTCGCTAGTCTTGCTAATCTAGTACGATTGGGATAGATTCCTCAAAGTGGGGATTCTTGGATATAGGATAAATACATACGTAAATTCTTAACTTCCTCTTAGCTGGTGATTCAAGATAGTTTATACATATTATACTTTTATGGAAAAAATCCATTATTCCTAAATTCATGTTTCTTTAATAATTTCATGACAAGCAGATCCTATCCCAAACAACAAAGTAACTACATTCTTTGGTTTCTTGTGGAAAATACTGAAAGGACTAATTTGAATAAAGAATCCTTTAAACACAGCAACAAGCAAAATATCAAAAACGGATAACACTTTGATTAAAATTTGACATTTTAAAATACATTTTTAAAATTTAGAGCTTATTTATACTAAAAATAAGAAGACAATATACTGGTAAGAGCATAGATTAAGATACAAAATTTTCTATATTTGAATCCTAGATATTGACCTAAAACAATAAAGAAACTGAGTAAGCCTCAATTTCTTTGTCTATGAAATAGAAATGACAAAAAGAGTGCCTATTTTCAGGGTGTGCCATTTTCAAAGATAAAAATAGTCAATCCACAGAAAGAATTTAGCCTAGCATTCTCAATTTTATCAGAACACTATGCGCTTTCTTAAATGAATATTTTATAATGTCCCATTGACTCTCTGGAAAATAATTCATGCATAATATCACCTAAATACATAGATAATTTTAAAAATGAATATTTTGGCCAAGATATTATTTAAAGAAAAAGAATGAGGAAACCAATTTATAATAAAATAATAGGCATTGTTCATGTAAATGATCATGCATAACAAGTCTAAATGGCAGAATGAAAGGTGAGATGCTTGCCCGTAAAGCGTCTTGATGGTGGTGGCTACAGTAGTGTGCACACAGGTGTACTGGATCTGCAGCTCTACCACTAATTATTGGCATTGACATGCATGATGTCAATGGCTGACTTTAACTTTTGTACACTTCTGACCAAAGTACAGTCTTTCCTTGATTTACATGGTAACTGAATCCTGGGGAAACCTGGTGCACATTCTAACTATGCAAAAAATACTTTATATTTTAATGTAAGCTTTTAGGTTGAGCCAGTCAGGCTGAAATGATTGTAAAGTGCTGTTTTCTCTGTATGGGTATGCAGTGAGATTCTTCATCGGGTAGAAATGACCCAGGACTTCTTGTACCACTGGCATCTTTCCACTACATGTCAGGACCTCCTGTCAATCATTGGGACGACCAAAAATGTACCCACAAATTTCCAAAATGCCCTAGTGGGCAGTACCAACTCTATTGATGGTACTGGCTTGGCAAATGCTTGACTTGTAAGTACTTAATAGATATTGGTGATATGATGCTTATTATTTTTCTTAGTGGCCCCACAGATAATAATAGGATCACACTTATTCCTCATACAGATGATGCTTGACTGCACTATTCATCAGTCATATGGTCTAATGGCGCTACAGTTAGTCCATTGCATGGTTTTATGTAAAGGCTCAGTTTACATTTTTAAACTGAAGAAATTACACTACAATTCATATGTAACAAGTTAACAAAATGTGCAATAAAAATGAAAGAAGCATCTATGTTTGGATTAAAATTTACTGATTTTAACAGCAATATTGCAAAATGGTTAAGAGTCTACACCAGAGCTATCATTAGAAATATAATCTTAGGCACATATATAATTTAAAATTTTCTAGTAACCACATTAAAGAAGTAAAAAGAAACCAATTTTAATAAAGTAATATATGGATTTTATTCTCTATCAATTAAATTAATTATGATATGCGTTTAACCCAATATATCCAAAATATTATTTAAGCATGTAATCAATATAAAAGTTATTGATGAGATATAGTACATTGCTTTTCTTACTAAGTGAAGTCCTATGTCTGTTTTACACATGCAGCACATATCTCAACTGCAATCAGCCATATTTTAATTGCTCAGTAGCCCTCCATTACTCTGCCTACAACACTGGCTAGCACAAGTCTAGTTGCATGTAAATCAGGCTTCCTGGATTTGAATCCCAGATTTCCCATCTACTAACTATGTACCTTGGACTATTTTTCTTAACCTATCTGTGCCTTCAGTTGGTAATCTGTACAATCAGAGTCATAAAAATAGAGTCTACATCAAAAGGCTTTGTGAGAATTAAATGACATAACATGTATAAAATACTTAGAAGTGACACAAAGTAAGTTCTCATTAGAGGATAATCAATATTATATGGGTTTAACTTATATATGCAGAGTTTATCAAAACAATAAGAGAAAAATATCAATATCAAAAGCTGGGGTGAAAACAAGGAATTTCATCAGTTGATATCATAACATATATGAATTCTCCTTTCTCCACCCCACTCCCAGTTCCACTCCCCCAGTACCTCATCAACAAAAACTGTTTCTCAGAATACTTCTTTCAGTTTGGGATTATTAGCACATATTCTTGCCAACTTTGGTGGAGAAGCAGAAGCACAGAATGTATTAGTCTTTTAGCCACTCCTGATTCTGAGTCTTAGAGCTTTGATTTGATTTTGATCCCTTAGCACATATCATGTGTTAAGGGATGTATGGATTTAAATCTAGAAGTTGCCTGCTGGCTTCTAAGTAAACAGGAATTTATGCAGGCAAGATCATTCACATCATTATTTCATTGTCGGGCCCCTTGCTGAATGGCACATTAGAAGTATGTGAATGATCTAGGAGTTGAATGTGGATGCACAATTATTGGCAGGTCCCCATGTAATAGGAGTTCTGTCTTTATTTCTTTGTCCATGACAAACTTTTTCATGTCAGAGAGAAAAAATTGCCGGAGATGATCACGGGGTGTAAAAATGTCCTAGTAGAGATATTTTAAGTTTTTCTTTTATTCTATACACAACAGACATTCTTTTATTTTCAACCTGATGGTTCCATTTTCTATTTTTTAGTGATGCTGATAGGCACTGTAAGTAAACCAGATAATAGACTCTTAAAGTTTCTGTGTGCAAATTGAAAGAGCACATTATAGTGCCTGCCTTTCCTGAGGTCTTGCAGTCTAACCAATATGGTATATAAATACGACACCAGCGGAAGTTATAACAATAGTTTCTGTCAGCCTGTCTGAGATGGTTAGAGAATAGCTGTAGGGAATAGCACAGTAACCCAGAAATGTCCAGATTCTTCTGGCCCCTTTTATTGTGATAAATCTCTTGTGAACTTTGCAGAGGTATTGTTTGCATCTGGTATATCTCTGTCTAGAATGTGTATCTATTCCCCCTTACCGAACGATGTGGCACAAAAACCAATTCAATTGTATTAAAAAAATAAAACATTGTGCAGGAGGGGAGTAGAGATAATGCATTTGAATAAGATGAATTAACTGCTTTCTATACCTTCGCGGGATAAGATATGAATAGTGCAAGATCGTGTATGTTTAAAAATCTTAAACAGTGTTCTCTTCTTATAACAGAAAAATGCCTCTTCTGGATGCTAGTTTACTGCAGGATACATGAGATAACTTGCTAACTGAGAAAACTGGGGCTGTGCATTCTACATAATATTGTGTTTTTCCTTAATAAAAGAATAAAAAGGAAATAATCATAAATGCTGGCAAAATATTACATTCAGTTAAATATTTCTAAATGTATGTTTGAAAGAAATTAGTGAGGAGTATAAAAGAATGGAAGAATACAAGCTTGGAAAGACATAATGCCAATCTTTTATAAAATAACATTCAAAGATTTCCTGTGATCTTGGAATTGGATCTTTTTCGTCTCGGCATGAAACCTCCATAGCTGACTGCTTTTGGATCATACACCATGCGTGTACCCATCACTGAAACTTTGTTTCTTCCACATAAGCTAAATGTCCTATGGAAAACTCAGTCTACCTAATTCTTACATGTCACCAAGGTTCAGTTTGAGTCCCATCTCACCCATTAAGTCTTCTCAAACCTCCATAACTCATGATTATGTCTCTTTTTATCTCTTATAGTGGATTTTAGTCTAATTTGCTAAGCACCTATTGTATGTCCAGCACCACAGCTAGTAAGAGATGAAGCCAGGATTTGAATTCAAAATGAATCCAAAGCTTACCAATGGTTTGATTGCAATGGAAATTGCATATTTAGGTTCATAAATGTAAAATGACCGTCGATTATTCCCGAGTTTCTAGGCTTATGTGGACCAGCCTCTCATCTGTAATCTCACATTGTTTTTCTCTGTTTCACTGTATTAAACTGCAGTGGAATGTGTCCAGCTGCCCCTCTGGACATTCCTGAAGGTAAGGATTAGTTTGGCTTTTCATCTTTTTATAGTCTGCAGTAGGAAGCTGTAGCCTTTAGCTCTGTGTTCACCAGTAAAACAGACACTGCTTATGCATGGCCAGAGTTTCTCCTTTATTTCATATATGTAAATACAAGTGAAAAAATAGAGCTGTAATTCAGGCATCAGGATTCTCCCTAGAAAATCTGCATGCCCAAACCAAAAGAGTTCTACATCACGCTGAAAGAGCTTGGGTGCTATCTTCATCAGTTGGGATGCTATAACAAAGTACCATAAACTGGATGGCTTGTAAACAAAGGGCATTTATTTCTCACGGTTCAGGAGGTGGGAAGTCCGAGATGAAAACATCAGCAGATTCAGTGTCTAGTGAAGGCTTTCTTCCTCGTAGGTTATGCCGACTCACTGTGTCCGCACATGGCAGAAGCACAAAAGGGCTCCTTGCGGCCTCTTTTAGAAGGGTACTAATCCCATTCACGAAGGCATAGCCCTTATGACCTAATTATCTCCCAAAGGCCCCACATCCTAATCCCATCACCTTGGGGGTGAAGGTTAAAACACATGAATTTGGGGGAATTCAAATGTTCAGCGTGGGGCACACAGTAGTGTTTCCAAGTGATAGAAGGTAACATGTCATTGTAAGCAATAGTCTCTATCATAAGTTTAACTTACACAGAATTTACATGATGCCTTGATGCTCGTTAAAGTGAAATCTGGAATCTTGGAAGTAATGACTCAGTAAATATCTCTGGGTCTCTTTGCTGATTCACAGCCACCTCCTTGGATTCGTATTTGGTATTCAATTCCATAAATATATATTATGTGCCTACTGCATGCATGTTTCATTTGTTTTATATTAATGCAATGCCTCTACTGTGTGACATTCTCAAAAGACCTTGATACCTTAATGTGCTGGATAACTATTTTTTAAGAACAGCTCTTTATGAAGCTGGGTCATATATGTATTCTAATTTTTATCATATATTTAGATTTAAATATTCAAATATTGAACAACAAATACTTCAAAATCAGCATTTCATTCTTTTTCTCCTCTTCTGAGACAGAATCTCAATCTTTGAGAAAAAATACTAATAACAAATAACAGTTTCCATGGCGTTATTTTGATAATAGACTAAGAATAAACAGAGAACAATGAATTAAAATTCCATGTTAGTACTGTTATATTTTTCCCATTACTATTCTAAGCCAGTATAATTCTCCCAAGATATTCCTATTTGATGTCATTTTTTATTTCATGTATCCTGATTATGATTATTTTGATGTGTAACAGTATTACATTCCAGTTATGTGTGGTGTTACAGGCTGTATTTTTATACCATTTTTCCCTCACCCACTGATTAAAAGTACTTATATAGGGCATTCCTTTTCTGAAATTAAAAATTAGCTTGGATTTTTCATTGACAAGCTGTATTTTAAATGATTTTATATTGAAATATGTATTGGGTACATATTGTGTACATTTAAAACTATAAAGTCCTTTGATTTTTTTTTAACAAACACTCAAGAATTTCTACATCTGACAACAGTCTTTTGAATATTCTCAGTGGGAGGAAGTCTTTGTCCTTTGAAAGCATATTTGATTTTTTTGAAATTGCCAAAAGTTACTCAATGTCAAATCTGTGAAATAATTTTGGTGATCACACTGGGCGATATTATTTTTGAAAAAAATGAGTTTGGACCATAAAGGTAAGTTTTCTTATGTGAGTCATAAACTAATTCTGAAGGAAATCCCTCTGGAGAAGATCTAGTGAAAGATCCATCACTGAAACAAGGTTTCCAGTGGGATGACTGTGAAGTGAGGTGGCCAGGCTCTGAGAGACTGATGCCAAAACAGGGCCTGCCAGAACCACATAGGAGAGATGCCTGATCCAGATGAGCATGAAGGCAGAGTCAGGGACAGCATCTCTGATGAACCACCTTCTGAATTTATGACTGATTAATAGCATTCAGATAAATACCAAGGGTAAGAAAAAAGGTCATTCCAGGAGGGGGGACCATTATGTACAAAGGCAGAGAGGCAAGAAGATACATAAAATATTGTTCTATAAGGTTGGAGGGTAAGTTTGGCAGGAGATGATGTTGAGGAAAGAAGCAAGGTCAAGGTAGAGTTTTGAATGTCATGGCCTGAAGTTCAACCCTTATTCTGCAAGTTGAGAAATGTCTTGATTCTTTTTAAGTAGGCCCCTACCTACACATGGTCAAATTTACAGGATGGAATGCTCACTCTGGCAGTCGTACAGAAATGGAATGGGTAGGGTAAGATCTGGGGAGGAACAGGAATGCAGCCAGGGAAGATGGAAGTCAAACCTAGGTACAGATAGCAGAAAGGGAGTAATTACAAAGATTTCAAAAAGGCAAAGCTAATGACCTGATGGCTTAGTGTGGGCAATAAGAATATGTAAAAGTAAGAAGTACAAGATAGTGTGTAGCCTCTTAGCTTAGACTATGGGGTAGATGGTGTGACTGTCATTGACTTAGAATATATAGGATAGGAAAACACATCCCACATTCAGTTAGGATGTGCTGATGCAGTAGTGCCCATGGGAGATGCATGTGGACTTGCCACTAAGGTTGGTCAGTATTTGGTTGGGAGATCTGGGGAGCAATCTAACAGGACATAAAAATTTAGAGTCAACAATGGACAGAGATGAGGCTGCAGAGTGAATGTAATCCATGTATTCAAGGGTTTGTAGACTGAGATGAAAAAGAAGATCATGAAATACCTCTAGCGAGCCAAAACTGTTAGACTAGTGTGAAAAGATTCAAAGGACACACAGGAAGAACGGAAGGTAGCAGAACTTGGGATCAGGGCATAATGGAATCCAGGGAAATGGGTGTTTTAAGAAGAAGAAAGAGGTCGTTGGAGTCAAAATCCTAGACCAGTTCATGACACATAGTGAGCAATCAATAAATACTGGCTGGATGAAACTCCTAGGTGAAATTACATGAAGACTTAAGAATATCCACCAGTGATGACAATTGCCAGAGTAAACCCTGTGGAGTATATGGATGGCAACCCTATTGCAATGAAGTTTAGGAGTGAGTGGGAGGGTTGGAATTAGAGACATTAACTATAGACCACTCTTTCAAGGAAACATAATTTTAAAGGAAAAGAAAGGAAGTCTGTAGTCCATTTCTTCATTTCCATTATTTTTCTTTCTCTTTTTGGTAGAGTACTGTAGCTAGAAGTATCATAAGGATCAGAGATTTGTTGTTTTGAGTAGTTGTGTCTAATATGTTTTTCTGATTTGAAAGTTAATAATTATGTCTAGTAGGAGACATGGAAAATGCAGAAAAGCATAAAGAATAAAATTAAAATTACTCATAATGTATTTTACTTTACATATATTGTATCTATACAGTACATTTTAAAATGAAATTGTGGTAATAGTGTGGACACAATCTGTCTCTTTATTCAATCTTTATATTTCGTGATGATTGATTATCTTCTCTGTTCTTCAATGTTCCTCAAAAGTATGATTTTTAATGACTGCAGATACTCAATAATACACTCTGGGGAAGTCACTGGGAAAAGCCATAGGTGAGTCTTGGTAAGCACAGGACTCATCGTGTGTAGGGGTCTAGAAGGACCACAGTGGGCCAGGCTTGACGGACAGTGGAACCACTATCAAGGAAGGAAGCTGCTCTATAATTTTTTTGCTTCCGAGCTCACTATGGCCTACCTCCTCTCTCAGAACTTAATTACAGCACAATATTGACTCAATAAAATGTGAATTCTACTAAGCCAGAAAACAGGGACATGGAGGGGACACCAGAAATGTCATCAGCAAATCATCAAGATTAATAAAGTACTGGTCTAGATCAGACTCAACCAGGCATTCTGTCCTCAGTTTCAATTATTGTACAATGATGTTGGGTATGTTGGTGAAGTCGGCCCTCGGAATTGTCTCTGAAATCTCTGAAGTCATTGCAATCCAGACTGACTGTCTACGGCATCTCATGTGACCCTGTCTTCCTAGGGTCTCCATTCATTATCCTTCTTTGAATTATTGATGGCTTTCTTCTGTGTTGCTTTTTTAATTTCTTGGAATCCATTTCTTCATTTCCATGATTTTTCTTTCTCTTTTTGGTAGAGTACGTTCCCCAGTAGCTTAATCAGAAAGGAACATGGCGGGGGGAGGGAGGTTAAATGTATTTCTGTTGGATATCTGAAAATACCTTTATTCTGCCCCCAGTTGATGGATCATTTAGCTGGGTATAGAATTCTAAGGTGGAAATACTTTTCCTTCAGGATATTGAAAGGTGTTTTTTCGTTGTCACCTAGTTTTCTGTGTTGCATTTCAAAAGTTGTTCTGACTTTATGTATGATCAGATTTTGTCTCTCTGAAGTCTTGTTGAAATTTGGCTTATTCACAAGTTCTTAACTTTCACAGTGATGTGCACCAGTAATGTTCTATATTCATCCAGTGGGCAGCAAACTGAGTGGATTCTGGAAATTTTATTGATTCATTTTATTGATGGTTGTGGGAAGACAATTCTCGATGGGTTTCTGATACTCCAGACCTGCACAGTCTGGACATTCTGGGAAAAGAACATTTTTTATTAGCAAACTTTAGAAACTAGAAATAGTGTTTCCCTCTAAAGAGACATCCCAAAGTGGTAAAGAAGAGCCATCTATTTTTCTCCCTGGAGGTATTTGTTTACATTCCAGGATGATGAGCAATCTCTTTCTTTATGGAAGGGAGAACGGGCAGATGTGCCAGCAGGCCTATAAAAGCTCAGAGTCATGTAAAATATGGGATGCTTCTCCAGTGGTTCACCTCACTGCACACACAGGTAAAATCCAGTTCCCTTCATGTTGCCCTGTGGCATTTGGAGCATAGAGAACCCACAAAAGAACTTTTCCAGCTGCTGGTTTTGTTATGGGTAATAAATGATTTGTTTCTCCAATTCAGGGATGTTGCATCTTCTGTCAACATATGTATATAAATCTGTTGTAAGCATAACTCGTTTGTCTTCAATTAGAGTAAAATCTCAAGTCTTCTAACTTAATAATGGCTATCGCTTGTCCATTTCCTCTATTCTTTCTTTCTTGGTATCATACCTCCTGGACTAAGTATTTGCCTATCTTCCATCTCAAATTATCTCAATTTTATTTTCTAATATTCTATTGAGCTTTTCATTTCTGCCATCATATTTTTTAATTTCCAAAAACTCTTTGTTTTCTAAATGTAACTTATTTTTAATAACACCTTGCTTTTGTTTCATAAATAAAATATCTTTTTTAGCTCTGTAAGGTAATTAATGTATTTTAAAGCTTTCCTCTGCCCACACAGTGACTGTTTGTGGGGATTTTGTTTGTCAGTTTTGATCTCTTTCTTTTACACTAACAGCTTTGTTAGACAATTAGTTGACTATTCATATTTAAAATTTGGAGACTAAAATACTGAATGAAAATTCTACTCATTTAAGGAAGGTATATAGACTTTGAACTTGACTCTGGGGAAATCAGGCTGCCTTTTGTTGTGATTTCATGTCAGATATTTTTGGTATTTCTTCCCTGGCAGATCAGAATATACATAAAATTCTCTATTATTGTTCTGTCTGAGGGATAAAGGCCAGATTTGCCACCTTTCAGGGAGTAAGGAAAGTGATGGGGAGGAAAGAGGTGTTCCCAGCATTCAACATATACCTATTTCTTTAATTTTGGTGAAAGGTACCTCTACTCTCTAATTCCAGTTTGGTGAAAGGTACCTCTACTCTCTAGTGTGTTTGGGGTCCCCCCAGTCTGGAATTCCTGTATTTTACCCTCCAGAGAGTAAACCTCTAGACTCAGGCGATTGTGCAGGACAAATCAAGGCTGCTCCACAGCTTTCCCCATGCTCAGCTTAGCGTTTAGCATCCCTGCGCCTACAAAATACATTACTGCCCATCTTTAGCTTTTTAGCCTCCAAAATTCTGTGGTATTCTCTTTTCTCTCACTCTTCCTGTCCTTGTGAGTATTTTTACTGATGTTTACGGAACATCAGGAAGGAAAAGTATGAAAAATTCACATGCAAATTGCCGTCTTTCCCTGAAACCTGGTTTATTTCTTTATATGAATTTTACATACATTTTCACACCATTTAAAACTGCAAAATAAGGATCCGACGTTCGCATTCTTTTTTCTTTTCTGAAATCATCAGCTTTCTCTTTTTTTTTTTTTTTTTTTTTTTTGAGTCGGAGTCTCGCTCTGTCGCCCGGGCTGGAGGTGACGCGATGATCTCGGCTCACTGCAAGCTCCGCCTCCCGGGTTCCCGCCATTCTCCTGCCTCAGCCTCGCGAGTAGCTGGAACTACAGGCGCCGCCACCTCGCCCGGCTAGTTTTTTTGTATTTTTTTTTTTGGTAGAGACAGGGTTTCACCGCGTTAGCCAGGATGGTCTGGATCTCCTGACCTCGTGATCCGCCCGCCTCGGCCTCCCAAAGTGCTGAGATTACAGGCGTGAGCCACCGCGCCCGGTCTTTCAAGCCACTTTTTAATAATTTATTATTTGTCCCTTGGTTTGTGATGGCTTGTGATTATTAAAGGCTAAGATGTAGTTCTAGTCTACCTATTGTGTTCGTTCATCAATTCATTCAATCCTAATACCAGTACCATAGTATTTTAGTAATGGCACTTTAGGGAAAAGCTTAATATCTTGAATGTCAAGACTCAAAACATGGATTTCAGATGTCTTTGCTTGCTGCTCAAAGAATGTATATACTTAACAGTGTTTCAAATGCTAACAGGAAAGAAATATATGTTAATAATAAGAGAGAATGAGAGATAATTTGATTTTTTCAAAATATTTACTCATTAGAAAATACAAGTATTCATTCAAATTGTGTATTATTAAAACATAAGTATATTTTATAAAATTAGCAAGTTTTATTTAAAAATTATAGAATACAAATATTATTTCAAAATATAAATATATTTATTCATTCAAAAATAAAAAGCACATAATTTTTAACCACCTACTATATGCTAACTGAGGTCCCTGGGGAGTCAAAATGGGTAGAAGAACACCAATTATCTTTCCTACTATGTAGAAATATCAGAGGTCTTTATATGTAAGGAGTGTCTGCTGTTCCAGGCCTGTAATGGGTTTTTTGCATGCGGTTTCACATATCTGCTTTATACTAACACTCTACGTAGGTATTATCATCCCAGTCTTCAAGGATATAGGAACAGAGGCTCAGAAAGGTTAAGTAACTTGTATAAATTCACTCAGCTATGAAATATTGCTGCTGAATGTCAAACTCAGTTTCTTCCAGTCCCACAAGTATAAGAAATAAATTTGTGAGAGGAAAAAAACAAACTGTTTTTCCTCTGCTCTCACACCACAGCAATCAACACGGAATACGTCTGTGACCAAATCTGTAGGGGTTTCTCCCCACCAGCAAGCAAGCAATCAATTCTGCAGCAGTCTCAAGCTGGGTGTCCTGTAATTCAGTTCAATTCTGCCACCATCTACCTCGCGATAGTCAGATCCCACAGGTTGAGGGCTCAGTCCCAAAGATCACCCCCACTTCCAAACTTCTGATGACAACAGCAAGCCCCAGGTTGTTCTACCTGCACTTCTGACCAACTGGGTAAAATTGCATTTCCCAGACACCCACTCTGGATTCAATTAATTTGCTAGAGTAGCTGACAGCACTCAGGGAAACACTTACTTACATGTACTGGTTTATTCTGAAGGATATTACAAAGGAAACAAATGGAGATATGCATACAGAAGGAAGAGGTATGTGGGGAGGGACTTCACCCTCCAGGAATCTTTGAATGTTCATCTATCCAGAAGCTCTCCAACTCCTTGCCTCTTGGGTTTTAATGGAAGCTTCATTACATAGGCAAGATTGATTAAACCGTTGGCCATTGGTGATCAACTTAATGTTCAACCCCTCTACCTTCCTCAGAGGTTGGGGGACCTGGGATTAAAAGTTCCAACCCTCTGAACAAATGGCTGCTTCCCCGGGCACCCACCCCGACACCCATCTTGTGGTATCTACTGGTTTTCCAAAAATCGCCTCATTAACATAGACTCAGGTGTCCTTGAAAGAGCTTGTTGTAAATAACAGAAGCTGTCTATGACTTTTATTGCTTCGGAACTACTTCAGGGACCAAGGATAAAAGACCAAATACTTTAAAAAAGATATTCTGTAGTCACTTAGGGAATACAAGGGTTCCACAAGCTGAGAGCCAGGAATCATGGACAAAACCCAAAATATGTATGTTATAATATCACAACTTGTGAAAAAATAATTAGACGATTTTATAATGTAATACTGTCTCATTCAGATAATCTGTTGAAGAGCATGCATTTCTTTACACTTAGAGAAATTTGGCATTTAAAATATTAGAACAAGATAATATTTACTATATTTTATTATTTGTCAGATTTACTGCAATATTTTCAAATATGAGCATTTGAGAATGGGGAACATAAAATCCATAAATGCATTATTAAGCCTCCTTGAGATTTCTCTTCCTGGTTCCCAAGCTTTTAAGTATTAAGGATACATTTTTTAAATTATATATATCTCCATGTTCTAATTAAGCTGGAGCTCAGCTAATAAGGATCAACTGACTTTCAGATTTGATAGTTAGCCCTAATGTTCACTTCAGAATCAATCGCAAGTCTACTATGCCTTACTTTCGTAGGTAACATATGAGTTGATCTTATAAATCCTAGTAAATAAGATAGCCACTGAGTAAATATCAGACATGATTTTTAAAATTGCTTATAGATTTTCCCACTGAAATCAGATCAGTCTGATCTTTTTGTGATAACATAACGTTTCTAGAGTCTGTAATAGACTCATGTTCTTGCCTTTAAAAACTTTTATCAAAAAACGGTTGAAAAGACATGGTATTACTCAATTTAATGAAAACGATTATTTCTACCTGATATTAATATCATCTAGGTGTGTCTCAGTTGAATGGCAAAATGATTAATAGTAGTAGTAGTAGCAGTTACCAGAAAGGGGTCCTTAACCAGACCCAAAGAGAGGGTTCTTGGATCTCGCACAAGAAAGAATTTGGGTCCAATCCATAAAGTGAAAGCAGTTAAGGAAGTAAAACTGTAGAAGAATAGCTACTCCATAGGAAGAGCGGCAACAAGGGTTGCTTGACTGAATATACTTACAGTTATCTCTTGATTATATTCTAAACAAGGAGTGAATTATTCATGAGTTTTCTGGGAAAGGGATGGAGATTCCCTGGAACTGAGGGTCCCTCCCCTTTTTAGACCACATAGGGTACCTTCCTGATGTTGCCATGGCATTTATAAACAGTCATGGTGCTGGCGGCCGTGTCTTTTAGCATGCTCACGCATTATAATTAGCATATAATGAGCAGTGAGGAGGACCAGAGGTCACTTTCATCACCATCTTGGTTTTTGAAGGTTTTGGCCAGCTTCTTTACTGCAACCTGTTTTATCAACCGGGTCTTTGTGACCTGTATCTTGTGCTGACCTCCTGTCTCATCCTGGGACAAAGAATGCCTAACCTCCTGGGAATGCAGCCCAGCAGGTCTCAACTTTCTTTTACCCAGCCCCTGTTCAAGATGGAGTTGCTCTGATTCAAACACCTCTGACAGCAGTAGTTTATATGGCTTCTAGATGAGTGTGAATTTTTTTTTGACATTTAAGATACATTATTATGTTGTTTCCTTAAGCATAGTACGAACTGTTTTATTATTTAATAAATGAGAAGTTATTCATTCAGTATAACAATATATATTTATGTTGCTCTAAGTACATGCAAAAAACTGTGAACGCTACAAAATAAGTCAGACATAAATCTTTCATTGAGGTTGCTTACATTTTAATAGAGAACAGTGAAGAAAATACATACATAATTATTAATAAATGCTGTGAAGTCCCATGTACAGATATAATTCTGTACATAATTCTGTGTAATTCATTTTGCATTTGAAAAAATATGAGAAGTTATTTCTCGCTGGAAAAGTCAAAATATTATTTCCGGAAGAGGTGGTGATATTTGATCTGGGCCTCAAAAGACACTTAAGGGTCATTGAAGCTATGTGGAAAAGGAAGGGGAATGATATGACTGTCATTGCTCTAAACGTGCTTCCCAGGATGACTCTGGAAACAAAAGTCACGATGGCTGCTTCTCCCTCCTCCCAGCCTTCCTGTGAGGAACACATCAAAGAATGTAGCAGAAGCCCAGGTCACAGGAACTAATGAGAGTTCATGATGTATTCTTCAGAGGGACCGAAAAGGCCACCAGGTTGTTTTTATTTGTTTTACCAATTAAATTTCAGATGTAACTTTTGTGGCTATATCATTAATAGATGTATTAGAGTAAAGGTTCAGTTAAATTACAATGAAAACCCCAAACTTGGTATGTTAAACATAGGACGTATGCCTCTTTCATGTGTCAGAGCAGCTGGTCTAGGCTACCAGGGTGCCTCTTCTCCACTGGGTTATTCAGGGAACCAAGTGCTTTGGTCTTGTTGCCCTGCCAGCCCACGAGGGCATTATTGTCATTGACTTTGTCGCAGCAAGTTCACTGCTATGTACATTTTCCAGCCAGTGGTGACAGGAGACATGGCCAAGTCCAATGACAGATAACTGCTCACATTCCATTAGACCGAATTTAAATACCTGGCCACACGATGTCTGAGAGAAGCTGGAAAATTATTTTCTAGCTACACAGTGTTGTCCAAAAGACCACCGGGATGACTGATGGCTAAATAGTAGAAAGGCGACCTTTACTGGGGATATCAGTTTGCAAGCCAGGAAGAGACAGTCTCTCGCGTGGACCAAAGGTACTCTCTCTTCAAAGTGGGGCAGGAGAGGTTGGGTTTTATGCCTCGCAAGGCCTGTATCACAAATAGTCATACACATTCAGCAGGTTGGTGGGAAAGCCATACACAGGTGTGAGGGCAGTCAAGGATGTGTAATGGGTAAACATAAATGTAGCATATAGCCCCTGTGCACTTTAGGGCAGGGTTTTAGCACTAAAATGAGATGGCACTTGGCTCTTCTCAGCAAAAGGTGAACTGTAAGATACAAAGCCTGTTGGTGCACAGTCTCTAGAAGGTGACTGAAGGAATCACCCAGAAGGAATGCTTGCAACGCATGTCCTTTCCACAATTAGAGTTGCAGGGGTCTGAGTTGTAAATCCAAGCCAATGGGCTCCTATTGTTAGGGAGTTTAGCCGTAGGAGTTTAGAAGTTTACCCTGCCAGCTGGCCTCCAACAGTAGGTAACTTTGTTTCTGTAACTTTGGGGTCTAACTTCGTGGATAAAGGATGTCTGTTTTGGTCTCTCAGATCACAGCAGCCATGTTTCCCAGGAAGAAGGGGAGGCATGTGGAGGAAGTGGGGGAAACCTGCAGTGCGCGACCAGATAGGCTTTTGTTGTTCTGCTTTGTTTTTATAATTTCTCAGCATTGATAGAAAATTCACTATTTAGAGGGGTTTTATGCCATTATGATTTAATACGATCTAAATCTTATAAGCAACACAGAAAGCCACATACTAAATTTTTAACAAGTTTCTAGTATGACCTCTCCATGTGGCTAATGCAACTCCAAAAATTAAGCTCTAAAATCGAAGCTGTGCAGCCACCAAAGTAAAAATGTGACTCATGCTGTTTATATGTTTCACAAGATAAGATCAACGATTCTCGTATTTATTTGACTGTTCCTTAACAATAGTTTTCGGTATGGAAAACGAGCATTTCTGAAGATAATATAAAGATTATAAGAATCCTGTTCCACATTATGAATTGTAGACCACCCAGCTAAAGCATGACTTTGATACGCATTATGATTATCTAAATCATGTCTGTGCAAGAGATGCATGTCAGAACCACAACTTAGTTTGTTGATTCTTTACTCAGATTATATCTACTTTGTAATAGGGGCAAAAAAGAATATCATATGAGATACATTTTTTAAAAAAGAGGACGGGTAATACTTTTAAAGTTCTGCATAACTGTATTAAATAGGTAAATGTGCTATTTTTAGGAATTCCTGCTAAATTTTAGTATTAATGAAGATTCCTTTTAAGGGATGAGTAAAATTTTTAATAAATGAGTATATTTTATAAACTTGAGCTAAATTCAACAAGTTTTTCTTTTGTTTTGTTTTGTTTTTCTGAGACAGGGTCTTACTTTGTCACCCGGGCTGGAGTGCTGTGATCCCAGCTCACTACAGCCTCAACCTTTCAGGTTCAAGCAATCTTCCTACCTGAACCTCCTGAGTAACTGGAATTATAGGCATGTGACACCACGCCCAGCTAGTTTTTTATATTTTTTTGTAGATGTAGGGTTTCACCATGTTGCCCAGGCTGGTCTCAAACGTCTGAGCTCAAGCGATCTGCCTGCCTCAGCCTCCCAATCAATAAGTATTTATTAAATGCCTACTCTGTGCAAGACAATGTGTGTCTTATTTTAAATTAAATGTGTTGAATTAGTATGGCTTTTGTCATGGACTTTTTGTCCCCCAAAGGTGACTAATTAAAAGGAACAACTGTTCTCTTTGCTCGGCATACACATAGAAAAGAAAATAAAGTCAAGTCACCACCGTCCACTGTACTATATATTAACAAGGCAGTTAAGGGACAAATGAACATTTTTATGAATAAATTTTACATGGAAAATGATTATTCTATTTTTTTTGGAATGGAATAAAATTTAATGAATAGCTCATCATCAAATACAATTTACAGTCAATTGAATAAAGCCCGTGTGAAATATAATATGATTACATTTAAGCTTAAAAGTAGTTTCTGTGTTTTCAGTAGTGTTTTTTTTTAATTTATTTTTAATTATACTTTAAGTTCTATGGTACATGTGCGTAACGTGCAGGTTTGTTACATATGTATACTTGTGCCATGTTGGTGTGCTGCACCCATCAACTCGTCAGCACCCATTAATTCATCATTTATATCATGTATAACTCCCAATGCAATCCCTCCCCCCTTCCCCCTCTCTATGATAGGCCCCAGTGTGTGATGTTCCCCTTCCCGAGTCCAAGTGATCTCCTTGTTCAGTTCCCACCTATGAGTGAGAACATGCGGTGTTTGGTTTTCTCTTCTTGTGATAGTTTGCTAAGAATGATGGTTTCCAGCTGCATCCATGTCCCTACAAAGGATGCAAACTCATCCTTTTTGATGGCTGCATAGTGTTCCATGGTGTATATGTGCCACATTTTCTTAATCCAGTCTGTCACAGATGGACATTTGGGTTGATTCCAAGTCTTTGCTATTGTGAATAGTGCCGCAATAAACATACGTGTGCATGTGTCTTTATAGCAGCATGATTTATAATCCTTTGGGTATATACCCCGTAGTGGGATGGCTGGGTCATATGGTATATCTAGTTCTAGATCCTTGAGGAATTGCCATACTGTTTTCCATAATGGTTGAACTAGTTTACAGTCCCACCAACAGTGTAAAAGTGTTCCTATTTCTCCACATCCTCTCCAACACCTGTTGTTTCCTGACTTTTTAATGATTGCCATTCTAACTGGTGTGAGATGGTAGCTCATTGTGGTTTTGATTTGCATTTCTCTGATGGCCAGTGATGATGAGCATTTCTTCATGTGTCTGTTGGCTGTATGAATGTCTTCTTTAGAGAAATGTCTGTTCATATCCTTTGCCCACTTTTTGATGGGGTTGTTTGTTTTTTTCTTGTATATTTGTTTGAGTTCTTTGTAGGTTCTGGATATCAGCCCTTTGTCAGATAAGTAGATTGCAAAAATTTTCTCCCATTCTGTAGGTTGCCTGTTCACTCTGATGGTAGTTTCTTTTGCTGTGCAGAAGCTCTTTAGTTTAATTAGATCCCATTTGTCAATTTTGGCTTTTGCTGCCGTTGCTTTTGGTGTTTTAGACATGAAGTCCTTGCCCATGCCTATGTCCTGAATCGTACTACCTAGGTTTTCTTCCAGGGTTTTTATGGTATTAGGTCTAACATTTAAGTCTCTAATCCATCTTGAATTAATCTTCGTATAAGGGGTAAGGAAAGGATCCAGTTTCAGCTTTCTACTTATGGCTAGCCAATTTTCCCAGCACCACTTATTAAATAGGGAATTCTTTCCCCATTTCTTGTTTCTCTCAGGTTTGTCAAAGAGCAGATGGCTGTAGATGTGTGGTATTATTTCTGAGGACTCTGTTCTGTTCCATTGGTCTATATCTCTGTTTTGGTACCAGTACCATGCTGTTTTGGTTACTGTAGCCTTGTAGTACTTAGTTTGAAGTCAGGTAGCGTGACGCCTCCAGCTTTGTCCTTTTGACCTAGGATTGTCTTGGCAATGCGGGCTCTTTTTTGGTTCCATATGAACTTTAAAGCCGTTTTTTCCAATTCTGTGAAGAAAGTCATTGGTAGCTTGGTGAGGATGGCATTGAATCTATAAATAACCTTGGGCAGTATGGCCATTTTCACGATATTGATTCTTCCTATCCATGAGCATGGTATGTTCTTCCATTTGTTTGTGTCCTCTTTGATTTCACTGAGCAGTGGTTTGTAGTTCTCCTTGAAGAGGTCCTTGACATCCCTTGTAAGTTGGATTCCTAGGTATTTTATTCTCTTTGAAGCAATTGTGAATGGAAGTTCATTCCTGATTTGGCTCTCTGTTTGTCTGTTACTGGTGTATAAGAATGCTTGTGATTTTTGCGCATTAATTTTGTATCCTGAGACTTTGCTGAAGTTGCTTATCAGCTTAAGGAGATTTGGGACTGAGACAATGGGGTTTTCTAAATATACAATCATGTCATCTGCAAACAGGGACAATTTGACTTCTTCTTTTCCTAACTGAATACCCTTGATTTTTTTCTCTTGCCTGATTGCCCTAGCCAGAACTTCCAACACTATGTTGAATAGGAGTGGTGAGAGAGGGCATCCCTGTCTTGTGCCAGTTTTCAAAGGGAATTTTTCCAGTTTTTGCCCATTCAGTATGATATTAGCTGTGGGTTTGTCATAAATAGCTCTTATTATTTTGAGGTACGTTCCATCAATACCAAATTTATTGAGCGTTTTTAGCATGAAGGGCTGTTGAATTTTGTCAAAAGCCTTTTCTACATCTATTGAGATAATCATGTGGTTCTTGTCTTTGGTTCTGTTTATATGCTGGATTACGTTTATTGATTTGGGAATGTTGAACCAGCCTTGCATCCCAGGGATGAAGCCCACTTGATCATGGTTGATAAGCTTTTTGATGTGCTGCTGAATACAGTTTGCCAGTATTTTATTGAGGATTTTTGCATCGATGTTCATCAGGGATATTGGTCTAAAATTCTCTTTTTCTGTTGTGTCTCTGCCAGGCTTTGGTATCAGGATGATGTTGGCCTCATAAAATGAGTTAGGGAGGATTCCCTCTTTTTCTATTGATTGGAATAGTTTCAGAAGGAATGGTACCAGCTCCTCCTTGTACCTCTGGTAGAATTCAACTGTGAATCCATCTGGTCCTAGAATTTTTTTGGTTGGTAGGCTATTAATTATTGCCTCAATTTCAGAGCCTGCTATTGGTCTATTCAGGGATTCAACTTCTTCCTGGTTTAGTCTTGGAAGAGTGTAAGCATCCAGGAAATTATCCATTTCTTCTAGATTTTCTAGTTGATTTGCGTAGAGGTGTTTATAGTATTCTCTGATGGTAGTTTGTATTTCTGTGGGGTTGGTGGTAATATCCCCTTTATCATGTTTTATTGCATCTATTTGATTCCTCTCTCTTTTCTTCTTTATTAGTCTTGCTAGCGGTCTGTCAATTTTGTTGATCTTTTCAAAAAACCAATTCCTGGATTCATTGATTTTTTGGAGGGTTTTTTGTGTCTCTATCTCCTTCAGTTCTGCTCTGACCTTAGTTATTTCTTGCCTTCTGCTAGCTTTTGAATGTGTTTGCTCTTGCCATTCTAGTTCTTTTAATTGTGATGTTAGAGTGTCAATTTTAGATCTTTCCAGCTTTCTCTTGTGGGCATTTAGTGCTATAAATTTCCCTCTACACACTGCTTAAATGTGTCCCAGAGATTCTGGTATGTTGTGTCTTTGTTCTCTTTGGTTTCAAAGAACATCTTTATTTCTGACTTCATTTCGTTATGTACCCAGTAGTCATTCAGGAGCAGGTTGTTCCGTTTCCATGTAGTTGAGCGGTTTTGATTGAGTTTCTTAGTCCTGAGTTCTAGCTTGATTGCACTGTGGTCTCAGAGACAGTTTGTTATAATTTCTGTTCTTGTACATTTGCTGAGGAGTGCTTTACTTTCAATTATGTGGTCAATTTTGGAATAAGTGCGATGTGGTACTGAGAAGATGTATATTCTGTGATTTGGGGTGGAGAGTTCTATAGATGTCTATTAGGTCTGCTTGGTGCAGAGATTAGTTCAATCCTGGATATCCTTGTTAACTTTCTGTCTCGTTGATCTGTCTAATGTTGACAGTGGGGTGTTGAAGTCTCCCATTATTATTGTATGGGAGTCTAAGTCTCTTTGTAAGTCTCTAAGGACTTGCTTTATGAATCTGGGTGCTCCTGTATTGGGTGCATATATATTTAGGATAGTTAGCTCTTCCTGTTGAATTGATCCCTTTACCATTATGTAATGGCCTTCTTTGTCTCTTTTGATCTTTGATGGTTTAAAGTCTGTTTTTAGAGAGACTAGGATTGCAACCCCTGCTTTTTTTTTGTCTCCATTTGCTTGGTAGATCTCCTCATCCCTTTATTTTGAGCCTATGTATGTCTCTGCATGTGAGATGGGTCTCCTGAATACAGCAGATGATGGGTCTTGACTCTTTATCCAGTTTGCCAGTCTGTGTCTTTTCATGGAGCATTTAGTCCATTTACATTAAGGTTAATATTGTTATGTGTGAACTCGATCCTGCCATTATGATATTAACTGTTATTTTGTTCATTAGTTGATGCAGTTTCTTCCTAGCCTCGATGGTCTTTACATTTTGGCATGTTTTTGCAATGGCTGGTACCAGTTGTTCCTTTCCATGTTAGGGCTTCCTTCAGGGTCTCTTGTAAGGCAGGCCTGGTGGTGACAAAATCTCTAAGCATTTGCTTATCTGTAAAGGATTTTATTTTTCCTTCACTGATGAAACTTAGTTTGGCTGGATATGAAATTCTGGGTTGAAAATTCTTTTCTTTAAGAACTTTGAATACTGGCCCCACTCTCTTCTGGCTTATAGAGTTCTGCTGAGAGATCTGCTGTTAGTCTGATGGGCTTCCCTTTGTGGGTAACCGACCTTTCTCCCTGGCTGCCCTTAAGATTTTTTCCTTCATTTCAACTTTGGTGAATCTGGCAATTATGTGTCTTGGAGTTGCTCTTCTCGAGGAGTATCTTTGTGGTGTTCTCTGTATTTCCTGAATTTGAATGTTGGCCTGCCCTACTAGGTTGGGGAAGTTTTCCTGGATGATATCTGAAGAGTGTTTTCCAACTTGTTCCATTTTCCCCCTCACTTTCAGGCACCCCAATCAGACGTAGATTTGGTCTTTTTACATAATCCCATACTTCTTGCAGGCTTTGTTCATTTCTTTTTCTTCTTTTCTTTTGGTTTCTCTTCTCGCTTCATTTCATTCATTTGATCCTCAATCGCTGATACTCCTTCTTCCAGTTGATCGAGTCGTTACTGAAGCTTGTGCATTTGTCAGTATTTCTCGTGTCATGGTTTTCATCTCTGTCATTCATTTATGCTTCTCTGCATTAATTAGTCTAGCTGTCAGTTCTTCCACTCTTTTCAAGATTTTTAGTTTTTTGCGCTGGGTACGTAATTCCTCCTTTAGCTCTGAGAAGTTTGATGGACTGAAGCCTTCTTCTCTCATCTCGTCAAAGTCATTCTCTGACCAGCTTTGATCCATTGCTGGCGATGGGCTGCGCTCCTTTGCAGGGGAGAGATGCGCTCTTATTTTTTGAATTTCCAGCTTTTCTGCCCTGCTTTTTCCCATCTTTGTGGTTTTATCTGTCTCTGGTCTTTGATGGTGGTGACGTACTGATGGGGTTTTGGTATAGGTGTCCTTCCTGTTTGATAGTTTTCCTTCTGACAGTGAGGACCCTCAGCTGTAGGTCTGTTGGAGATTGCTCGAGGTCCACTCCAGACCCTGTTTGCCTGGGTATTAGCAGCAGAGGTTGCAGAAGATAGAATATTGTTGAACAGCAAGTGTACCTGTCTGATTCTTACTTTGGAAACTTCCTCTCAGGGGTGTACTCCACCCTGTGAGGTGTGGGGTGTCAGACTGCCCCTAGTGGGGATGTCTCCCAGTTAGGCTACTCAGTGGTCAGGGACCCACTTGAGCAGGCAGTCTGTCCCTTCTCAGATCTCAACCTCAGTGTTGGGCGATCCACTGCTCTCTTCAAAGCTGTCAGACAGAGTCGTTTGCGTCTGCAGAGGTTCTGCTGCTTTTTTGTTGTTGTTGTTTATCTGTGCCCTGTCCCCAGAGGTGGAGTCTACAGAGACAGGCAGGTTTCCTTGAGCTGCTGTGAGCTCCACCCAGTTCGAGCTTCCCAGCGGCTTTGTTTACCTACTTCAGCCTCAGCAATGGCGGGCGCCCCTCCCCCAGCCTCGCTGCTGCCTTGTGGTTAGATCGCAGACTGCTGTGTTAGCAATGAGGGAGGCTCCGTGGGCGTGGGACCCTCCCGGCCAGGTGTGGGATATATTCTTCTGGTGTGTCCGTTTGCTTAAAGCGCAGTATTGGGGTGGGAATTACCCGCTTTTCCAGGTGTTGTGTGTCTCAGTTCCCCTGGCTAGGAAAAGGGATTCCCCTCCCCCTTGCGCTTCCCAGGTGAGGTGATGCCTTGCCCTGCTTCAGCTCACGCTGGTCAGGCTGCAGCAGCTGACCAGCACCGATTGTCCGGCACTCCCTAGTGAGATGACCCCAGTACCTCAGTTGAAAATGCAGAAATCACTGGTCTTCTGTGTCGCTCGCGCTGGGAGTTGGCGACTGGAGCTGTTCCTATTCGGCCATCTTGCTCCATCCCCGGAAAATGATTATTCTAAAAGTCTTACCTCCCTGGGCACCAGAGTGAGTCCTATAACTTAAGGGAGCATACGATGAATGGGATATGGCCAGGCTTATTTTATTTAAATATCAATCTCAAACTTACATAAAATCCTCAAATGCAAAAGGAATCTAAAACTAAATGGGAAAGGAAACAGAATATGAGTCCAAGAAAAAAATTATCTTGGATATAATTTGCTTATGAGGCGGTTTTCCCCAATTCAGTGTTCCAATTTGCTTTCATTGCAATCTGAAGGAAACCCAACAGCAGTCGTGGGTGATTGGCTGACAAATGACTGGATGGGTGATGGGAGAAGGAGCTAGAAGGATAGATGCATGGTAGAAAAGAGGTACATCAACTGACCTTGGCAAGAAATGACTGTAGAACTCAGAAATGACCTCAGGAGGAACAGCCCACCAAAATAGTTTCACCCACTTCTATATGTTCTAGAAACATCCTTCTACTAACTTGACTCAGGTTATTTTAATTTCATTTCCTATGTCAGTTTCTGAATTTACAGAAATGTGCAATGCCATCATTTTTTAAAGATTCCAAACCAAAAAGGTAGAATAAAAACGTAATGATTCTTAAAGGCCTAAGCAGCCACTATAATGAAAAAGGATACCTTTTTCATAAATCAGGTAGGGCTGTAGTTAGTACAGTTATTATATTTATATAGTTATCAACTGTGTTTCCAGTAAAAAGAGCTTTCCATTTCAGATTTGCATAATATTTGCATTTGTACTGTTAATATGTCAGTTAGTTCCAATTAATAGAAAATTGGATAGCAAACCAAGAAAAGAAGGGCAAAAATAATTGAAGGACTCTCTCTTCGATTATTTTTCAGTGTGACAGAGCTTGCGTTCTAAGGTGGGATGAGTGGAGTGGGGGAAGATAAGTGGAGTGATTAATTGGCTCAAATATAAAATAGAACACATGGAGCATTTTAAGAACCACCAAATTACTTTCAAACCATTTGCAGACTATTGTATAGACGTTAATTTATTTCCAGGAGATAATTTTTGTATATTAGGAGAATTAAAAAGTCAGCAAAGACCCGTTGTTGCTTTATCCATTATTTATTAAGAAGGAAATGAAGGAGGAGAATGGACACAAATTAGAATTGCCTAACTGTACTGAGAGTACTCTAAAGTGTTGTGATTTTATATGGCCTGAAAATGCAGATGAAGATTGGGAGTTGCGTTTTTGTCTTTGGACCTCTGGAATTAAAATCATTATATAAGCAATTTATTCAAGTTGCTACCTTGGGGTGAAAGGAGAACCTTATTTATTTATTTATCTTTTGACTTATGAAGATAGATAAATGAAGAAAGGTAGATAGATGTAAATAGATATAAACATATATTAAGTCCAATCTTCTGAGATTTCTTTATGTTCAAAAGTGGTCTTAAAATGTAGTCATTTTTCCAAAATCTTCTCTCTTATTGATTTTAGGCTATGTTTTTGAAAGACTTGGAAAGTTTGTATATCTTTATAATCTCAGTTGTTGCTTATCGCTAGAGACTAATGTCATTTTTCTGTGATCAGTTTTATAAGAAAGGAGTGACTGAAATCACCAGATTATCAAGAGATGTTTTCATGCATCCTCTTACACTCTCCTTGTTTTTGCCTTAGATACCACTTGAGCATACTGAGATCTGTGGGTCCGTATCAATACTGTCTCCAGATGTCCATTTCCTCTTGGGGGCATCACTTGTTTGGATGATGCTACCAGCTTTGGACTAGTCTGTAGAAGGCAGAAAAAGACAGAATAGCCAAGAATCTCATGAGGCTTATGGTTGGGGAAAGGAGAGGCTCCAGATCTGAATCAAGAAAGTTGTATCTTCCTGTTTCAGCCACTTAGAGTCCCCAGAAGAGGGATGCAGTTGAGTATCTGCTTCCCATTCTTTGTTTTTCAGAACCATTTGCATTGTACTTGAATAATTATTAAGACTTCTTACCAAGGAATTCTGACATTATGCATTTAAAAATGCAAAATCCATTAAATACAATATGCTGTGACTCAAATCTTTGAAAGAAAAAGTTCATTGTTTGCGGTTTGGAAACTGCCGTTCTATTTTATTATTGTAGAAGTTCCCAGCAGGCATATTCATCCAGATTTAATTATTAGGCCATAAATGTATCTTTGAAAATTTCCTTTTATACTGAATGCCTAGAAGTGATTTAGAATTGCTTTTTCAATCATCTTATATGGCAAATCAGACTTCAACACAAAGTATGTTTATGAATGTTTTTGGAAAGTGAACATCACTGAATTGATAATATTTCAGGATGCCATGGCAAATAAAAGAGGTAAATGTGAAGACTGAATAGGTAAAAATGCTTTGAGGTCTTCTTAGGTAATACCTATATATATATATATATCTACTAAAACAGAAGCTTAATGAGAGCAGGGTCCTCATCTGTTTTGCTCTTTTTTTTTTTTTTTTTTTTTTATCCCCAGAAGACAGCTTCATGCTCACCACTTGTTTGGGAGTTCAATAAAAATTAATTGAATAAATACATGTGTGAATGAATCAATCAGGCTTCATTTTCACCCCCTACATCGCCACCACATACATACAGCTCTTAGTACTAACAATGGAAGAAGTTGAAGATTTTTGGGTTTGGCATTAAACATATGTATGCATATATACACACACATATATGTGTATATGACCAATTTTTTTAGACGATGGTGACTGCAGAAGACCAATTTTCAAAGAGATTCATATTTTACATGTAAGTATAACTGGCTAAATATGATCAAGATTTTCCAAAGCACAGGAAAAAAGGATCAATATTTCCCAAAGCACAGAAAAAGGATTCTCTGCTGTTTTTTTCCTTGCTTCAAATTGTTGAGAATGTGAGAATAAGAGATACAAACCTTATCTGTACCTTAAGTCTTGGTAAGGAGTGAAAATGAACATAAAATAACCAAAAGCTCTCTTTAAAATCTCCTGTGCATAGGTTCATCAAAGAAATGACTTGATAGAAGCAAAGCTTTTCAAATGTCATGACATTAACAAGATTATTTGGAAATATGGAATACTTGTTGAATATTAAAAAGTTAACCCCTCTCAATGTTCTTTAAAAGAAAATCATTTAAACTTAAGTTAATAAAGAAGCAATTAACAAGTATGAATAAGATGTGCTAATATGCCCACATATAGAATTTACAAGGAAATGCAAGGAACTGGGTATGTAAAAAAATGTATTATTTTAAAAATAAATATAGATTTATTCTACTGTTTTTCACCACTGTGACTTTACCTCTAAAGTTAACACTAACTGCCATTTTTTAATTATAAGCAGTTATTTTCATTCAAAAATTACATTACAACGTGTCCTTAATAAAGCACTTCAATTATGTTCCCCCATTGTTTTCAAACTTGTAAAAGAGTGACAAGAAAATAATGTGGTACTTGTAGCATCCCATATAAACAAATATTAGTTGACATAATTTACATAACCTAATGCCCATAAAACTTGATGCTTGTTTTCCCTCCAATAATTTAGATGTCAAGAAAGTCACTACAAATTAATCATTTTTCTTCAGTCAGCATTGGGAAAAGTTTAAAAATATATAAACTTACTGTAATGCTGCATCAATATTGCACTAAATCATCATTTATTTAATAGTCTGTCTTATAAACATATCAAAGCAGGTAACCTTTAGGCTCATATACAATAAAATATCTCAGCATTAAAACTAAATAATAAAATGTCCACGATGAAAGACTGATAACCCACCTAGACATCTCGCTTATATGGCCTGAGACAAACTCTATCTAAATAAATAGATTTTACAGAGCACTAACCCATTCCTGTTCTGCAAACACACACATTCCAGTAGACACTAGAGCAAGACTTGATTTGTCTTTCCTTAGTGCTGCTAGATCAAATTAGTATCTGTACAGTTTGCTGTATGGGTTCTCATTTATAGAAATAAATAGTCTGTGATAACAAATTTCACAATTGCCAACTAAATTATAGAAACTCAAAGTTGGTATTTTTGTCATTTAAAGACTTCTGGGAGTCCCAGTTTCTGCTATAAATGCTACATGTGATTTGAACCCAAAGTTCTAATTTAATGTCTATTTTTTTTTCTTATAGCATACTCTAATAAGAAATTTTGGCTGGGCATTGTGGCTCTGCCTAGAATCCCAGCACTTTGGGAGGTCAAAGCAGGCAGATGACCTGAGGTCAGGAGTTTGAGACCAGCCTGGCCAACATGGTGAAACCCTGTCTCTACTAAAAATACAAAAATTAGCCGGGCATGGTGGCACATGCCTGTAGTTCCAGCTACTTGGGAGGCTGAGGCAGGAGAATTGCTTGTACCTGGAAGGCAGAGATTGCAGTAAGGCGAGATGGCACCATTGCACTCCAGCCTGGGCGACAATAGCAAAACTCCGTCTCAGAAAAGAAAAAAGAAAAAAGAAAATATAAATTTCTATTCCTTCTGATACAATTATGCAAAAAGAGTAGAGGTTGTCACACAATAATAAACCCGCTCTTTCATATGTAATTGCCAATGATAAGACAACAGAACTAAACCATTTTATCCAGAGCTTCGTTATAGCTTGCCTTTGGATATAAGTCCTACGACTATAGAAGACGTGGCAAATTAATATATACTAACGTGGCCGATTTCTCTGAATGAGTTAGCTATAAGTTCAAAAAATTTTACTGGTTCACCTAGGAAAAACTATTCTGTGAGTAGATACAATCTGTTTGTTTTCCAGGGCCACATAGCTTTATGTGAGTGTATACACCCAAATACAATTAAAAACCAATAATCCTGGCCTCAACTCAGTTATTTTTAAATCATAAACAAATTAAAATTTGAATTGGAGCTGACTGAGCCTCCATGATTTTCTATGGGGACTCACTGTTTCATAAACCCCCAGTTCACCAAATGAATACATAAAACAGTCTCTGCCATGTTGACCGGAACTAGGGGAGGCCCACTGAAGTATTAGGGGAAGAGGCTATGCTTGCGCTTTCTTGTCCTGAAGCCGCCATCTTGGCTGCTAAGAGGCGGAACCAGGAGAAACATGTGGCCCATAAGACAATCACTTCCTGGGGAGGTGAGCCTCTTGGACCAAGTCAAGTATCTAATAGAGTCTCAGACGACAAGAATCTTTGAAAAACGATGTGAATTTTCTGAAACAAGGGTTGGGGAGATGAACTCAGGTCTTCCATCAGCTACCATTCTTCAAATACAGATCAAGTTCTCTTCCTTGGAACACCATGGCACCATTGCAACCAATTTCAGAGCAAATCCCAAAGTCTAGTACAGACACATTGCTCCACTTACAATGTAACCCGAACTTCCACTTCAGCTAACTTTGAAAGGGCCCATCCAGCTGAGATTTCATGTAGAAAAACAAAAAAGTTCTCATTCAGGAAAATGCTTACTTTTACCCCAAATCCTAATGTTAGCTTCCTGTGGAGCTACACATTTAAGCAATAAGAAAATTCATATTTTTGGCTAAAAGCACAAAATGTGCTGCCTGTTCTGAAGCCTTTTCCTCCTGTCATGCTCTTAAGAAACACGGCTCATAGGAACTGACAAGGAATGTGTAACAGAGTAGCCCTGGTCAATGTCGCTAGAAGGTGTCTTCAGATCATAAGACCACATGTAACTTCTCCAGGGGGAAAAAAATGCTGACAACACATGAAGAGACACATCATGAGGTTTTTCTCCCTTAAAAATAACTGCATTCAGTGTCTGTTAATTTTAATATGTTCTGTCCTCAGTCTATCATAAAAATAATTTGAGGATTGCTTGGAAAACAGAGATTCCTGAGGTAAATAACTTGCACATAACCATAAGACACAACACTATCACCATTTAGACATCCTTGAGTACGATATGCCCAAGCGGTCCTCTGACTTTGGGATATGCCCTAGCTTTAATGCAAATAAAATTTTTGCACTGAAAGACACAGTAATGGTACTCAAATGCAGGATGTGGTATTACATAAATTTATCAGGCACACGAGATTGGTGTAACCAGCACAATTGCCAACTCGTATCTGGGGAGTACTACCCTATGTATTGTGCAATAAACATTATACAGCACCCTAAATGAGGAAAAATAGCTGGAAAAATATGTGAAGGGAAAGACCTGAGAAAGGATTATAAAATATCTTTATGAACATTAACATAAATGATGGGTTACAATTTTCCAGCTTTATTCTTCTGACAAATTGTCCATACAGTAACGTTTTCATCGTACACTATCATTTAGAAACATACTGCACGAGCTATATACCTGTAAAATCTACAGTTTCTTTTGTCAGGTTTGTGGCTGTTATTCAGTACATGTCAAATATACTACTTAGGTGGTAAATTTATAGTGTATACAGTAACTGGATTTCCTAAACACCCTCCCTTAGAAAAAATGAAATGAAATATAACACCAATGAGAAACAGTGGAACACACTTTCTGTTCTTTTGAGCCAGGGCTTTCCGAATCATCTGCCCATTGTACTGGTCCTGTTTGTTAGAAACACCCTTACTCTTACGACATCATTTATTTTGTGCTCATTGTTCTTGGGTTTATATGTCCCCATTGTCTATAACCTTTCTGAAGGCAGGAATTTCGTACCTCTGCTTTTTCCAATGCTGATGTTTTAGAATATTTAGGTTTGGTAATTTCTTCACTATTTCTAAGATGTAGTGTTTTGATTGTTCGGTAGTGTTTCCTTTTGTTTTCTCTCGAGTCCCTATATTTTTAGGTTAGTTTTCCTATTTGCTTTTTTCTGGATATTGGCAAACATTCGTTTTTGTTCTCCCAAGCATGCATTCTGAACCCCCCTCCTTAATTATGGAGGGGGAGGGGTTAATAGCTATGAGTAGATATATTTCCCTTGTAGAATCTAAACTAGCTTTTAAAATTTGTTTTCCCTCCCTTAATTTATAAATATTTTAATCAATAATGTATCTATTATTTCCCAAGTGAGCCCTAAGGAGTATGTTTGATGGCCTCACACAAGCCATTCCAGGAGAACAGCCTCTCTCAAGCAGCTGACACCAGTGAGCCTAGCTAGTTTTCACCTCTCTCGAGTCCCCGTATTTTTAGTTTAGCTGGCAAGGGCACACTCACTCCATCACTGAACCCATGAAATTGATGTGTTGTGCAAGCCCCCTCACTCCCTTTTGCTGAGCTTGCACTGTATTGCCCATTGCATATTCAGTCAGAAGCTAGCCTGGAACAAAAAGCCAGCCATCAGAGAAAACGCCTGTCTGTCCTCAACGTTGTAATTGCATTCAATCAGCATCAGCTCTGCATCGATAATTAGATAGGGGCCCAATAATTATGTTGGCAATGAAACAACATAGTCTAAATTTCAGCGATTTCATGAAGTGATTGTCCAAAGGTCGAAACCAATGTTTAAGACTGAAGCTCCCCCACTTACTCATAATGTCACAGATGACTGAGAACGGGTGCCCTTTGCATTGTCTTGAGCCCCTTCCAATTGTTGCCTCTCATACCAACTAAAGAACTATACTTGCTTTCATATATGACATACTTGCTTTTAAAAATCTAATTAAAACTTGCTTTTTGGTCCTTAGGTAGAAAGATGGCTCTGCTGAGATGAGCTCTTAATTAATGCACTGAGAGCCTGCGAGTCCCACCTCTCAACAGGAATGATTGACGTCCAAGGATACATAAATTACACTAATTGAGCTCTGCCTCTATCTAGGCTTTCCACAGCCAACTCATCAGAGAAGCTAGGTGAGTAGACCAGCATCAAAAGTTACCTCAATATGGTCTATGCTTTCCCAAGGGGTGGAAGAAGAACTTTGCAGACTATCGTACATTTATTATCACAGAAGACAGTTCTTTTCTTCAGTTTTAAGATGTAGGTTTTTTGTTGTAGGTTTTTTTAATTATAAAAATTAGCATTTTTAACATTGAAATTTAAATAATCACATTCTCTTCACAATTTTCAAGCAGCAAAACTTGCAAGCCAATTACAGTATGCAAAAATCACTTGGCATCATTTGTTGATATTAAATTGTGTTGCGTAGCAACCAGTGCATATGCTATGGAAGGATTGTTTGAAATCAAATCCAATTTTAGTCCCTGAATTTAGTTTTCAGAAATTTACCTAACTGTAAACACACCTAATCCCCAGCCTCAACCAAAGCACATACTGAGATGTTTCTTTTTTTTTTTTTTGAGACGGAGTCTCGCTCTGTCGCCCGGGCTGGAGTGCAGTGGCCGGATCTCAGCTCACTGCAAGCTCCGCCTCCCGGGTTCACGCCATTCTCCTGCCTCAGCCTCCCGAGTAGCTGGGACTACAGGTGCCCGCCACCTCGCCCAGCTAGTTTTTTTTTTTGTATTTTTTAGTAGAGACGGGGTTTCACCGTGTTAGCCAGGATGGTCTCGATCTCCTGACCTCGTGATCCGCCTGTCTCGGCCTCCCAAAGTGCTGGGATTACAGGCTTGAGCCAACGCGCCCGGCCGAGATGTTTCTTTTATGTTTATTTCATCCTGAATGAAATCTACAGGTATTCTAAAGCTCTTACTTCTATGAAATTTAATAAACCATTTGGCATGATCTAGGTGGTTTAGTAGTCTAAAATAAAATTTATAGACAGGACCATTTGCTAAAAATGAACAAAATTATACTATATGAGATTTCTCTATTTATATCTTGAAGTTTTTAATGACAGATATTTTTAATATCTTAACAATTATGAAAAATTCCGTTTTGATTATTTTTGAGAAAAATAGGAATGACATGAGAATTTTAGAATATTAACTTTATTTAACATGTTTCGCTATGAATATATATGTATTATTCAGACAAAATATAAATGGGACTTGAGTCTTACTATATACATTTTTAAAGGAGAGCAAGGGAATGGAGACCACAAAGAACTTTAGTTTAAGAAAGGATTAAGCATAAGTGATACAACAAAATGAACAGAAGTAGAAAAAGCAAATGGTGAGAACCAAAGGAAAAAATAACAAACAATAGAGATAATTGCAATCAGTCTTGAAAATGATAAAAATTACCAAATCTACACATTCCAAAAAAACAGCACTGGAAAAAAAAAAAGTCAAGAAAAAGGTGGTAAAGGAAACAAGTTTAGTTTCAGAAACTATCTAGGAGGGGCCACCATGAACTAGTAACAGAAATGAAAGAGAATTCAGACTTTGGATTCCTGAAACATCCGGGAGAATGTGTTGCTCCCACACTTGCCCTCTTTCCACTCGGCTATACTGTGCTGTACCTACTGTTTCAAATTGGGAAAAATAGGGAGCCCCACTTAAAAAGAAAACCATAAGATGGCTACATTTCTATCAAAATAGCTTTGTTATTACCTGTGAGAAAAGCTGAAGTGGAGAAAAATTGAGAGATATCAGAAAATCCTGAGCTGATGATCTCGTAAAAAAATATAAAATGCTTTTAGCATCAAGGCTGTCTTTCTGTGACTGAGATGGAATAAAAATGGGACAGCTTCTTGACTGTAAGATCTTTTTGTAATTTGGTGAAGCCCAGCATCCAATACAATGTAACAAGGCCACTGAAATATAAATAATATAACATTTCTGTTTTAAAAAGTTATTTAGGTGTATTGAGCATGAAATATATACCTCAACAAGCCAAGGTGTTTATTTTTATTTTCTGCAATTGTGTGTTCATACCACATTCATTCGTCATAGATAATATGCTAAGTAAGGCCTGGTACTTGAAGTGGTTTTCTATGAAATTATGCTTGAGATGACCTAAATCTATTAGTATCTCTCGAGAATCTGCATATTTAATAATCATGAAAAGGCAGTATCACTGTGTGCTTCATTAGTCTTATATCTGTAGAAATATTTATTAGTTAAAAAAAGGAGCATATGTTCATAATATTGGCAGATAATTCTACTTGAGTTCGCATATTTTTCATGCAGTTAACTGAAAACTCAGCATGCTTTAACAATACTGCCCTGTCAATACCTTTGGATATAAGTTGGTAAAATGTGCCTGAATTATTAGTAACTTTTTTCTTTGTACGTGTTGGATGATCAGAGTGCTGGTGGCTGACAGAGGCCATCATTCATTACGAAATGGGGCCTAGTCAGCACTAGAATGAGCGAGGGCCACCCTGTCTCAGGTGGAGCCATTAATATAATAACCTATCACTCAAACTAATAAAACCAGCTCAGTCTATTCTGTTTCTGAACATGGACTACCAGATCCAAGTTTTCCATTGCTACATTACATCACAACCATATTATTATTAGTTGATACATGAATGACCATAACAGGAGAAATGGTGTTCACCCTCTAGCTACACATAATATAATCAAACCTCAGTAAACTCTTCTCTGTACTTCAAATCAGAACACTTATCACTTATCGCTTGTGTCATTTGTTAGGCATCTTATACTATTTCTTCATTTAAAATTCACATAGTTCTTCAGATGTGGGGCAATTCAGTGAGCTCGGCAATTCGTTATTCCACTACTGTTTGACCTTGCTTGTAACTTTAACAGCAATTTTTTAAAATCTGTAGGTTTATTTAAAACCTTTTTTTACCTTAAAAAAAAAAAAACAGAAGTATATAGAAAACAAGTGACAGATATCCTATCATTTTGCTGCCATTATAATTTGTGTTGTTATAATTCTGACTTCTGAAAAGTAACAATATACATGGTTAGGAAAAACAAATACAGAAATTTACAAAATTCTCTCTCCTCTAAAATAATTACTAGTTATAGTTTCTTAAAATTTCTTTCATCGAAGTGCATACTTTAAAAATATCTATATATCATTTATGCGTTAACTCAACAAATGCTTAGTCAGGGCTTTTTATGTACCAGAAACTATTTCTGATGCTAGGATTGTAATATTAAGCAAAACAAATTTTTAAAAAAAGACTTTCTGGCTCTCATGGGGCTTATATTCTTGTGAGAAAAAACAGACTATGGACAGAATAAATAAGAATATAGATGTATGTGTGTATGTGTGATATGGTGATAAGTACTATGGAGAAAAATAAAATAGGGAAGGATGATTGGAAGTGCTTTTGTAAACAAGGAAGGTCTTCCTGAGAAAGTGATACTTGAGCAAAGGCTTGAAGGAGGTGAGGGAAGGAACCCTGCAGATATCTGGGGAAATCATTCTGGGAAGAAAGAAGCTGATGCAAAGGCTCTCAGAAAAGAGACTGGTAGGCCGGGCGCGGTGGCTCAAGCCTGTAATCCCAGCACTTTGGGAGGCCCAGACGGGCGGATCACGAGGTCAGGAGATCGAGACCATCCTGGCTACCATGGTGAAACCCCGTCTCTACTAAAAATACAAAAAACTAGCCGGGCGAGGTGGCGGGCGCCTGTAGTCCCAGCTACTCGGGAGGCTGAGGCAGGAGAATGGCGTGAACCCGGGAGGCGGAGCTTGCAGTGAGTCGAGATCCGGCCACTGCACTCCAGCCTGGGCGGCAGAGCGAGACTCCGTCTCAAAAAAAAAAAAAAAAAAAAAAAAAGAAAAGAGACTGGTGAGGCGAGTGCAACAGAGGGGCTCAGAGAGGCGGAATAGGCAGGAGTGTGGGCATCAGGGCTAGAGCGGTGGGACAGTCACAGACTCAGAAAATGGGGGGGCACGCATAGATTTTAATTTTTCATCTATGTAACATGGGGAGCTTTTAAAAGACATTTTTTCCTGGATGTGGAATTTTGGAGGATTTTGAGGACAGAGATGCCATAATCTGATGGATATGTTTTTTTCTTCAACTTTTAAGTTCAGGGGTACATGCGAAGGAAGTACAGGTTTGTTACATAGGTAAAAGTGTGCCATGATGGTTGGCTGCACAGATCCTCCTATCACCTAGGTATTACACCCAGCATCCATTAGCGGTTCTTCCTGATGCTCTCCCTCCCCTCCCCTCACCCAACCCTGACAGGCCCCAGTGTGTGATGTTCCCCACCATGTGTCCACGTGTTCTCATCATTCAGCTCCCACTTACAAGTGAGAACACGCAGTGTTTGGTTTTCTGTCCTGCTTTAGTTTGCTGAGGATAACAGCTTCCAAATCTATCCATCTCCCTGCAAAGGACATGATCTTGTTCCTTTGTATGGCTGCATAGTATTCCATGGTGTATACGTGCCACATTTGCTTTATCCAGTCCATTAGTGATGGGCATTTAGGTTGATGCCATGTCTTTGCTATTGTGAATAGTACTTCAGCGAACATATGCACACATGTGTCTTTGTAATAGAATGATTTGTATTCCTTTGGGTATATACCCAGTAATGGGATTGCTTGGTCAAATTGTAGAATGATTTGTATTCCTTTGGGTATATACCCAGTAATGGGATTGCTTGGTCAAATTGTATCTCTGCCTCTAGGTCTTTGAGGAATCACTGAACTGTCTTCTACAATGGTTGAATTAATTTACACTCCCACCAACAGTGTAAAAGCATTCCTTTTTCTCTGCAACCTCACCAGCATCTGTTTTTCGACTTTTTAATAATTAATAGCCATTCTGACTGATGTGACATAGTATCTGATGGATATTTTTAAGGGATTTTCCCCTGTTGTTAAACTCAAAACAGACTAAACAAGAGAAAGAGCAGAACAGGGATGCTAGCTGGAGACTATTGCAAAAATCCAGGCAAGGGATGTGGGCAGTTTGGAACAGAACGGTAGAGGAAGAAGTGGTCCCAAGCAGTTTTACATTCCAAATGTATTTTGAAAGCACAACTGCCAAAATTTGCTAATAGATTGGGTATGAGATGAGAGATCAAGAAGAGCCAAAGATGACTCCAGAGTTTTTTGGTCTGAGCAATTAGAAGGATGGAGTTGTAATTTATTAAGGTAAGGAAGACTAGAAGAACAAGTGGGTTGGGTTGCAGTTTGGACCTGCCCAGTTTTAGATGTCTCTTAGATTTCTGACTGCAAATGTCAGGTGAACAGTGTAATCTGTGAGTCTACTTTAGATATTGGTTGAAAATAGGAATTCAGGGATTCTCAGCATATAGATGGTATTTAAGGTCATCTGACTGGGTAAAATCGTGAAAGGAGTGATTGCGAGTAGAGAAGAAAGGAAGATCGAGGGTTTAAATGTGGACACCCCAATGTTAAGAATTCAGGATTCTGCATAGTAGCCAATAAAGTGGAACGAAACCAGAAAAGGGTGGTTTCCCGGACGCCAAGTGGAAGCCGTTTGTAAAGGGAATGGGAAGATTGGCTTAAATTAGCAATGTTAGGTCATTGGTGGTCAGAGAGAAAATCTAACTGAGATAGGCCCAAGAGAATAGAGGAGAGAAATTGAAAACTAGAGAGACTGCTCATTGAAGGAATTTTGCCATGAAATCAGAATGTAAAAAATGAAATGGTAGCTATAAACAGAAGGGAGAAAGTGTTTTTTAAAGAACCGTGTTACCATAGAATACTATGCAGCCATAAAAAAGGATGAGTTTGCGTCCTTTGTAGGGACATGGATGCAGCTGGAAACCATCATTCTTAGCAAACTATCACAAGACGAGAAAACCAAACACCGCATGTTCTCACTCATAGGTGGGAACTGAACAATGAGATCACTTGGACTCGGGAAGGGGAACATCACTCACTGGGGCCTATCATGGGGAGGGGGGAGGAGGGAGGGATTGCATTGGGGAGTTATACATGATATAAATGATGACTTGATGGGTGCTAACGAGTTGATGGGTGCAGCACACCAACATGGCATAAGTATACATATGTAACAAACCTGCACGTTATGCACATGTACCCTAGAACTTAAAGTATAATAAAAAAATATATTAAAAAATAAAAATAAAAAAATAAAGAACCGTGTTAGTATGTTTTATAATTGTTACATTTGTTAGGAATGATTCCATTGATCAGGGAAAGTGAATGATGCAAGAAAGAAGGAAGAACTGTTGAGGTCCCCCGAGATCCATGAGAGGGGATCAGGCCTATGGCAAGAATGCAGGCTGAGCCATTGCAAAGTAATTGCAATAAGTAAGCACAAATGCAGAAAGGGAGATAGATAAGGAGAGAGCTTGGGGAAGGTCTCTTCTAGCTCACGTCTCCGTTTCATTGTTAATGCTATATACAAGGTCCTCAGCTGAGGCTGAGGATTGTGGAAAAGCACTGAAGATACAGAAAAATGCAGAAAATTGTGACTGGGGAGGGAGAAAAAACAGAGTGGAGATATAATATGAAAACCCAGAAGCACAAAAGGACTGTGGAGGTGAGTGATCCCCAGTTTGGCCTGTATGTTGTGTAGTTTTCGTCAGGACATTCAGCTGTGCATGTGCAGATAAGGAGTTGACAGAGAATCGGATTTCACAGTAGTTGGGGTTTTACCAAATGAATATTTAGAAACTCAAGTGGAGCAAGTGAGTTGATAGTGTGGGAGAGGTGGTGACTCTAGTTCAGGACTGTGGAACTGAAACTGGGTAAACAGATAAGGGAGAGGGTGAGAGGCAGAGGAATGGTGTTTGAATCAAAGGAGTATAGGTGCAGCTGCAGGGTGACTGAGTTCCCTAGGGAAGGAGCTGGAACTGAACTGCAGGAGGAGGGAGCATTAACAATGGGCTGCTAAACATTGAGATAATGGGGAGGTTATTGGTAAGAACAAATCTAGACTGCAACCATGTGAGTGAGTGGTTAAAGGAGAGTGGAGGCCGGAGTCCAAAAACTTTGGTCTTCCAATGGGAGAGGCCAGGCTATTGAAAGGACCAGTGTGGATATTCAAGTCACCCAGGACTTTGTCAGGAGTAATGTTGGAAAGGGTGAGAGTACACCAGGATAGAAGATCTCCAGGGAATGCAGGCGAATGGCCTGGGGGGTCTGTAGATGATTACAAAGAATGGCTCTAAAGGGTGATGGAGTCTGCTGATTCAAAGATAGGGTATTTAAGGAGGTGGGGACAGTAGTCTGTGAGTAGTAATAAGGAAAAAAATAGGAAAAATTTTTTCTTTGGCTGTATGCTTTCTACTGACAGTCATTTGATTATCTACCTATCTTATTCTACTTGTATAACTATGACTCTGCTTACCACTGTATTTTTCTCTACACAGAAATCTATAAATCTATTTGCGTCTTTTTTTTTTTTTTTTTTTTGAGACGGAGTCTTGCCCTGTCACCCAGGCTGGAGTGAGTGGCACTATCTCGGCTCACTGCAAGCTCTGCCTCCTGGGTTCATGCCATTCTCCTGCCTTAGCCTGCCGAGTAGCTGGGACTACAGGCGCCTGCCACCACGCCCGGCTAATTTTTTGTATTTTTAATAGAGATGGGGTTTCACCATGTTAGCCAGGATGGTCTCGATCTCCTGACCTCGAGATCCACCTGCCTCGGCCTCCCAAAGTACTGGGACCACAGGCGTGAGCCACCGCGCCCAGCTGCCTCTCTTTTTATCATACCTATCCCCTGAACTACTTCCATACTAATCAGCTATTTTTTTTTACTTATACTAAAACATTTACATTGTTTTACACGTTGCTTCCTCCCTGTTTACTTTTGATGTAGATTATTAGCTTAGAGATACTCGACACAGTCTTTTTAATAACTGCTTACTCATGGATGCGCCAACATGTATTTAGTAAGTATTTTTCCCATTGATGTACCCTTCTGTCATTTCCAATTTTCACTATTACAAACAGTGTGGTTATATATCTCTGCATATGTATATATTTGAGATATTTTGCTTCTGTATTCATGAAGTCAGTTCCCATCAGAGGGTCAAGGGCAAGTGCATTTTAAATTTGTTTTTGTATATAGCTTAATTGCCTTCTAATAAGATTATACAAACTTATACTTCCAACAACAGCAAATGAGAGACTACTGTCCTCTTACCCTCTCCCTTAGCAACATTATTTATTGAGCATTTTACATTTTTACTAAGTTAATAGAAGAAGAAATTTCTTCCCATCCCTTTTTATTTGTATTTTAAACAGATGAAAATGAATATCTTTTCATCTATTTATTGGGCATTAGAATTTTTCTATGGCTGTATATTGTCTTTCTTAAATTTTTTGTACTTTTTAAAATGAAATTGAACCTTTTATCTTGAGATCATTATAAATTCACATACAGTTGTGAGAAATAATACAGAGAGATCCCAAGTACCCTTTGTCCTGCTCGTAGTGGTAATATCTGCAAAACTTGAGTACAATATCGTAATCAAGATGGCTATATTGATATAGTCAAGGATGTAGTTTTCCTAATTTTTGCTCACTTTTCGGTTGTACTAATTATCTTTTTAATGATTGATTTGAATATTTTACTTGAAAATTAAGAAAATTATTATTTTATATGTATCAAATATATATTTTCTCCCAGATTTTCATTTGCCCTTTGCTTTTATTTGTTACATTCTTGCTTATTTTTGTCAGTCTCTGACTTGTGAGTTTTACATCCTGCTTGGAAAAGTCTTATCAACTTTATAAATAAATTTGTGTTCTAGAATTTTTATGATTCTGTTTTTTACATTAAAATGTTGATTCATTTGAAATTTATTTTGAGGTAGAGAATTAGGTAAGAATCCAGTTTTCTTTTTCCTTCAAATAGTTAACCAGTTTTTTATGTTCCATTTATTTCAAATGTTACTGACGTCACAGACAAATTTCCATTTGCGTTTGTGTTTATTTCCACACTCACTTTGATCTCTCTCACTCTCTTGGCATGTCTCTGCCAGCATCTAGCTATGCTAATTATTGTACCACTGTGATCTGTTTCAGTACAGGACAGAAGTACATGCTCCTTATTTACTGCTTTCTCCTCTCCTCCCCAAGGATTCTCCTAGTAATTTTAACATACGTATTTTTTTAACCCAAAAACCTTAGTATCACATTGTCAAGTTAAAAAGATTTCCATTGATTTTTTAATTTGAACTGAATTATTGTTAAATTCATGCATAAATTTGAGGAAATAGGATATCTTTGCACTACCTAATCTTCTTAGCCAAGTGCATCGTAGGTTTGATCATGTTCTTATTCTCTTTTGCATTTTCCAGCAGAGTTTTAAGGTCTTCTTATACAGACCCTGAACATTTTCTTTATTTACATTTATTTCACAAGAACACGCACCGATACATAGTCCTTAGTGTTAACTTGGCCAATAATAGAACAGAGAAAAGAAAATATTAAAAACTCAAATGCCCTCAAACTCACATAGTCATTTGTTTTATAGACGGTAGATGACTATTTCTGTATCTAAATTACTAATTCCTAACACATAATATTTTGCCCATGTTTTTGCTAGTGACGGTTTATACAGTAGCCAGAAGGCAAGTAAAGAAACAGATTTTTCATGTTTTCAGAGGTAGGTGTCCCTGAAATAAGCATCCTGTGTACATAAAAAAAAGTAAGTTGTAAAAATAAAATATGTTAGGTTGGATAATCATCTATAATGTTAACAGTCCAATTGCTTGTCATGTAGAGGAAGGTTGTGCTTTAATTAAGCAATAAGACATGACAGGGTGTGAATTATGGAGTAATAATTCTTGTCTAGTATATTGTTAGACAGGAGGCCGAGGGCCAGGTGTCACTGCATACACCATGCATAAATTATTATGCTGTAACTTAAATCTAGAATATTATAGAATAATTCTAAAATATTTTTCAAATAATTTTGCTAAATAAGACATATAAGTCAAACATATTTTTTAAATTCTATGTTACAGGACATTTATTATAATGGCATAAAATCAAGATGCTAAAGTGAAGCATTTACTTTCAAGAAAAGACATAGCAGGAAAATACAATAGTAAAGTTGGCTTCATAAATGGTTATTCTCCAAAAAAGATTGTTCTAGAGGAGATTTCTAGGAAGAAGGTACATTAATTTGACTTTATCCCTTGTGATTAGAAAAAAAAATGGTGGGAATTGTTTTGAGAAATTTTAAGAGCGGTCCTTTTTGGCTTTTATTTTTTCTTCTCAAAGCAGCACTAACTAACAAATAACTCTAACATAAATCCCCCTGAGGAAAAAGAAAATGCATCTTGCAGAAAGAAATTGGCAAGGGTGGGGCAATTTTACAGATTTTGGGGTCCTTTAAAATCAGTGTAATTTGTAATCCTAACACTTTCCCCTGTACATACTATTTTGACGGCCCTCTTTTGTAAAGACGTTAAAACAGATCTCTTATCACAAGAAAACACATTGTTTGAAATACTGCTTTTTTTTAAAAAAAAAAGAAAACTCATTTCTGCCCATTCAAAAGAAAAATATTTGAGGGCAAGTATGTGACTGTAATAAAGAGAAAGTCTCTCTCTGCTTTTCATCTGCAGAGCACTCTAGCTAGCAGTGTTTCAAAAGACGATTTCTTTTTAAAGTTATTATATTTTTGTGCTTTTATTGTCAACATTGTACACTTTTAGGATGGTTGGTGTGTTCACAAGCTCAGCTTCTTTTGTGAATATTGCAAGATGAAAGTTATATTACAACTTCAGACCATTAATTTTGTCTCAAATTCTTCTTTAAATTAATGCCCGTTATTATCAAATTTGACCTCTTTCTGTAAGTGGGAAAACTAGAGTTAGTGTAATGTATGGATCAAATAGTCCTTTAACAAGGTGCTCTCACAGGGGTTCCAGAACCACCCACTTGCCCAAAATATGTCTCTTACTGTCTTATCCCAGTACCATTAATTATTTATTTCTCGGGACTACTCTCTGTGTCTTCAGTGATCTCTTATCAAAATGAAATCCCTCCCAAGTCAATGAGATAGAACCCACGGATCAGTTATCAACCTCTTAACAGAGATGAGTTTGTCCACCTGCTTTGGTCCATGCGGAAAGCAGAGAAGAAAGGACATGGGAAAGGGATGCTTTATTGGACGTGAAAAATAAAGGTTTCCAGCCACGAAACTTGGGTGAGGTGTTACTGTGATCCTGAGCTACTGGAAGGTGACTTGAAAGCTCACTTTGTTCATGGTTGGGGGGTAACAGAACCTCAAGAGAGGAGAGCAGAATTATGAGTTCTTCAGGCAAGGGTGGACCATGTCTTATTTGGTGCCTAGTATGTGTCCTAAATGATGAAAAAGTTAGAGAAAGCCAAAGAAAATTTCATCTTCTGTGCTTAACAGTTTTACCAACTTTATCACTTGTAATAGGTCCATAGGTCTATCACAACAATAAAATAAAACCCTTTTTAGCCCTTTCTTCTGGTTTCTGTTTAGCTGAACTAGGCAGGGTTAACTTTTCTACTCAGTGGATCCAATTACTCCTTTTCTGGAAATACATCTCCACAGGATTTTATTCGAAACTTTTTGTTGTGTCAGGTCAGCCTTAGGAAAGCACTCATTCTAGTTCATTCCAGGACATTAATTAGCCCAAAATGTTTACTTCTATAACACCTCACAGATTTCCAGGCCCGGGTTCCCCACCAAATATCACATATTGAGTAGATATCAAATAAAGCAAAGAGGCTGCAACTGTCTCTTATGCTTCTCCAAGATTTGTTGGCTCCGTTTTGGGCCACCCACATGTTGGGTGGTTCTTAAAAAGGGTAGCAGATACCCATAGCATTATCTTTAGAGAACTATGATACGAAAGAATGCTGTTGGCTTTCAACAAGGTCAGTATGCGACGGGGTGATTGAAGAGCACCTCTGCATTTTTAGAAAATGACAGTCAATTACTTTGTTTTAATTTTCATACCAGCATGCCCTTGACTTAGGCTGTGTCTGCTTCTACAGAGAGACCCCTACTTTAAAATATTCCAGCATGCAATAATTTGTGAAAACATTCCTTTCACCAGCTGGCTGCTTGTTCAAACTGGCCGCATGACTAAGTCTCAGCTACTCATACCACACAGTAGGATGACCAAAATTGTATTTTATATATTTATGTTTACTGGGATACATTATTAGCACTTATTTTGTTAAAATCTCCGTGTTAGAGATTCAGGGTCATTTACTTCATCAGAGTTAGCAATAGTATTTCGGGGTTAGGGTTAATTTGGGGACTGGAAAATGGAGCCACGTAAAGCTCCTCAGTGAATGAAGAGTCCAGTCTTTTAACTCAAGAATTAATTTGGAAGCTCAAATTATTTCCAACAAACCATCTTGTTTTCTGCTGATGTTAAAGTTCGAATCGTTTTTAAAATTCAATTTAGCAACTACTGCAGCCTTCCAAAGGAAAAAAAAAAAAACAACAAGAAGAAACTGCCATTTTCCCAATCTGCAATCCAAGACTATTAAATTTCTTCTATGACCCATTCTAGGAAGTTTCTCCTCGTAGTGTTGTTACGCACCTGCTTAATCCAGAACCGATTACACATTTTCAGAGTCCAGAGTGCTAACCATCCCACCATGGAACCTCGCCGATGACACATTTTCAGTGTCTACAGTGCTAACCATCCCAACTCGCTGATTACACATTTTCAAAAGTACAACAACCTAAGGGAAGCCCTAGGGTAGCAGGCGTGAGCACTGGCCTCCTCACTCCAAGAACCAACAGTCATTGCTACAGAAAAAAACCCTATGACTGTAGCCATAGAGCAGGTGCTGGCACTTTCCTCCATCCAAATTTAGTTTTTTTTTCCCCACGTAAATTAGTTGGTATCACGCATTGTTTGTGTTGGGGTGGGAGTTTTGATTGAGAATTTTTGTCATGATCTGTTGTCAGGGACAAACACTGACCTGTAAATTGAGAACAGAGAAGAAGGCGGAGAGCCCATGTCACAACTTGCCTGCAGGAACCTGAGCCTACCCCTCTCCGCTAGGTGTACCCACAGGTTTTTTGTAATCCATCACCTTGATTCTTATCTCCTGTTTCCTAACTTGGCTTTCTTGTGTTTTATTTCAATTCCCTTTACCAGATTTGCTGCTTTTAAACTCGTTAGCTTAACAGTAGCAGCCTGGACTCACATTCCTAATTTCTGTCTTATAAAGGCCATTGCTTTTGATATTCTCAGTCTCAGGTTGTGGCCCAACTATGGTCCTCTCCACCACACCAACTCTGCAGGAAGGACAAGAGACTTGTTTCTGACAAGGTCACCCATAATGTCAGTTGTTGAAATTCCTTGTTACTACATTTGGATTTTAAAATGAAATGTAGGTATCTCTCACCTGTAATCCCAGCACTTTGGGAGGCCGAGGCAGGCGGATCACCCCAGGTTAGGAGTTTGAGACCAGCCTGGCCATTATGGTAAAACCCTATCTCTACTAAAAATACAAAAAATTAGCTGGGCGTGGTGGCCGGTGCCTGGAGTCCTAGCTACTAGGGAAGTTGAGACAGGGAAATTGCTTGAACCCTGGAGGCGGATGTTTCAGTGAACCGAGATCGTACCACGGCACTGAGCGACAGAGCAAGACTCCATTTCAAAAAAAAAAAAAAAAAAAAAAAAATGGAATGTAGGTATCAGTGAAAACAGAATAAGGAAAGTAGTATTTATTATCTCACACTCCAATGGTATCGTTTTATTTTTTTGAAGTGTGAGTCATTCACAACATACTCTGGTTTATTTTCTCAAACCCCTGCTGCACAGACAGCACAGAACAGAAAGTAAAATTATGACAAAGTAAAGTCAACAGTTGGTAGGAATTTCTATTTTTGTTTCCAAAATGGGGGAAAAAATAGATCTTTTAAAATCACGGCATATAATGTGATCAAGAAAAAAAAAAAAGGAGCACTGAAAAAAAAAAGATTAAAAATAGCTCAGTGGCAATTTAATAACTGACGGGACTTATCCTATGTGCTGGAATGAGTTTAAAACCTTTACCTGCTGTCACTCACACCATACAGATTTAGTGTCCATAGCTGAAACCTAACATCGGATGCAGAAGTATGTGATTATGATTCATTGATTCATCTTACAAATGCATTCCTCTGCTTAATAAGTGTCATACTATTTGTTTAAAGGAAATAAGAATCCTCAAGTTTGGAAGGGTAAAAAAAAAAAGACTCAGGATGAGAAAGAGCTGAAATACATGTGTACAAATAGCATTAGGACACCTGAAGGTAATCAGATCTGCACCTGGTATTCAACAAACTGTAGGTCAGGTGTTCTTCACATAGAAATGCTTTAAAAGTGAGGAGGTTGGTGGGAATCCTATATAATCAGCCACTGTCAAAGCATAAAAAAGAAAAATATCTCCCCTATGAAAAGAAGAGCAGAGGCAACCTATGCCATTGAATCCTTGTCTCTTGGATTCCCTTCTCTGCTCCCATAATTCAAAACATGCAGGCAGCAGGCTGTACAGATGGAGACACAACAGCCAGAGTCCACGTGGAGCATTAGAGATCTGGCTAGTTGTCTAGTTAACAGTCAGCTATTTTTGGATAATACCCACAGTTGTTTTTGCAAAAATGAAAAAAAAAAGATGGCTTTATCTTGAGTTCAGTATACAAAAGTATTTGCACAGGTTGGTGCTTGAACATGAGCCATTTTTCTCAATTTTAGATTATGTGCTGATTATCAAGCTGACTTCCTTTGAAATCAACAGCAAATAGACCCTGTTGAAAAGACACTATGGGTAACGTTAGTAACATATTACAGTTTTAGGTCCCAAAAGAAATGTTTTAGGTACTGTTTATTATTTGCGTGTAGTTTTGTTGTTTTTTACTTTGGACAAACAGATGGCAGAGTGACTTAGAGATCTCCTTGCATGTCATACCCACACATTGTACTAGGTACAGAGGAGGGACTATGTAAGTCTGTACTCATCAAAACGATGGGCTGGGATTCCTCAGCCGGCAGGCAACACTGGGGAGAGTTAATAGAAGTTGGGAGCTTAATGAGGCTTGATTCATTTAGGTAGTAAAATGATGCGGGGAAAGAAGCAACTGTATGAGATTGACAAGTATGTTTTTTGCAAAACATTTTTTATACATATAGTTATGTCAGCAGATATTTAACTATCTTTTATGCTATAAATCAGTTTACTAATCACAAGTCTTCAATCAAGTAACTAGACTGACAATCACATTAGTGTATTTCCCAAAAGCAAGTCTTGAAGTTATCTATGATGGTTTTAACAAAATAAAAGAAACAACTTATTATCTTCATTTAATGCCTTTGCCAGCACTATGTCCTACTTCCCAGTGACACACACATATACACACACACACAGACACAGACAATCACATAATCCTTGCTCTTAAATTGCTTATAAAACAATAGGGAGGAAAAGACAGAGGTAAAATAACCCATTTTTATAAGGAAAATACAAACACTATGCTTTAGATGTTTCAGTAGAAGAAAGAGACACGTTTGGGTGGAGAAATGAGGAAGTATTTCATGGATAAGAAAGATTGTGAAATGGGTCTTCAAAAGATGGGTAATATCTCAAATGGTAAAGAAGGGAAGGACATTTCAATAGAAAGTGCCATTAGCAAAGGAATGACAGTGGAGATGTATTAAATATGTTTAAGAAATGATTACTAAGCCAATCTGGATTGGACGTGAGGGTTGTGATTGGTAGGTGATTATAGAAAGCTGGAAAGGTAGGCTGAACCGTGTTCTGGAGGGCCTTGGATAGCAGGCAAATGCAACTACAGTCATGACTCTTGTTTCAGAATTGGACAATTCTAAAGAGTTTCTAATTGTCTCATAGCAATCCATGTCTGACATTTCTATTCCATTATTAGTCATGACCCTTAATTAATATAACCTGCCATCTCTAGAACATGAAAATGTTATCGTACAGGCCAAAGGATTCCTCTAGCCTTGATTATTGTTACCTTTCCAAAGACATTATCAAGGTCACGTGTTTTGTTAGATTTTGGAAAGTCAGCTCTCAAGGGCAAACCTGAGGGTTTGCTAGTTGCCAGTGAACTCTTGCTAGTTTATCCTGCATCAGACATGAGGGTCAGCTCAGTGCCAGTTGCTTGGGCAATTTTATTGCCAAGATGCCAGTAAATTAAAGTGGTGAAGTACTTGGTCTCTCCATATATCCTAGACACTAGCCTGTGTTTATTGCATTTTATTCTAATGACATTTAAAAGGAGGGAAACAAAAGACCTCCTAATCTTGTATCCAGTTGTTCACCATTCATTTATTTGCAGAGTATTTGGTTAGTTTTTTCATTATTCTCTATTTTTCTTTATTATTTCCATTTAAAACTTTCCAATGTACCAATTTTGCAAGTGTTCATTCCTTTTTTATACTCTTACTGTTTTTTACTTAATGTAATTATTTTCCTGGTAGAACATGATTCTAGGAAAAGATTCAGATTGTTTTAATTAAAAATCAATTATACTTTGGATAAACTAAGAAGTTTGTCAAGCTTCTTAAAAGGATAAGACCCAATTAATTTAAAAATTTGAGTACACATACTGTGTTCGATGGCTTGAATCTAAACCCAAAATTGAAGTGACCATTCAGAAATCAGACCACTTATTTATATTAATTCTGTGAAATAATTATATTTGGCCAAATTAAGCAACTTTTAACTCAAACATGTACTCCAGAAGACATACTATAACACATGTGGCTAAGTGACATCAATTCATGCAATTCTGTCACTTTATCCTTAGTAATGCTGCTCTCCTGCCTTTCCCGTTCTCTGTGGATTGTTGTGGGAATAGACTACTATGTATTTATAAGAGTAAATATCTATCAAGGTTTGTTGGGTCTTGATGAATTCAATACTAGTAGTGTTTACAAGACTGTCTGGATTTCATTATGGTGGGGAATATTATATTGCCCCTGATTGCTGTCTCTTATTTTAACAAGCAAAAAGGAGAGTAAGTATGTGATCTCTGGTGTACTGTCGCCTCATTGATAGCAGTTATGGGCACTTTCTTGAGAAATATGTGATGATGACCTACCAAATCTCTCAATAATCCTCAGTGAGTGTCTCTGTGCCGCAGGAGTTGGCCACTAACCAAGAAGTGGGCTCTCCTAATTTCACAGATCAAGAAAAGCAAGTAAGTGGATGTAAAGATATCCAAGACAAAGGGTGACGGGGACAAAAATTGCTAATGTCTTTTCCCATATGCTTTGTCTAATGGAGAAATAACCAATTCCCTTCTGCCTTGTTATCCTAGTGAAACAATGGAAGAGTTACCTCCCCTCTTGCCCAGCAGCATAAATAGGAAAAAAAAGCACCTTAAACTTCACCTTGGTTTCATTTGGGTTTGGTTCATCATTGGTCAATTTCAGTATTATTGTTTTGATAAGTACATACATTTCTTTGCTGATTTTTTGTCTCCTCGAAACAATGTAGCTTATCACTCTGTTTAAAATACTAATAATAAAAGAGTGGAAGCCTATGAAACAGGTGCTGTTGGAAGGGTAAAATTGAATGCTGTGTGCTCCAAGGTGGCCTGTGCAGGCAACAGGAGTAATAGGAATGATTAAACCCTGTCGGATGGGGTTAGGTTTTTAGAGCTTTCTTGCCTCATGACAGGCTGTGACAGCCGAGTGGCACTGAAGCAGAACAAACTCCGATGGCAGTTTGCTGTGAGCAGTGCAACTGTCAAAACTGCTGTACGAAAGCAAATGTTAGGGCTAACAACCAGCAAAGTTTGCAACCTGACTACTCACATGCTGATGGCCAAAATGTCTTCACAAGTAAACTCCAGGTTATTCTCCTGTCTAGGGCATTTCACTACTATGCTCAGGACTGCCTAGCTCCTTCTATGCCCTGGGGATTGTCAGCTTTCCATATTAGAACAAAGCATTCTTTCTTTGGAAAAGTACTAGCTAATCCTCCTATATTCACATAGAGTACTAATATACATGTATGATCCATACACGAAAGTACTAGCTAGTCCTCCTATATTCACATAGAGTACTAATATACATGTATGATCCATACACGAAAGTACTAGCTAGTCCTCCTATATTCACATAGAGTACTAATATACATGTATGATCCATACACGAAAGTACTAGCTAGTCCTCCTATATTCACATAGAGTACTAATATACATGTATGATCCATACACGAAAGTACTAGCTAGTCCTCCTACATTCACATAGAGTACTAATATACATGTATGATTCCTACACAATTTATTGTATTTTGTGTTGAGGGCGATCACAGGCGATCCATAAAGAGAAACCCTGTCCATGTGTGAAATCTAGTTCCAATTATGTTGCTGTGAGACTAGGTTACAGCACAGATGTGAACCTGCCATCACAAATAGGGTGAAATACTTCACACCCAAAGCTGAAACAGTGAACTGAGCATTGTCACCAGTTTCTTGAAAAGTTGAAAAAAATTACTTTACACCCATGTGGTTTCACAGGTTTTTATTAGAAGCCACAATACACACTTTTCACTAGCAGTAAATGAGAAACCTTCCAATATTGTAAAAGTGTGGGGGGAGTTCTCAGTCTCTGTCATCTTATGGGGATTCTCCCATTGAGTTTCCATAGGTTGCAGAGAATGACGAGGTTACCCAGGGTCTGTATCATACGCGGACTCAATTTTAGCATTGCATGCTGTCATATGCCTCATGTTTTGGAGAGTCCAAAAGGGAAGGTGTAATTCAAGCCTGAAATCGTCAGGGTGCTGGATGTCTTACCTTCGATGAGATCAGACTGTCCAAATGTAGTAGAAACCAGGAATTCTTTTCAGATCACAAAATCAATTTTTTTCTCTAAAAAAGCTCATCTGAAAGGCCTCATGCATACATTCCTACAGGCTTTAACAAGCTGGTGTACGCAACACAGTAGTGTTTACAGTAAGCAAAAGGGTTACCACTCACATCTAGTTTGTAAAGGTAATGCCCATTAATTTATAAAATATCTCTTGAATGAAAAACAATCTACCCATACCTGTGTGCCCAAAATAATCATGAGACCGATGATTTAAAAGTTTCATCTCCCTTACCTGCAGCTGAAAGGGCAAACACTATCATTCCACTTTTACTGTTAGAAAGAAGAACATATTTTTTAAAGGGTAGTAAATTAGCTTGTGCTGGAAGCATCTATTTTCTTGCCTTCATCGCTGCCAACTCCCTCTGTTTTCTTTGATCTATGATTTGCAAGCTACTATTATTATTTATGTGTTCTACAATTACGACCAGTGACACCTCCCCTTCTCCAGCCCTAAGCCACAAATATGAAAGGAGTAAATGCTGTTTATTGTGACAGTCTGCCTTTTGTGTGGGGAACAATGACAAACTGCACCACTGACAGCTCGCTACTGTTTTTACTGCAGCTCCCCACCTCACTTCCCCAGTGCTCTCCAGAATGTGACGATGGATGGACTTGAATAAAAATGTTTAGTGAGAATCTGTTGCATGCATTTACCTCCCAATGAGCTCCTTTGGGGACACGTATTGGATGAAGGACAGAAGGCCCAGCAGCAGCATAAGGACAGTTAAAAGTTTTTGCACATCTTCGGGGGAAGGGGGAAGGAGGCTTCTTAGCTTGCTCAACCAAGATCTCTAACCACTGATGTGCTTAACTTTTTAAACATATTTTATTTTAAAATCACACAGTGTAAAGATAATGTGAAGAGGGGATGCAGATCACAGCCTTTATGAATTTTTGGAAAGATTCCCATTTCCTCAGCCTGGGAACTTTCCTCACAGCAGCAGTTGCATAGAAGAATTGGAAGGACCAAAATGTTTGAGGTTTTCCAAAGGACCTACACTAATTAGCTTTTTAAGCTGTGTTAAGATGCTATGTTTACAGGATAATTGCACCTTACGGAACAGAATCGATTAATAAATAAAAGAATCACTGCGATTTTTGTATACCCAACTTTGAGCTAAGTGCAAGCTTGTAAATATTTGACAGCCAGCCTGCTTTCATCTGATGTCATTACACAGGAAAGATTACTAAAAGCCAGCACCTACATAGGGCCTCACAAAGAGATTACATTTGAGGATATGTGGTTCTGTTTCCTCTTATTTTCAGTGGTTTGTGAAAAGAATATTCAACACCCTCTGGAATTCCACTTTAAAATAAGTAAATTTTTAAAAATCAACCGTGTCTTCTACCAAGTTTCTATTTTAGGAAACACATTAAAAAATCAATACCAACTCTTTCCATTGTTAAAAAAAACTCATATTTTACAAAAATTGTTTAAGTGTTTTATTTTCATTCTTTGACATAAAATCTTCTACCAGTAGCTCTTAACTATTCATAATACAATGTAACCATTTAAAATCTACTGCCTATAACAGTTGCTTCACATAATTTTCCTTTAATGAAAGGCAGGGAGCAGGGGAGGTTGGAGAGAGATAGAGAGTGCAAAATGAGTTAAAAGAAACTTAATGAACTCAGCAAAAGTAAGAATTAAAGAAATGAGAAAATTAAGTAGTATATAATATTAAATAGTTTATTAAAGGTGTGAGAATGAAATGAAATTCATGTGATAATAAATGAAAATGAGGTTTCCAATAGAGGGACAAAGACTTTTAGATTGGGATGAAAGACAAAACCCATCTGCTTGTAAAAAGCACATCTAAAATAAAGCTTTAAAACATGTTTGAAAGTATAAGCATAATTAAGAAGTGCCTGGTACATGTAAAAACCAAAAAAAGTTGGAGTTGCTTTATCAATATCATCTCAAATGGAACTCAAGATTATAGCCATAGAACAAAAGGAGAATTACCGAAGTAGAAAATGTTCTATTCATAAACATGAAGGACTATATACGTATTTGCACCAAGCAATATAGCCATAGAATACATAATGCAAACTTCCAGAAATGCAATTGGATAAAACCAACTGATAAATAGGGATTTTGTTTGTAAAATTCTAAGAGTTGTAATTAAGTAAAGAGGAAAAAAGCAAGGATTTAAATAATGCGATCAACAGATTTGTGTGTGTGTGTGTGTGTGTGTGTGTATGCATGTGGATAAAAGTAGGTAGAGATATGTTTAGTAAATAATTACATCATACTTACATCAAGAAAGCCATGCTGGTTTTCTTCTGGGGTTTGACATACCAACTTATAAACTCTTCCTAACAGCCTTTTATAGATAGAAAACTGAGGCACTGACTGAACAGGTAAGTTGCTTAATACTCCATGGCCAGAGAGCAGCAGAGCCGATAGGTCTGGCTCTAGGGCATATGGTCTTAAGACTCAACCACCATGCTGCCTACGGAGAATATATGCACTTATCTTATTCCATGAAAAAAATATTAAAAACTACTCATGAATTTGATGAAACAAATTTTAACAAATTTCAAAACATAGAGATTTACAGACCATATATTCTAACCATAAGCCAGTCAGACTAAAAGTCACCAGTGGAAAGATTTCCCCCTCTTCCTCCAAAAAAAATCTCCACATATAGATTTAACAATCTATTATAATTAATTTCAGAATCAAAACAGGATCCCCAGACTAAGATTAAAAATAATTTAGCAGTTAAATCTGCCATAATCATTCCCCTTATACATGACACTTCTCACTCCCCACTCTATTGTTTTTAAACTGCTAATACAATTTCTAAATATTCCCCTAATTCCCTTTATTTGCACTAATCTAGTCACTTAGGTATATCTATGTTGAATTTAATAGACCACGATTGTATAGTGTCCCACTGTTAACACAGAATTAATTTTATACCTTTGTAAGTATATATTATTTGTAGTTTAATTTCTCCTAAGTTGGACCCATTATGGTTATGATAGTGGGATATATGACCTAAAAACTTCAATCAGTCCCAATCCAGGAGGCATTTTAGAGCTTCAAGGGGGAAGGTAGGGCTTCCTCCTCACTTCTGAGAAGTTTGGTAAGTAGGATATGGTAAATTTGACCAACTAGCTGTTATTCCCTTGTGATCTGCCTGCCCTTGATGACTACTACCTTCCTCTTCTTCTCCATTGAGAATCATATGGTTGATGATTATTTCTTCTGACATCTTATTACCTTCCTTACCCTAGGTTTTAACCCATGAGGATTATTATACTTTCTTTGATTTTTTTCTTCCATTATCTCCCCCACCACACACACACACACACACACACACACACACACACACAATCATTTTGGTAAGTCTGTTCTATAAATTATCATTCATGATTAATTTAGTTGTTCATATTTTAATCAAATTATTCTAAACATCTCTATATTACCAGTTGCTTAGTCAAGGCGAGAGTTCACGGTTTTATTGATCTTTTTATTTTTACTATCAATTATACTAAGCTGGTAGGGAAAAACCTCATCATTATCAGTCTTACAGTGTATTACCATTGTCACGGTTATTGATGGCTAAAATAAAAATCGTGCTCATACACGAGAGATGAATCATGTCTCATAACTGCCGTATAAAGTAAATAGCAAGTTAGCGTGGTGACATTTCAGAACAAGGTCCAACATAAACAAATGTGAAGCACTAAATGAGCTACTTAGGTCACTTATTTGTGCACAATAAGATAAGCACTGGTAATTTGCATACCATAATTCACCATTAAAATAAAATGGAGAAATGACTCATATTCTCTGAAGCCTTTATCATGAATAATGGGCTTACTAGAAAAAGAATGATCCATTTTGAAAACTGATTTCAACCTACTTCTCTACAACCACATTCCACTAAATTTAGACATCTAAAAATAGATCTATAATTCTAACATCACATCTAAAAACTGGTGATTTCATTATGAACCATATTATAGTTATTTTATTTGGTTCTTCACAAAGATGTTTGAAGAAATCTTTATGTGATTTACCAAACGTTTTCAATTACATACTGCTTCCTATCGGGTATTCCTAAGCACTGGGCATATATGCTACATATTCAGACTTAGGGGAAGATGAGAGATAATCTATTTTAAAATGTCAAGCACATTGCCTGGCACATAGGTTTTAAAATTTAAAGCATGAATCTAAGTGTACAATATGTTTGTGTCATTTGAAATATAAATTACCCATCATCTTAAATACCAATTCAAGAAAATACTTCCGGTCGGGCGCGGTGGCTCACGCCTGTAATCCCAGCACTTTGGGAGGCCGAGACAGGCGGACCACGAGGTCAGGAGATCGAGACCATCCTGGCTAACACGGTGAAACCCCGTCTCTACTAAAAAACAACAACAACAACAACAACTAGCCGGGCGAGGTGGCGGGTGCCTGTCGTCCCAGCTACTCGGGAGGCTGAGGCAGGAGAATGGCGGGAACCCGGGAGGCGGAGCTTGCAGTGAGCTGAGATCCGGCCACTGCACTCCAGCCTGGGTGACAGAGCGAGACTCCGTCTCAAAAAAAAAAGAAAGAAAGAAAGAAAAGAAAATGCTTATAGGACATAATCACTCTTTATAATAATATCTTTCCTTTGATTGTCAAGTTGTAGTGGCCACTTTGTTGGTCCAGTTGGACTCACTGGATGGTACGTTCTCACGAGCAATTCTTGTTTACCAGCACATGTGAGCAGCACCAACCACTCCGTCAATATTGTAGCTATTAGGAAGTTTTTTTTACAGAATTCAGGAGGGAGCAAAAGAAGGAAACAGGTTGAAATTGCCCCCTGGGTCACTCTGAAGTGATGTGAAAGGTGAAATTTCTTCTGGTCTAATGGGTGGAATTTTTCAAGGATGGACTCCAGGTGCCTGGTAGTAGAATGAGACTCCGAGTTCCTGGACAGTCTCTCCCTCACTGCCAAGCATGAATTGGACAGGATAAAAGTTTGAATGAATGAATCAGTGAATGAAACAAAATCGAAAGGAAACATACTTTATAACATGTGAAAATTAAATGAAATTCAAGTTCTATCGTTCGTAAATAAATTTGTATTGCAACAGAACCACACCTATCACTTATATTATCTATGGCTGCTTTTATTGCTACGTCTTCAGAGTCGAGTAGTCACAACAGACACTGAATGCCTTGCAAAGCCTAAAATATCTACAATCTGGCCCTGTACAGAAGAAACTTGACAACCTCTGTCCTAGATGATAAATATCCCTTTTAGCATTAATTCAGGTTAATTCTAAAACAAAGTCAAAATTATTTGGCAAAATCAGGTTACTGTTTATTAGGAAAAGCCCCTGCGCCATATGTGGATTCATTTCTGTTCCACCTGGATTTCCACCCCCGCCCCCACGTCCATACTCCAATCTGTTTTGGGAGGCCTTGATGCTTAATGCATCATGCTCTCAGTTAGAAAAGGTCACTATGAGTCAAGCCAGCCAAGATTTGAAGACTCCATCATAGTGGCAGTTGATTTGGGATGACTATTTTGCTTTAGGCAAGCAGGTCGACTTCATTTTTGACTCAACTAATGAGAGTGCTAAGAGTTTAACTTTGGCTGAAATCCAGCTTCCTCAATTTTGGGGTGAGAAGCAGGGACTGACAAAAAGTCGTGTTTCTTTCCACAGCATCAAAACTGGTCAGGACACTACTGCAAAATGATCAACATTTTTACCCCATTATCAAAACTTTTTCTTTACCAGTGACTTTTACAACTTGAACCAATTACTGTTCAAGTACAGCAACTAGAGAATGATATGACTGGACATGGTGCCAGATTCTTGATTAGTTTTTAGCTCTCTAGTTGTATTTGAATTAAAGTAGGAAAGCTATTATTACATGGAAGACTTTTAGGTAAAATTACAGTAAAATGGATAGCTCTGCCTTACAATTTACATATTAGAGACAGTGGTACTAAAAAAAACAGGATTAATACATATTTATTACCAATATATATTCTACTTTCAGGGGAAAAATTCACATAATGGAAAAATATGATTGAAACCTTGTGAAACAAATATGACAAATATATAATACTTTCTGTTACATCTCAGCAAGTGGATGATGATTGATGACTATGAATGACAACAACTATTTATATTTGAAACAAAAATAGGAATCTTCTTTTTTGTCTAAGAAATTGATGGACTACTGCGGAGAGCTAAACTACTGTTACAAAAAATAAGAGAATTTTACTAAAGGAATTGTTGCATGAGGTCAAGAAATTTGACCTTCGTATTGTAAATGGTAAATGCATTGGATTGGTTCTAGTGTTCACTCCAGTTATCTTCTTAGTCATCATCATCATGTTAATCATCTTTGTCTTCAATACCATAGTCATCAACATCATGTTTATCAAATACCCCTAAAACAACACAATTTCCCACATAAAGTGTCAATAAACAATAACTCTTGGACGAAATCTGGTCCATCATCTGTTTTTATATGGCCCATGGGCTAAGAAATGTTTTTTATTTTTATATAATTGAACAAAATAGAAAGGAAATATACTTTGTAACATGTGAAAATTATATGAAATTCAAGTTCTATCATCCATAAATATTTTGTATTGCAACAGAACCACACCTATCACTTATATTATCTATGGCTGCTTTTATTGCTACGTCTTCAGAGTTGAGTAGTCACAACAGACGCTGTATGCCGTGCAAAGCCTAAAATATCTACAATCTGGCCCTGTACAGAAGAAACTTGGCAACCTCTGTCCTCGATAATAAATATCCCTTTTAGCACTAACTCAAGTTAATTCTAAAACAAAGTCAAAATTATTTGGCAAAATCAGGTTACTGTTTATTACAGGAATACTTAATTCGTGAACTTTAACTTACGTTCTTATTCAATTGTGGAAAACTTTTATGAACGCAGAGAGTATGTTGACATACACATTGGCAGAACTGTTATAGATCATTTTGATTATGACTTTCTATACAGCCAGTGTTTGTTGCCTAGAGCTGATTTGTCCAACTGAAAAATATAAATGAGTAATTTTTATTATTCTGTTTCCTTTGTTATAGAACAGTATACATGTAGTGGAACAATTCAAACTTGACTCGGGGCTATATTACAATATTCTCCTCCTCTAAAAGAAAGATTTTTTCAAGGGGAAAATTCAAATTAATACTTCATTTGTTATGTCTTTTTTAACAAAAGAAGAAACTTCATATTATAGTCACAAATTGTAAATGTCCTAATAATTATAAGACATACAATAAGAGAGAGAAACAGAAGAAGGCAGAGATTTGTTGATGCGTGGTTAGCAAACATGGTAAAAGGATGTAATCTCAGAAGGCCTTCTCACACTTCCCTTTGATTTACCTGCTTCCACTCCAGTGCGTGTTGCTGCCTTTTAAAAAGTCTCACTTTATGACACAGAACACCCATCATGGAATTTTGTAAGCAATAGTGATTTTCTTTTTTTTTTTTTTTTTTTTTTTTTTTTTTTTTTTTTTTTGAGACGGAGTCTCGCTCTGCCGCCCAGGCTGGAGTGCAGTGGCCGGATCTCAGCTCACTGCAAGCTCCGCCTCCCGGGTTCCCGCCATTCTCCCGCCTCAGCCTCCGAGTAGCTGGGACCACAGGCGCCCGCCACCGCGCCCGGCTAGTTTTTTGTATTTTTAGTAGAGACGGGGTTTCACCGTGTTAGCCAGGAGGGTCTCGATCTCCTGACCTTGTGATCCACCCGCCTCGGCCTCCCAAAGTGCTGGGATTACAGGCTTGAGCCACCGCGCCCGGCCAAATAGTGATTTTCAATGGACTCTTCTAACATCAACAACAACCAACGAAAGACCATTGATTTTAGAATATCTAAGCTTTGAGTAATTATTTTAGAGTAGGTACTTTATCTGTCCATTTTATGGTCCCTGTGGTTGGTAAATCCACTGTAACTTATTCACATTCTGCACATGATTGTAAGAATTATTTTTCAGCAACTATTCCACCAGAAGATAGTGCTTTCATAATTGTTTACCTAAAACCTTTATGAATTATTAGAGAATGAGTGTACCTATGTGACTTTGTTGTTTGTTTGTGATGGGGTCTTGCTCTGTTGCCAGATTGTAGTGCAGTAGTACAATCTCAGCTCACTGCAACCTTCCCATCTCAGGCTCAGGTGATCTTCCCAGCTCAGCCTCCCAAGTAGTTGGGACTACAGGTGCACGCCACCAAGCCCGACTAATTTTTATTTTTATGTTTTGTAGGAAAGAGGTCTCACTCTTTTGCCCAGGCTGGTCTTGAACTTCTGGGCTCAAGCGATCCTCCTACCTCAGGCTCCTAAAGTGCTGGGATTACAGGCATGAACCACTGTGCCCAGCAGCGTGTGACTTGGAACATGATCCAGAATCATCATGCTCCCTAAGAATGATTTTTCAATTTAAATTTACTTAGGACACTTCCTTTGAAAGAAAAGCAGAATTAGCTATTTTTAGTTTTTCCTATGCTATTTGATTCAGAAAGATGTACCCGAGCTTTGTGTTTTTCCCAACAAATTTCTATTTTGTCCTGTTACTTTGTTCTTAACAAAATGCTTTGCATGGATCTCTTTTATTGATTGTGAGGTCTGATCTCTTGGGAAATGTTTATTATGTGTTATGTGTAAAGTTGATATATGTATGATCATAAAAAGCAGGATCTGTGATGTGAAGTCCTTTGAGTGTGATAGTGAAAAAAAGGGATTATTTCTTACTTCATAAAAATCATTTCTTTCTTGCTCATTTGAAAAGAAATGAAGCATTCATAGAATTACCACATTGATATTAATGATTACTACAATAACCTGCTATGAATCTCTGATTTCATGACTGAAGAATAAAAAAACAAAAGAAAAACACAATATATTGTTACATATGGTAAAACATTATGTAAGATGACTTCACAAATGTTGATTCAAAAAGAAGCAAAGTGTTTTCAATTACTTTGGGGAAAAAACAGCTACTTTCAAGTCAAATCATCATAATATGCTGCTAAGCTTCCCTTTGGTCATCAATGAGAATTGAAAAATACATACATAATGAGATACAATATCTAAACACTTATATTGCAGAGTATGTGGAATTATGTTCAGATTAAACCCCCATCATCACCACCAAAATGCAGTACAGCTGCAATCTTGGAGGGAAAAAGTTTAGAAAGGAAAATAAATGTTATCAATCCTGTTATTATTTGCCATAATGTAAAGACAATACAGTGTGGAAGAGGCACTACTGTAGTTTAACATATATATCTGCATTAGAGTTTTATAAAGTGTTAAGTTATGTGGATTAGCAGGAAGCAGAAGAGGACAAGAAGTCAAAAAGCAGCTTTCATTCTGAAATGAGAACAGTGATCTACCTAGATTATATCAGAAAGAAGCTTGGGGAACATAATTCTGATGGAAAGGGTGGAAGTGTGTGAACTGAGGCTCTGAAATTTCTCGGCATGTTCGGGAGCCCTCATTTTGACTCCAGATGCGCCTCCATGCCTGGCTCCAGGAAGATACAGTTTCCTCTTATGAAGTACTGAGCCACTGGAGGATAAGAGCAGCAACTGGGATCCAAGTCTCTCCATAAATCCTCTGCACCAAAACTAGAAAGCAAACGTAAAGGACAGCAAATAAAACTTCATGCCTTTTGCATTACTAGGAGACAGAGTAAATTCCAAATTCCAGCAGGGCTCCTACCATTGCCACCCGCTGGCAGTGGATGTGGAGAATGGGGGAGTGGAGGCTTAAGTAACTCCATTGGAAACACAAGCAGCAGTGAAAAAAATTACTCCCAGAAAGAGAAAGTCCAATACTTGTTGCCAAAATAGTAAACACAGGCTAAAACTTGGTAGTTCACAGCACCAGGTACAGAAAAGCAGCTTGGGGTGACCAGAATGGAGGTGGCAGTCTCCAAGATCTATTTCCTCTGAGAAAAAAGGAATTGAATGGAAATATGTGGAAATATGTGTAGTGTACCACAGAAAATGAGAGTGAAGGGAAAGAAGTCAAAGAAAAATGATTCCTCAGAAGCATACTTTAAAAGGAAAACCACACAAACACTATACCAACAGAAGAGGTGTGTTTGAACTAGGAACCCTGACATAAAGTATGTAGGTATATAAAAAAAAAAAAAAAAGGAAAATTCTATTCAAAGACACTGTAAGGAGAAAACAGATCATGTAAATCAAAACATCAGCTTAGCAAAATTCTCTCCAAAACACCACCACAAAGCAGAATAGAATTTTGAACACAATACTCCAATTTGAATGTAGAATCATCAAACAAGAATTTGGAGATATTTTTAAAAATAGAATCAGAAATTCAAAACTTAAAACCAGAAACAAGAAAAAGAAAACAAAAACACATTCAATGAAATTCAAATAAATTCAAGAAATATATTGAAAGAAAAAACAAAACCATCTCATAAATAAGAAATAATTTAGTAAGTAACAAAGGGAGAATATATTCAAGTGCAAATCCAATAAGGAATTTATCATCAATCAACATAAGGTGGCTATGATTGTAAGCTGGAATCAAATGAGGTCCTGCAAGGAATAAATACATTATGATTTCCATTGAATGAATCATTTCAGTAGCACGTTGCTTTTCTTGTCTCTGTGGCCTATGTATATGACTTTTGAATGTGCGGCTTCAGAATCACCTGGCGGGGCTTAAGCTGTGGATCACTGGATCCTATTCCAGAGAGTCTTACTCAGTAGGTCTAGGAAGGGAACCAAACATTTATAACATTGACAAGCATCTCAGGAAATTCTGAGACAGGTGATTCATAGGCTGCAGTTTTGGGAAATATTGGTCTGTGAATTAGTTATTCAACTAATTGTGATTTTAGATAAATCCCAAACTGCTTATCTTCAAGGTATATTTTATTATGGTCTATTAATCTAAATGAGAAGGAGAAAATAATATTCATCTAATTAGGAAGATTGAAAAATTTAAGTGAATAAGAGGACATCTATGAATATAGTTAGGTATCCTCAGATTTAAGAAAAATCTATATGTGTAATTGATTGTAAATTTAAATTAATGCACATTGACAAGTAATAATTTTAATGTAAATGCAGAAGACAAATGCCTATTCAACTGAAAACTCTGGAAAAGATTATTTAAACCTTGGTCTGTAGACATGCAGGTGTGAATATCAAAAACTAGCCAATCTGACAATTATTTAGCAGAGTTTTGGATAAAGGTCATAAAGTACAATGATTTGACCTTTTAGACTATTAACTTTTAATCAGCAGTTCTCAATGAGGGGCAATTTTGTGCCCCAGGGGATATTCCCAATGTCTGGAGACATTTCTGATTGTCAGGAATTGAGGAGGGATTTGTGCTCTGCTACTCCTTCTAGTGAGTAGGGACCAGGGATGATGCTAACTGATCTAAAATTCACTGGACAGCTCCTCACAGCAAATTATCCAGCCCAAAATGTCAATAGTGCCAAGGTTGAAAAACTCTGCTTTACAGTTTTATTTTAATTATTGTGTGTGAAAACATTCTGTCTAAAACATTCAGACTCTTTACTCATAGTCTTAATGCAAAAATATGTCTTAGTTTTAAAGGCAGCATTGCAATTATTCAACACTAAAGTCTTTCTGAATGAACCAAAATGTTAGATAAATTCAGCGTTCCTTTATCATAGAGTTTTAGTTTTTTTCCCTCATTGGCATGGTATTATGTTATGATACCAGTGTCAATTTATATTACAAAATACTGTGCCTTTTTTCTATCAAACCAAAAGTTATTCATAAGTATGCTTTTATTATTATATTGGCTACATTCCTATCAAAGACACAAATATCAAATGATTTATTATGATGTGATAGCAGGAGACATAAAATATTTATAGCCCTCAATGTTTTCTCAATCTTACAGGCAATTAAAATATAAGAACAACATGAAAACATAAAATGTCTAGAGAAGATGAAACCCATCTTATCATCTTTCTCATTTACTTTATTTCCATTTCCTTTCCTTTTTTAAATCTTGACTTAGAAATTTTGTTTCATTGTGAACATTTGAAAGCTTTCAAGATAATGACCTTCATCGAAACTTAGTTCTTATTTTCAAGAGATTTTTTCTCTTTTAGCAAGGAGTGCTTATCTAAGCTTTTTGATATGTGAATTTCATTATGAAACTGATCATTGTTTGATTGGATTTTATAGGGTAGCCATGATATTAAGGGGGTCATTTAAGTCAGTTTTACTCCTTAGCTTTAAAAGATATTCATGCAGACAATCTAACTGAACTCTTGTGAAGAATCTGGAAAAAGCATAGAAATAGCAGTCGTGTGACTTAAGCCTTGGTCTGTCACTAACAAATGGCATATTAACCTTGGACATTAAACACTCTGGGCTTCAGTTTCCACATGCAAAGGAGAGATTGCTGTGTTTAAACTGTAAACTTTAGAATGACACAGCCTGGGTTTTATCCTGGCTAAATCACTTACTAGGTGTTGACCTTGGGCACTTTACCCGGGTAAGCCTCAGTGTCACCATCTATAAAGTGGATATAATAATGGTTCCTCCTCGTTTGGTTAAATAATATAAACCTGTCAAGTGCTTAACCTACAGTTAGCACTTAATAAAATTAATTTGTAATTATTATTAAAACATTTTCTGATTTTAAAATCCGATAATTCATCAATGGGTTAAAACATTAAATATCTACATAAAGCCATCAGATATATTCATATCCAGGTACAAATAAATTGACTCAAACCATTTGCAGTGATTTGGTGTAGTCTCTAATAACTAATTTGTGGGATTTTTTTGCCCTATTTTTAAGCATTTCTTTTGAGAATAAAATGCATCTGAAATGTATTATTATTTGCAGTCATAATATGTGGGAGGAATTGGATGTTTCTCTTATTGGATGTTTAATCATTTGCTATACCCCTTTTGTGGAGATTATCTTTATAATTCTTGTGTTAACCAATGTCTATTCAATTTACAGAGCCTAAAACTAAGGGGAAAGCATGTTTTCTATGTTTAATAGTTAAGAATTTATACATCAAAAATAAGGTACAATTTTTGGAAAATAAAATACAGTGGTGTTTAAAAGGCATGAGACACATTGGAACCCTTAGTGACTGCCTAGTTAGAGCAGGGAAGCAGTAGAACCCAGTGAAATCTAACTCTTGAATATGCAATTTGGGGCTCTGGGGTTAGTGTGGAGGGTCTTGGAAGGAAGATCCATAAACGTTGTTATGATATTACACAAAAGGCACCTGAGGAAAGCTTTTAAAAATTACTATGGACATGAGAAAGTTGAGGGGTTACATATATGAATAAATAATTTACAGAGAATGTGACTATTCATAATATTTTTGAAACCAAAATGACAAATTGGCTTACATTACAATTGAAAAAATTATGATTAGATGCAATGTATTGTGGTAAGGCTATCACTTGACAGTGCTAACCTCACTGTCTTAAGGGTGAGAAAGTTGGCTGGGCACGGTGGCTCAAGCCTGTAATCCCAGCACTTTGGAGGCCAAGGTGGGTGGATCACGAGGTCAGGAGATTGAGACTATCCTGGCTAACACAGTGAAACCCCGTCTCTACTAAAAATACAAAAAAATTAGCCGGGCATGGTGGCGGCGCCTGTAGTCCCAGCTACTTGGGAGGCTGAGGCAGAAGAATGGCATGAACCTGGGAGGCGGAGCTTGCAGTGAGCCAAGATCGCACCACTGGGCTCCAGCCTGGGCGACAGAGCCAGACTCCGTCTCAAAAAAAAAAAAAAAAAAGGAGTGAGGAAGTTCACAGATAAAATTGTATCCTTGCACTCAAGAAGTCTGTCATCTAGTATGATGGAAACATGCACACGTAGCCCACAAACACTCTCTGTGGTATGTATGTTAGTACATCAAACCTTGAGACCTTCTCATTTCAATAACAGCAAATATCTATTGCAAACTTACTCTGTGCCCCACACTCTGTTAATCCTCATGATCATCCTTTGAGGAAGACACTATTGTTGTCCCTGTTTAACTGAGGATAAAACTAAGGATCCAACCAACTAAGAAACTTGGTCAAGACTACAGCTCCAGGAAGGAATGGGTGTTCAGTCCAGGTTCCTGAATCTTCAAAGCTCTTAACCATTGGGCATGCAGAGAATAAGATGTTATGGACTCACCTGGTAGAATGTGACGAACTCTGATTATGAAAGGTTTCATGGCCGCAATACACTTTAATGGGTGCCTTTATAGTTGTGAAGAATTTCTACAGAAATAGAAAGAAAGGAATTCCAGGATGAGAAAAAGATGTGAACAAGCCTAGATTAGATATGGAAGGTCTGTTGAGTAATCTTGTAAAAATGGAGGGTATTAGGCCGGGCGCGGTGGCTCAAGCCTGTAATCCCAGCACTTTGGGAGGCCGAGGCGGTTGGATCACGGGGTCAGGAGATCGAGACCCTCCTGGCGAACACGGTGAAACCCCGTCTCTACTAAAAATACAAAAAACTAGCCGGGCGAGGTGGCGGCGCCTGTAGTCCCAGCTACTCAGGAGCCTGAGGCAGGAGAATGGCGGGAACCCGGGAGGCGGAGCTTGCAGTGAGCCGAGATCCGGCCACTGCACTCCAGCCTGGGCTGCAGAGCGAGACTCCGTCTCAAAAAAAAAAAAAAAAAAAATGGAGGATATAAGGATAGCAGGAAGAGATGTTAGTTCAAATGTAATAGGTGATGCACTGGAAATGTAATATTCAATTATGTTATGCTACATGTATTTTGGACTGTATCCTCTAGGCCAGTGGCTGCCAAGGGTTGAAGAATAAAAGCAAGTTTGGTAAAGTATAGCCTAGGTACACAAGAGGCTTCCAAGTGAGATTGACTGTCAGAGGGGGTCAATGTCAATGATGGGAAGGTATCCATCTCTCATTGGGATTGATTGAAACAATTCTGCCTTGTCCTCAGAGATGCTCAGCAGACACAGTGCGCCTCTGCCTGTCTTTGATTAGGAACCAGCTCGTCTCTGTTCCCAAGAGGTATTTAGTGTAATGCTTCTAAAACTTCGCTGTGCACACAAATCAACCGGCTGTGTTTTTTAAATGCAGATTCTGGTTAAGTAGTTTGAGATTCTGCATTTCTATCTAACAAGCTCCCAGTGATGCAGATGCTGCCAGTCCCGCAGACCACATTTTGCGAAGCAAGGCTTTGGTGTACAGCAGAAAGAATTGCTTACCAAGCTGTTCTCTCAAATTCTAAAGATGCTACACTCACCTTAGTCAAAACCTGTTCCTCCCCAAAACATCTGGGCTAGCTAACGTTCTGAAACAACTTATCTGTGTTCTTTAAGGAAAGAAAACATAGCCAAGCATCTAGGTGCCAAGATCTTTTTAAAGATCAGATTAATTATGTAAATAGCACAACCCCTACTGTATAACAGGTATTATGCAAAGAAAATTTATGATATGACTGTACTAAATAATAATTTTGGCCAGGCGCAGTGGCTCACGCCTGTAATCCCAGCAGTTTGGGGGTCCAAGGCAGGTAGATCATGAGGTCAGGAGTTCGAGACCAGCCTGGTCAACATGGTGAAACCCCATCTCTACTAAAAATACAAAAATTAGCCAGGCGTGGTGGAGGGCGCCTATAATCCCAGCTACTTGGGAGGCTGAGGTAGGAGAATGCCGTGAACTCGGGAGGTGTAGGTTGCAGTGAGCTGAGATCATTTCACTACACTCCAGCCTGGGTCACAGAGCGAGACTCCGTCTCAAAAAAAAAATGATAATAATAATAATTTTTAAAATAGAAATCATTTTTAAACTATATGAGCTATTAGGAAAAAATAAGTGATAGCACTGTAGCTCTTTTTCTAAATATACAAGGATACTGACTGAGCTAATATTTTGATTTTTAAAAATTTTTAATGTGTTATAACAACTAAAATGCAGAAGCAACTTCAAGTAGTTCCACTTCGTCAAGGAGTACAGGATTTTTATCACTATAATCCCTGGTTTTGTCAGCCAATGTAAAAATATACTCAGCCCTGACTTTGAGGAGAACAAACCACTTCTCAGATACTAAGGTTAGACAGTATCTTGAAGAACATATTTGAACAACCAAATGAAATCACGTCATCATCAGCCAGTGTACTACAGACCTTGGTTGTTTTGCAAGATGGTCCTACTTTGAATTTCATATGTTATCGGAATTTTCACCTTATTATGTGGGTAATACAGTGGAAAATATCACAAGATCATCTAGAACTACACTTAATCTGGCAGAGAATGCCCTGCAATTTTTCTTACAACTTTCTGATAAGGAGATTCGTCAACTTTCCCTGCTAACATAGTTCATTCTCTCAAAAACATTTAGAGACATAGGGCACCCCCCCAAAAAAAATAAAAACACCTCCACTTTACTCTTAAGTCTCTGAGTTCATTTCTCTTGTTCGACTCTCATCTGACACCGAAAACATCTGCTCACCAGCACCCACATGATTTCCTGTGGCTGATGATTGCTGCAAACCACTCACCCAGATTTTGCTTCTTCAGGTGAAATCTCAGCTCCTTAGCCTTCCCTCAAAAACTCCCAGTTTTTCCTTTTTTGCTTCAGCATCAGATAGACTCAAAATTACCTCTTTCTCTTTACTTTGTGGAGACCCAAATCAGTCATGGAACTCTTAAGATGTAGTCAATAGCAGCAGGAAAGTTGTTGCTTTGTGGAATACACTCCCATTTCTGCATTGCAGAATCCTGTCAGTATTTGCTACTGTTGATGTCAGGGAGTTCAGCTACCATTTAGGACAGGCCTATCTGTGCATACATTTATAAAACTGAGAGTTGAAATGTACCTTAAAACCTATCTGCTCCAAACTTACGCTGTAAATGCTGTATGAGAAGCCCCATAAATTTAAGTTGCTTTCTATTTTGGTCACAAGATTTTAGAATATTGAGATGAAAACTCCTACCTCTTAACTTTGAATTGCCGGACTCTCCACACCACCAGTACTGAGTTCGTGATTTCTACTTCACTGTGACCCTAAAACAGATGCTTCTACACGTCAGTAGGGTGAGGTCTGTTGTGTTTAAAATTTGTGTGTGTGTGTTTTTTTTCTAGCAGATTTTATTTTTATTCTATTAGGTTGTGTTTTTAACTGCCTACCTCTTTAAATTTTCAGAGTACTTTGAATAACCGTGACACTAAATGACAAATACAATGTCCAATTTTCAGGGGCCTTTGGCACATATCATGTCCAACTCTGAACTTGAATCCCCTCTGCAGTATTCCCAATGAAGAAATAGACATTGAGCCTCTTTTTCAAAATTAAACCCAAATCTACCTCCACTTAGCTACAACTTGTTAATTTTATTATCAGAGGGCCCCTCATGGCTGTGTTTGTAGGCACCTACTGTGTGCTAAAAATCTGCAAGTCCTTCAGCTGAGGTCATAATCCCTTTATCAGTTCATCCTTCCTCTGGACTAAATATTGTCAACTGTGGAAAGAGGCCTGGGCAGAGTCCTGACTCCCCCCGTACAGGGCCATCACTCGTCACTCTCCTTTCTCTTGACACTACACTCCCATCAGGCACAACATTCTGACTATACCACATATGATATCAGCTCACCCCTCTGGTCTCTTCTCCATAAGAGTTCTTATTAAATTCTTTTTAGTAAGAATTTTCCCTGCCTTAATATACACAGTTGTTATTTCTGTGTTTGATTTTGGTTGCTTTGGAGATGGTGGTTCTAGTTTTCGTTTGGGGGTGAGTTTCTTGTGTCTAAGCAGAGGATTATGTATATATGCCCATTAGAATTCATTTTGTTGGTTACAGTGCAAAATCTCATCTGGTTGATATCTTTTTGGATTGTTGGTTCCTGAATTTGTCACATGATGAATTAATTGCCTCATTTGACTTAGTAATATTGGGAAATTTAATAAGTGCACCAATTATGTTTTCTACTAAGTTATTAAATTATCAAACAGGAAGAACTAAAGACACAGTCCGACAATAAGCTTTGGATTATTCTCCATAAGCAGATACTGAACCACCAATAAATCCTGGTTTAGAATGTCTTCATTTGGACACTTACAAATTCACCCTCACCATTTTGTCATCCAGTCTACATTTCCTCCATGTTGTCACCAGCATTATTTATTTATGTATTATTTTTATTGATGCATAATATTTGTATATATTTTTGGAGGTCCATGTAATATTTTGTTACATGCATAGGATTTGTCATGATCAAATTAAGAGTACTTAGGTTATCAATCACTCATGTATTTATCATTTTTATGTGTTGAGAGTATTTTACATCCTCTCTTCTGACTATGTTGAAATACAAACTACTTTGTTGTTAACTATAGTTGCTCTGCTATTGAATATTACATCTTAATCCCTCTTTCTGACTGTTTGTGTACCCATTAACCGACCTCTCTTATCCACCTCCCCAACACACCTTTTTCCACTTCTGATATCTATCATTCAACTTTCTGCTTCTATGAGATCAATCCTTTTAGGTCCTTCGTATCAGTGAGAACAGGCAATGTTTGTGTTTCTGCTTGGCTTATTTCGCTTAACATTATAACCTCTAATTCCATCCATGTTGCTGTGAATGACAAGATTTCCTTCTGTTTTACGACTAAGTAGTATTTTACTATATGTATGCACCAATTTGCTTTATGCATCCATTGATGGACCCTTCGGTTGGTTCCATATCTATTCTATTGTGACTAGTTCTGCAATAAATATGGAGGTCCAAGAATCCCTTCAATATAGTGATTTCTTTTGCTTTGGATAAATACCTAACAGTGTGATTGCCGAGTCATGTGGTAGTTTTATTTTTGGTTTTTTGAGAAATCTCCATACTGCTTCCCATCATGGCTATACTCATTTACATGCCCACCAACAGTGCATAACTGTTCCCTTTTCTCTGCATCCTTGCCAGCATCTGTTATTTTTGTCTTTTTGATAATAGATATTTTTACTGGGTTAAAATGATATCTCGTTGTGGTTTTGATTTGCATTTCTCTGATGATTAATGATATTGAACATTTTTTCATGTACCTGTTGGCCATTTTTATATCTTCCTTTGAGAAAAGTCTATTCAAGTCTCTTGCCCACTTTTTAATGAGATTATTTGTTTTGTTTTTTGTTTTGTTTTGTTTCTGCTGTTGAGTTTTTTGTGTAGCCTGGATATATTAGTCCTTTGCTGGATGAATCGTTTGTGAATATTTTGTCCCATTCAACAGGTTGCCTCTTTACTCTGTTGATTATTTCCTTTGCTGTGCAGAAGCCTTTTAATTTAATTAAGTCCCATTTGTCTACTTTTGTTTTTGTTGTCTGTGCTTTTGAGGTCTTAGCCATAAAATCTTTGCCTAGGCCAATGTCCTGGAGTGTTTACCTACGCTTGCTTCTAGTAGTTTTATAGTTTTGGGTCTTACGTTTAAGTCTTTAATCCATCTTAAGTTAATTTTTGTATATGGTGAGATTTAAGTATCTATTTTCATTCTTCTGCATATGGATATCAAGTTTTCCTAGCATTATTGATTAAACAAGGTGTCATGTATGTTCCCATGTATGCCGACAATGAGTTGGCTAGAAGTATGTGGGTTTATCTCTGGATTATCTGTTCTGTTCCATTGGTCCATGTGTCTGTTTTTATACTAATAAAATGGTTTTTTACCATTTTATACCAATAAAATGGTTACTATAGCATTATAACAAATTTTGAAGTCAGATAGTGTGATGTCTCCAGCTTCGTTCTTTTTGCTCAGGATTAATTTGGCTCTTCAACTCTTTTTCAGTTCCATACAAATTTTGGGGTATTTTTTCTATTTCTGTGAAAAGCGTCATTAGTATTTGATAGAGATTGCATTGGGTCTGTAGATTGCTGTGGGTAGTATGGTCACTCTAACAACATTAATTCTTCTGATCCATGAGCATGGGATGTCTTTCTATTTGTTCCTGCTATTTTCAACAAGATTAGTTTGCAAGGTTTTGTCAGCTATCTTGATTTTTAAAAAGGGTTAGTTTATACTCTTAGTAAGTTGATGATTATTTCGGGTGAACATATGCTGGTTCCTATTACTAGTGTATTCAACTTCTTAGAAATCACTGAATATATTTTAATATCACATAGAAATTGTTAAATATGTCACACTTATGTCTATAATATGTGGAACCCTCCTTCTTCCTACTTTTGAAAATCACGACAGTTGCCCCATTCCACCTTACCCAAGTTTTGTCTGATTACACCACAGTTCCTCAAAGATTAGTTGTGGCTGAGACAGAATCTCATTGGCAAATTATCGTCATACTCTAAATTACAGCTAGTTTAAGACAGGAGACTTAGCTTATAATTAAATACAGTTAAATTTGCTTTTACTTACCAGTTACTTATGCTGGAACTCAGCTGTTCCTAGCGTAATCCTTGTCTGCACAGGATTCATACCACAGAGAGAGAAAAAAAATTTTGCTCGACAATATATACCAAACTTTCATATGCCAAGCACTATTCTGATAATTGAATTTTACTTTTTTATTTTAATTAATAAGAAACCCATGAAAAAATATATCCTTACAACTTATATCTCTTCTATAACATAGTTAACAATCACACAGTACCTCAGCAGCAGAAAAAGGATGGCCTTTTATCTGTGTTGTTCACAACTCACACTCACCTACTTAAAAATATTTTCTTATTCTTAGTTTATATCAAGATTCACTAATGCATAGGCACTTGTATTAGTATTAATAATTTTATTGTAAGAAATGTATAATTTATTACCATATCTTTATGGTAAGAATTTCTTGTATATTGTATTATTGTATAATTTCTTACAATATATTTATTGTATAATTTCTTACAAAATCTTTATTGTAAGAATTCAATTTATGGAAGCATCCTCTTCTTTGATCTATATAAACTTTCAGAGATGAAGAATGGGAAAACTTACCAACCTTTTATCTAATTAGAAATAAAAAGATTGTCTTGTGTTTAGGCCATGCAGCAGATCCCGCCCTGTTTCCTTGGCATGACTCTGCGTCTTTATGATGGGATGGCCACTTTCTCCTAATGTTTCATTGCTTCCACTTTATTAGTCAGTTTTGCCTTCCTTGAGAAATAAATCCTTTCTCCCCCTGCTCAGACATCCTTAGCAAGGGAAGGAAAGCATAGTCAGAATCTTTGCTTTGAGCTGGATCATGAAGTTGAGCTCACTATTCTCACTGTAAAAAGAAACACTTAAAAGAAATGTAGTTCATGTCAGTAGCATCCATTTCTCTGAATAAAAGTACCTTTGCTCCTGGAACCTTTTCTTGTTTGTCCAAGAGTTCCTTACTGGAATTTCACCCTCAGGTTGATGAATGTCCTCATTGGGTGTACCAGTTCAAATAGAGATGAGGAACTACTGTGCATATTATGGAATGAGGAATTATAATATGAATTAGGTCTTACATCATTGCAGCAGAAGGAGAGGAATAAGAGTCTGAAAGGAGGAGTTGGAGGATTAGAAAAAAGTCATTAACCAGCACTCCTGAAGGGAGGCATATCCAGCTACTGGAGTGAGCCTACAAAGGATAGTAGTGAACAGGTCTATGGAGACCTTGTTTATGCACCTGGTGATGGGCCATCTGGGGAGAGAAAGGACACACTTGATCCACCAGCACCTTGGCATCTGTTTTCACTGCCTCTAGCCATGATGTCCTTTAGAGGGTAAAGTCTGATGCTTCATTTTCATCTTCCAAAGTTTTTTCTCTTCTTTCTTTTAAGTTTTTTATTTATTTTTGCTTTCGCTGTGTGAGCCAAGAATGAACCCAGGCATCTTCCAAATCTTGATCAACATTTCCTGTTAGCCAGTTCTAAACAAGAACTACCTAAGGAGGGGAATTCTGGGAAACGTAGTTTCATTTTCCAACCTAACCAAGCTGACACAGTCCAAAACCACCCGGGGATGTGTCTTCTAAATATAAAGTTGTACACTCTCTTTTCTATCAATTCTGGTTCTTAGCGTGTATTTTCAATTTTATATTATAATTTTTGATTTTATTTATTATACATTTAAATCTTCAATAGTTATTTATATAACTTGGCAAACCGTAAGAGGAAGAGTTCTGCCTGCCTGACTTAAAATACATTCTTAACCCTATGCCAGGTGCCTGTCTCTGCATCTTTCTCCTCCGACTGCTTTGTTTTCTGTGCTTCACCAATTCTGTTGACAATACCACACCATTCTATTTGCTGTGTGTACGTAAAATTCATTGTAAAATCTGCTTGAAAATTTTCTCCCCAAACGTTCACATTCATTTTACTTTTCAAGGCTATTATCACATAGCTCCTCTTCTAGATGTGTTTCAGAATCATTTTCTCTTTATTCCCATCCTAAAAGTTCCAAGAAAATTTTATCAGAATTGTATTTAGTTTTTGTATTATTCGGAAAAGAGTTTTTCTCTTTAAAATATTGAATTTTCTGAACCAAAAATATGTAGCTTTATCTTGCTTGTTTTGTTGTTGTTTGGTTTGGTTTGGAATTTTTTAGAGACAAGGCCTCCCTCTGTCGTCCAGGCTAGAGTGCAGTGGCACAATCATAGCTCACTGCTGCAGCCTTGACCTCCTGAGCTCAGGTGATGCCCCTCAAGCCTCAGCCTCCAGAGTAACTAGGACTATAAGTGTGCACCACTATTCTCACCTTAATTTTTTACTTTTTGAAGAGATGCAGGTCTCTCCATGTTGCCCAGGCAGGTCTTGAACTCCTGGCCTCAAGCAATCCTCCAGCCTTGGCCTCCCAAAGCCAGATGACTCTTTAAGTATAAAATGGTAGCATTTTCTGAAGTGTGATTTTATGTACTATGTTTCAACATTTGCACTTCAAATTTACTTTTCTTATTCTATTGCTCTGGCTAGGACATCCAAAACAACAAAGAAAAATAGCTGCAACAATGACCATTCTTGTCTTATTCTTTACTCTCAATGGAAATGGGTCTTTTTTTTTAAACCACTAAGTGAATTGTTTTCTGACACATGCCCTTTGTTATTTAAGCAATATTTCTTCTTTCTGTTTGTATAATTTTTGTTTTTATTTGAATCAGGTATGAGTGACAAGTTCTACCAAAGACTTTTTCAGTATCTGTGAAAATGAACATGTGATTTTATTTCTACTCTCCTCAATATGCTATATTAATAAAATATCTTAATTTATATTATCTGTATTCCTACAATAAAACATACTTAATAACACTTTTTAAACTATAATTGGATTTAATTTGCTAAAATTTTATTTATAGTTTCTCCATTTTATATTCACAAGTGAGATTGGTGAATAGTTTTCAGGTTTGGTTTTCTCTCTATTGTGTTTTTATTTATAGTTATTCTAGCCTTTCCAATTGTGTTTTGTCCTTTCAAATTATTTTCCCCTGTGAATTCCCAAGCATCAAATTCATTTGAATTTTTAATCTCTCAAAAAATTTTTTCATGAGAGGATTTCCTTTTTCTCATTGCAGATAAACACTTTCTGCCCATTTCTTACGAGGACTACATTATTGCAAACCAAGGGACAATCATCCCAATGTGATAATTCATGATTCAGAAAATATATATACTCTCTACTCTATTGCCCCCTCACCATTTTTAAGTTTATTCAATGAACACTTACTGTTGAGTGTAAAAGGAGTAACATAATGGAACCTAAGGAGTGAGAGAGAAGTTATTTTAAGACAGACTTAAAATCTATCACCTGGCTTTTAGAAACGTAAAATGTGGCTGGAGACATGATATATACCTCTAAAATAATTCAAGAAAAGTACAAACAAGAGTATTCCTAACTCTTCGTGACAAAGCATAAAATGAGTATGGGAATGTAGAGAGGATGTGTCTAAGTGCTGACTGAAGTTAAGAGGATTTAGAAAAGGCTTAAGGGGAGAGTGAGTTCTGAGCTGAATAGTGAAGGAAGGCACATGTGTGAAGTTGGAGCCAGGAGATGATACTTTGAATGGTAGGTGACCAGGCAGGAGAACAATAATAAGTAGATGCATAGGTAGATGATAACATACAGATTCGTTTATCTGAGGCTACAGGAGGCATCTTAGAAAGCTTGATAAATGAAATCAGAAAGGGTGGAATGGTCATCCTGTGTTCAGGCCTGTGGTTGGAGCCAAGCCCTGCCTGTCCCAGAAAGTCACAGCTACTTTCAAACTGTCTCCTCATGCTCTTCTGAGCTTGCCTCCCATTGGCTCAGGACCCAAAAGAGGCAAGTCAACTGTGGCATCCCTAAAAAATGTGGTTCAGATTTGTCCTTGAATTGACACACATTACCATAATTAATATGTATGTGCATAGACATGTTGAGTATGCCTATTCCTAAAATCCAAAATCCAAAATGCTTCAAAGTCTGAAACTTTCTGAGCACCAATATAAAGCTCAAAGGAAGTGGTCACTGGAGCATTTCAAATTTCTAATTTTCAGATTTGAGGTGCTCAGCTAGTAAGTATAATGCAAATATTCCCAAATCTACCTCCCCGCGACCCCCGCCACTGAAAAATGAAATCTGACACACCTGTAGTTTCCAAGTATTTCAGATTATTTCAGATAAGGGATACTCATCCTTTATCTCTCTCTTTTTCTGTCTTGTCACGCACTCACACACAAACACACACACTTTTTGTTTCTGAGTAAAGTGGAATAGTCTCACAGTGTCTTAATGTGGAAGTGGAGCAACAATTTGCCTTAACAAGCGTGACTTAAATGGCAACACATATAAATGAAACAGTGCCTGAATATAAGCTAAGGCCATGAAAGATACGCAGTGACGTTGGGCTGTAAGGAAAAAAAACTATGTCTGGTCTTATCACATCGTTTCTGTGATTCCATACGCAAGCCAAACCATCAGAAGCATAAGGAGGAAACTGCTACACCAGTTGAATTCTCAGAAAAAAATCCTCTAAGAGAAAAAACAATCTGATAGTAATTCTTAACTTTGGGACTTACAGACTTCAAAGAGTTACCTACACAAATGTGACACTCTTTGTACCATATGTGGTACCAAAAAGGCATTGTCCTATAAAGGCCGAAGGAAAACATCCCCTTCACCCTCTGAAGGTTCACTGAAAATCTAGCAAGAGGCAGATTCATCGGAGACAAGACACACAGAATGTATTCACGCACATACATGTGCCCAGGAGTCATACAAAGTATGAGCTCAAAGAGGGGCCATATGGTTGATGCTTAAATATTCTCTTCATAGTGGAGAAATGGATGGACCCAAGAGGTGGGAGGCAGACACTAAAGAAGGTGAGGGATGAGGGGTGAGGGGTGAGGGGTGAGGGGTGGAGCTGCACAGAAACCAAGATGCAGAAGGAGTCCCCCAGGCAATCTCTTGGAGTTGCCCTCGGAAGAACAGAGGCAAAGTCTGTGCGGGCAAGGTGAGGACTGCCAGTCTCTTCTCTGGTGGTTGATCTTTCCTGGTTATTTGATGAGATTTCTAGGGAGCTAGGGAGAGTGTTTAAGACAATTGCTTTTTTTTTTTTTTTCCCTGGAAAGCAGCTTTCATGGTCAGATAGGAAAATTCCATAGGAATCTTTCCGTGCCCTTGGTGGGGGACAAGGTGACAGTCAGGGATCTTGATCCTGAAGCAGGTTCTGCAGTCTCTCAGCATATCAAGGTGTCAGTCTTTGGGGGTGGAGTTTGCTGAGCCCCAGCAGAACCTTGTGACAACCGTAAGACATAACAAAAGCACACAAGGATAACTCTCCTTCCATCCGACCAGAAAGGGCTCTCTAGGTATTAAGGAATGTTGGAACAAATAAGAACTATCTTTGCCCCATGGCACTCCCTTATGTCCCCTTTGTAAAGAAAAGATAAAATCCTAAGCACCTAACTGACTGGCAGATCCCTTCTTCATCAAGGAGACCCCAGAAAAAACTTAAAAACTGAATTCCCAGCCATGACTGGAAGGGAGGCCAGACACGCCTTGTTCCACCCCTTCCTGTTTGAATATAAGGCACAATAAGAGCAGCATCGATGTTAAAATAGAGATCATAAGACTGACAGAACAGACTCTTTGTGGCAATTTAAGATACCAAATGATAAACAAGACCTAAGGCAAGGGTTAAGTTACACCTGCAGGCATCATCATCTTGCTACATTCATCTTTTTTTTTTTTTTTTTTTTTGAGACAGTCTCACTCTGTTACCCAGGCTGGAATGCAATGGCACCATCTCAGCTTACTGCAACCTCCACCTCCCTGGTTCAAGCAACTCCCCTGCCTCAACCTCCCGAGTAGCTGGAATTACAAGTGCACCCCACCAGGCCTGGCTAATTTTTTCATATTTTTAGTTGAGATGAGGTTTCACCATGTTGGCCAGACTGGTCTCAAACTCCTGACCTCAGGTGATCTGCCCACCTCTGCCTCCCAAATTGCTGGGATTACAGGCATGAGCCCCTGCGCCTGGCCCATCCATCCTTAATATTCCTTTCTGCTGATTCCAAGTTTTAGACAGAGCCTTACTACTTTAACCAATTGCAAATTAAAGACTCTCTGAATCCGCCTATTACCTGTAAACCCTGCTTCAAGATGTCCTGACTTTCTGGGCCGAACCAGTGTATACCTTCCGTGTGTTGATTTGTCTTTGCTTGTGACTCCTGCCTTCTTAACATGTATAAAACCTAGCCAAGCATGGTACTGGGCATGTGTATTCCCAACGACTCAGGAGACTGAGGCGGAACTTGAGCCCTGGAGGTCAAGGCTGCAGTAAGCTGAGATTGCACCACTATACTCCACAGAGTGAAGGCCCTGTGTCAAAAATCATCATAATAATATATAAAGCCAAACTGTAATCCAGCCACTTCAAGATCACTTACCCAAGGCTCCTTGGGCTTGTGTTTTTTCTGGGCCATGGTCACTCATCATATTGGTTCAGAATAAACCTCGGTAAAATATTTTACAGAGTTTGGTTTTACTGTTAACAACTTTAAATTAAAGAAAGCACTAACTGGGGAGCTACTTAGATCTAAATCTGAACCTTTATCACCCTCTGATGATGATATCATGACGGAACATCATGAATGGTAGATCTCTTATTTTCTTCCTCATGATCAAGGCAACCATTTAAATAGCTCTTGCTAGATGCCAAGCACTGATCCGAGCACTTTACATCTGCTCCTTATTTAATCTTCACAAAAGCCTGATGAGATAGGTTCCCGTTAATACTCCAGTTTTCTGAATGGGAAATTTGCCCGAGGAAACACAGTTAGTAAGCAGAGGAGCCAGGATCGAAACCCACACTATGTAGCCCACCGCTGTACTTTCTATGGAGAGTGCAGAAAGTGTCTCCCATCTTCTAATTTTTGTTTTTGTCTTATTTTAGAGACAGGGTCTTGCTCTGTTGCCCAGGCTAGAGTGCAGTAGTATAATCAGAGCTCACTGAGGCCTGGAATCACTCAAGCGCTCTTCCTGCCTCAGCTGCCAAAGTAGTTAGGACTATACTACAGGCACACAGCACCATGCTTAGCTAATTTTTTAACTTTCTGTAGAAAGGAGGTTTCACTATGTTGCCCAGACTGGTCTCGAGCTGTAGGCCTCAAGCCATCCCTCTGTCTCAGCTTCCCAAAGTGTTAAGATTACAGGCATGAGCCACTGCACCTGGCTCTATATTTTAATTTTGACTATCCATTACCTGCATAGCATGTAGCACAATTAAAGCCACCAGCTCCATTTCTGGAAAACTCCAACCATTGCTAATTTTGGTGTTTAGGTGTACAGGCAAGGCCTGAACACTGTTGGGATATTGGCTGGGTGGTATGGTATAATGTGAAATATGAAGCTGACATGCTACCCACTACACTAAGAGGGCGATTAGTACGATATGTATTTGGTCTTTGCCCCAGTTCTTGTCACAGAGCTTCTAAAATCCTTAGAATTTCCTGAGTGATGGGAGTGTCTTCTGTTATTTATAAAGAGCCCCCTTTATTTATTTTATTTTACTATCATTATTATTATTATTATTATTTTGAGACAGAGTCTCACTCTCTCACCCAGGCTAGAGTGCAGTGGCATAATCTTGGCTCACTGCAACCTCCACCACCAGGGTTCAAGCAATTCTCCTGCCTCAGCCTCCTGAGTAGCTGGGATTACAGGCGCATGCCACCATGCCCAACTATTTGTATTTTTGTATTTTTAGTAGAGATGGGGTTTCGCCATGTTGGCCAGGCTGGTCTTGAACTCCTGACCTCAGGTGATCCACCCACTTCGGCCTCCCAAAGTGCTATGACTACAGGCATGAGCCACTACAGCCCCAGCTAGACTCAAATGGAGCTGGTGACCAGAAAGACCAAGCAGTTATAGGATTTCAGGACTGGGATTTTCAGCCCCACCTAGCAATCTCCAGGAGATGCAGGGTCAGGGCTGGAGGTCAGGCTCTATACAAAGTCTTAGACAAGGAGATGTGCTTTTGGGTTGCTGAACAGAAGGAGGAGGTGTGTTTGCTGAGCTTCCAGGTTGCTGAACACATGGAAGTGCTGGGAGGGTGGCATGCCACCCCCTCCCCGGTACTATGCCCTACCCATCCCTTCACCTGGCACGTCATCCATATCCTTTGTAGTATTCTTCATTATGCCAAACCAGTCAATATAAGTGTTTCCCTGAGTTCTGTGAGCCAGCCCAGCAAATGAATGGAAGCTAAGAATGGGGTCGTGGAGTGCAATTTATAGTGGGTGGGTCAGAAGTGTATGTGACAATCTACTTCTGAGAGTTGGCATCAGAAGAAGGGTCAGTCTTGTGGGACTGAGCCCCAACCCGAGCCTCTGACTCTCTCTCAAGTAGATAGTGTCAGAATTGAACTGAAGTATGACATAGCCAGCTGGTGGCCCCCAGAGGATTGCTTGGTGTGTGTGTAAAGACCCCCACACATCTGGCCACACTTGGCTTCTGCAGTGAGTGTGGCAGTAGAGAGAGAAGAAAAATTGTTTTTTCTTTTAGAGATGGTATAAGAAGTGGCTCACTTTTCTCCAATCACACAAAAACAGTTTGATTTGCTAAACACTAAATAGGACGTTGTTCCTACAAACATTTTCAAGATTGTGTCTGCAATGTGGTGCTTTTAAAAAGCGAACTCTAACAACAGTTAATTGCACTGTGTATATTATCAGTTATCATTATTTGTTAAGCTTCTCACATGGTTAGAGTCAAGATGTCCAAGCTGCAAAGTGTAACTTCTGTCTTTAAGAATAGAAAAGGAAATAGAAATAGAAAAGTTACTGCTTACGAGTGGAAAGAAAGAATGAAGTGAAGATAATGGAAGGAAATCTATCCATCCCATCAGAGATATTTCAATCTAGACCCAGAAGAATAAGGCTTTCTTAGTTAATTCTCAACATTTTTTAAGCAAGGACAATTAAATAGTCAGAGGCGTTCAGTTCCAAGAAATGGCTCTAAACTGGACTGTATTCTTCTTAATATCTGCTCATGGAGAGAGGAAATGGAGGCCATCTTTGGCCTTCACTGAGAATCTTCCTCAGTGGAAATTTCTGGTGATATTTAGAGGCAAGTTACCTCTGCTTACCTTTTCCTGCTTATTCTGTGCCAGATCCCCTGCTTAGTCCTGGGGTTCAAGTACAAAGAAACCTGGCCCCCAGACTCCAGCAACTAAGAGTCTAGTTGTGGGCAAAACTATGTAAAAGATGATTATGAGCCATATGATACGTGCTTTCATGGGGCATGTACAGAATATACTGGAAACCCTCAGAAAGGAGTGAACCAGTTTCCCTGGGAAGGGAGTCAAACCAGAATGAGCTGTTTTTAAAGCTCAGGGTCTAGATAACTTGCTTGTCAGGCAAATCGCCTTGAACCAGACAATGTCTTCATCATAGTGGTCCGGAGAAACATGGAACGTGCAGCTACTCAAGTTCTGGTCTCTTTTGTTGGGGTATTTATTGTTTTGATTGCCACATTTATATGATACATTTTATGACTTTTAAAAATACCTCTCATTTTTCCTACAATGAAATAATCGATTTTAAATCATGTTTGAAGTCTCTAGCTTACTTTGCTTTAATCATAACAACAAAAATTGAATTTTACACAAAAATGCAAATCATAATTTTATAAAATGAAACATGAAAGTAAAGTTGAACATCTGGGGTAGTGTTTGTAAACAAAGTGTGAAGAATTTTATTTATTGTGCTTTCTGGCCATTTTGATGATCAAATATAAATCTCAGGAAAGTAATATAAGAATAAAAGTCATTGGTAATTTTAGCCTACTCTTAACCCCAGATTCTTTTCACCAGCCCGGCACATTTTAGGAAATGAGAGAGGAGACAGCATTTGGCAGTAAGGAACTGGTTATCATCGGAGTTATGTTGAATGTGAACGTGACTTCACTCAGTTAAGTCTTAAACAACTACTGCAGATAACTGTGGTCCCTGCACTGGAGACCCTTATTATATCTCACATAAAATAGTTAATTGCTTCCAAATGAAGCTCAAATCAGGGAGAGAAATGTCTATTTTGACTAGTACTAAACTAAAAGTAGGCAATGGGCACCGTGTTGTTTTTGCCTGACTCTGTGGATTCTCAAGAATATTCATTTATTTAATAGGAAAAATTAAGGCATGTGTCCTCCAGGGACAGCCACTCTTAGGACACATGGACAGAAATGCAATTTTCTCTCTAATTTCTTTGATGGATTCAGTAAAGTTTCCTGTTAGTCTACATGATAACAGTGTTTCTGAGTTTCCAATTGCATTTTAGCTTATATATAATAAACCCATTCAAATAGTATCGAGTCTTCCTTTCAAACTAATTCAAATCCATTGACATTATATTAAATGATATTGTTGTAAATGAAGTCACAGATGTAACAATACAGTGTGATTTTTCTCTTCAAATTGTTAAGGTCAGGAGAATATCCTTAAAACTAACTTTGTTAGAAGAAAAATATCTCAACTGCTTGTAAATAGGAAAACATAAACATTCTTGTGTATTTTGAAGCTTTTATTTTGGCTCAAAAATAGAAGTTAAATTTTCATGAAAGTCATGGAATGTTATAAGGAAATTCTCTGAACAAATTAACAATTTACTGTTAAGCTCTTCATCATGAATTATGCTTACTTAATCTCAAAAGCAATATACTGGAAAAGATGATAAAAATATAAATAAGTCTACATTGTGGTATTAAACTAGGTCCTGTCAACGTAAATTGATAGGGAAAAAAATACGAATTTTTTAGTATACAATTATGTTTGAAATTTGATTGCTAATGGATTTCTGTATTCATATCAAGGTCAGATGGGCAATTGTTTATGAGTAATCTGAAATCTCGAATAGCCTCTTCCGACAGGTTTTATAACATCTATTTATTTTAGACATTTTGCCATTTCTAATGTTTCTCCCTCCTAGTTTTTTTCCATAAGAGTAATGCAATACATTTTGTCAAATTTGCACTTGTTTTCAAAACCCTCCTTTATTTTACTGGAGAGCTTGCAATTAACCCACTTCTCCCTGTTGAGCAGCATCTCTGTAATAACAGCTTTCCTGGCAGAGCTTTTGTTAGGTAGATTTTCAAATCAAGAGCCCATAAAGGTTGGAAAAAATCCAGTCATATTAAAGTTCAGCAAATCTCTTTCAAGGTCATATCCCTTGAGGTTATAGAGGTTTTTTTTTTTTTTTTTTCCTGGAAAAGATTGCCAAGTCATTTTCCATATTAAAAAAATAAATTAAGACAAACACTGTTACCTGTTTTACCAAATGTTGGGAGAGACGCTAAGATTTTACTTCTTCCAATGAATTGACAAGGGAGAGATTTTCTGCTCTCTTTGCCCCTTTGAAGCTGGTAGCAGGAAGGGTGAGACTTCTGTAAACTGCGCTAGACTCATTCATGCAGCCAGAGCTGGCCGGCGATCCAGCTGCATGAAAGAGCTTAATAGTCAAAGGGCATGGTAATTCCCTCCATCTGCCTTTTCTTTCTTCTAAGTCAAAATCTTCACCTGGTGTTTTTGATTCATGTGTTCTAATTATGATGGCTGCCATCAGCAGCCCTGTGGGTGACACCACAAACTCACTGAGCCCACGGAGCATGCTGAGGCTTGTTAAGCGACCATGTCAGCCTGATTTTAGGGCCCATTTTGCAGCTCTCCACAGGCCTATCTAAAAGCATCAGGAGTCTCAGTCTTGCGGGACAAGTGCATTGTCTTTCTAAATGTCTCTTCCTGATAAGCAAATCCAAATATGGTTCATTCACTGTGGCTTTGAAGGCACAGTGGGGAACTTGGCTTGCATGGTGGATACAACAAAATGCTTAATATTATCATTTGGTATAGAGCTAAAGAACTCAATTTCCAATTCCAAGATGAAAACCTTTGCTCCCCAGCTATGATCAAGAGTTTGAAATTTAAATCAGGAGTCTTGAAAGCTATTCTAACTCTCAAAAGGGCTGGCTTTCCCATACATACAAAGAAGAAAATGCTGTGCTTGCATGAGTATCTGAATCAAGAAAAGCTCACATCATTTTAGTAAATGTAATACTTGCCTCTTTCAATTGGAATGCTGTTGAGTATTTTTCAGTGTTTTCAGTTCATTTGTTTTATTGTATTTCCCATTATTTAGATTATGATTAGGGCTGGTCCTATAGTCCTTTTTTATTACTTTATATACCTCCTATTGTTTTAGTGTTTCCACATTAATAACACCTGGCAACATCCAAAAACATTTTGATTTAAGATAAGTACAAAACAAGCATCAAAAATAAGCTTAGCAACATCTTTAGCACTCCACTCCCTTTCTCTGTTATTACAGTTTACATATCTTGAGTCACTGTTTTTATTTCCCCCCCCAGCTTTATTGAAGTATAATTGACAGATAAAAATTATATATTTTTATGGTGTACAATGTGATGTTTTTACGTATGTATACACTGCAAAGTCATTACCACAGTAAAACTAATTAACATCTCCATCACTTCACATAGTTACCTTTGTGATTGTGTGTGTGTGTGTGGTGAGAACAGTAAAGATTGCTCTCTTGGCAAATTTCAAGTGTGCAATAGATTATTATTAACTGTAGTCACCACGCTGTGCATTAGATCTCCAGAAATTTATTCATTCTGTGTAACTGAAACTTTGTACAATTTAACCAGCATCTTCCCATTTGCCCCACATTGCAGCCCCTGGCAACCACCATTCTACTCTCTATTCTATGAATTTGACTTTTTTAGATTCCACATACAAGTGAGATCCTGCAGTACGTGTTTTTCTTTGCCTGACTTATTTCACTTAACATAGTGTCTTCCAGGTTCATTCATGTCTCAAATGATGGCATTTCCTTCCTTTTTAAGGCTGAATAATATCTCTCTGTGTGTGTGTGTGTGTGTGTGTGTGCAGCACTTTTTATTACTTTTATTATGTTGTATTTTGAGGAACATTTTAGTTCTGTCTGGGTCAAGTTGGATCAAAGAAATTTAGTTGATGTAAGAAAATCACATTTAGGATTCATTTCAGGAACTGGAACCTTAAATAATCTCCAATAATTTGCAAGTGGTGTCTTAAGTTACTTCAGAGCACCTTTTTCACAGGCTGTGCTTCTCCACTCCACTCCACATCCCAGCTACATCAGTCCAGAAATTCACAGAAGAACTTTACCTACCGGTTTGCAAGGTAATTCAGGTTGGGAAACTGTTCTATAGTTAACACCTACACAAACAACAGTAGCCTGAAATCCCTTGCATAGTTGACTATTCTGATAGTTTATTTAGGCAGAGTCATTTCTACCCTGGCATGCTTGCTATAGGTTATTTCTGTGTCTCTCAATACTCAGATTTGTATTTTAGATGGATGTCTTTTGTCTTGGTCAGTTCAGGCTGCTATCACAAAAATTTCATACACTGAGTGGCTTAAATAACAGAGATTTATGTCTCACAGTTCTCCAGGCTGGGAAATCCAACATCAAGGTGCTGGCTGACATGGTTCCCAGTGAGGATCCCTTTCCTGGTTTACAGACAGACACCTTCTTGGTGTACACTAACATGGCAGAGACAGAGATCATCTCCCCGTGTCTCTTCTTATAAGGGCACTAATCCTGTTCACAAGGGCCCCACCTTTATGACCTAATTACTCCCGAAAGTCCTCACCTCCTAATACAATCATATTGGTTATTAGGGCTTCAACATATGAATTTCAGGGGATGTAAACATTCAGTCCATAGCAACTTTGGCCTAAATGAAAACTGGTGTGATATGTTGCATTCAGTCAACTCTTTCAGCGGATGATTGATACCAGTTGCTGAGCTGCTGAGCTATCACCAAGTGGCTGATGTAATTTGGTTGTGCCAATGATAAAAAACAAATATTTTCTCCACTGATAACTCAAAAGACAAATAACAATTGAGAAAAATACGAAGGTAATAAATAGCATGGCACATGGGAAAGGAAGAGAAGTTGGAGCTGAACCTGGAGAGGTAGACAAGGTGCCAAAGAAGATATTATATGCCATGTAAAAATACCTTTACATGATGGGAATCCATGGGGAAGTATAACCTGGATATGACCTGGGTTCGATTTGTGTTTTAAATAGATGTCTCTAGTACCTAGGCAGAAAATGACTCCAATGGGCAAAGCACAGAAGGAAAGAGATTCTATAGGGAGTCACTGTAGTATCCAGACAAGATAAGCTAGAGGCCTGAATATGGGAAGGAAAGGGGATGGAATATATCTGTGAGTATTTGGCAATTGATTGGATATGAGCTATAGAACAAACGATGGCGTCAGAAATGTTGTAATGGGTTGCAGCTGCCAGCAGCCAACGTACAGAATCAAGGAGGAGGAGCGTAATATAACAGTTCAAACTTCTTTTTGTCACCTGTGTTCCTTATAGTCATAGATTCCTGCATTCATTCATCAAAAGTGCATTAGACAGACACTGGGTCTTGGGCCCAATCAAAGCAGATCCGGCGAGTGCCCTGTCCTCAGCAGAGGGCACATTCATGAATTATACAGGAAGAAAGGGACATCTACTGCAGGAAAAGCTCAAAGCAAACTTGGTGATGTTCAGTAGGGGAATGGTTACTTTCAGCTGGGAGTTCGGCAGGAATAACCAATGAGATGGTCTTTGAGGATTCCGCCCTTGCAAGTGGGATAGCATTTAGGCATATGGAGAGTGCTGAAGATCTTCCAGGCAGAGGGCACAGCACAGGTGACCAGGGTTATGCCAGAGGCAGGGACGGGAGCATCTGCACCAGAGGATGAGCCCCGGGAAGGGGAGGGGTGGGGCCCACACATGAGAGGTGGAGTAGAATTAATCAGCAGGATGACGTCATTACTTGACCATGAGGCGTGAGAGAGATGATCACCTATGACGCAGCCTACATGCTCGGTAGAAGCCAGTTCATAAGACAAGAGTATGAGCAGTTTGGAACCCGTCCAAACACTGACGTTGCATAAGGTGGACAACCTCAATTGAGAAATGTATCCTTCCTCCCAAAGGGTGGTGTTGCCTCACCACGTTCATTTCATCCTACCCAGATAGATGCATCCACTTTTACATCTCAGAAAATTTTTACTTCATGTCAGAGCAAGTCTAGAAACTGCCTTTTGTATTCTCGGGGAATGATTTTTGGACGCTGTGCTGTTTCCATGTTGTGGGTGAGTTTATGGCAGATGGCAAAGAGGGAGGCCACAGGCCAGAGTGTGAGCCCCTCTCTTTCCAGTCCAGGGCCCACATGGTGCCCAGTCGACAAGGTTTTACTATCTCAAAATATACTTCCTCCCCTTTTCTCTGTAGATAGGGATTTTTCTTTGTAAAAGGGAGGGATTTTTTTTTAAATCTTTTTTCCCTTCTTTTTTTTTAAACTGCTCCCTTCCTCTCAATCCTAAAAGAAGTCTATGAAGCTTACCTTGCTACTGATAACGTGGCCCCTACTGCTCACCACGGTCAACATTGCTTTCAGAATTGAACTGCAGGCAACAAAAAAGGGCCAATACATAATGGCGAAAGGAACACTCCAGGAGAGCAGAGAAGGGGCCTTGGACTCCAGATAGGGCTCCAGAGACCATTGTCTCCTTGCTCTCTGATCCAAGCTGACACACCTTCTCCTTCCTCTCCTTTATCCTCTCGTTGTTTTTGATTTCGTGTGGTAGACTGTACCAGTATAACGAATTCAGTCCTTCAGCAAATCATATACATGAATGTGTATATATTTAACTCTAACACTACCCCATCTTTCCTCAACATGTTGTATATAAGCCGGGACTTTGTATTTAATTCATAGGCATTAACAAGTAAAATTGGCAGAAGGACTTGAGCCCAAGACAGAGGACACGTCATAACTGAAGCATCTGAATATGTGTTTTGACTCATCCCATCGGCTTCACAGTGATTATTTATTTTCAGTGAATGAGACTACTAAAAACTGGACTGAAACTAGGTTCTGTTACTGCCATGCATGGCTTTCTAATGTTGGGGCTTCTCCCTGGCACAACCATAATGTTGTCTTGACAATAATGTGATAGGAAAAGAGGAAGGAAACTGCGAGGCAATAATCCTACCTGTGTTTTCTGACTATGATCATAAATTTGGAACAGCTTTCTCTATTTTCTCTGGTGACGTTTAGGGTTCAGAAATGAAGCAGGGGAAATGGATGATAGAATCTACATTTTTCAGCAGTCCTTAATGTTCTTTTATCATTATTTATTCTCTTTCTTTCCTATTTTTCTTCTTCTCTTGAAAAGGACCTGTTAATGCATATTATCAAAATAAGTGTGTGTGTGTGTGTGTATGTGTGTGTGTATGTGTGTGTGTGTGTGTGTGTATGTGTGTGTGTGTGTATATGTGTGTGTGTGTATGTGTGTGTGTGTGTGTGTGTGTGTGTGTGTGTAGTGTGTGTGTGTATGTGTGTATATGTGTGTGTGTGTATGTGTGTGTGTGTGTATGTGTGTGTATGTGTGTGTGTGTATGTGTGTGTGTGTGTATGTGTGTATATATAGTTTTGTCTTTTTTACTCTTAAGAATCAAACTCATAGAATTTACATGCTAATAAGAACAAGAACTGAGTCTCAACCAACCTCTCATTTTACAAACAAGGGAACCGAGGCTCAGCTAAGAGACGCATTTTGGGTCATACAAGTCGGAACCCAGCTTGCTTGCTTTCTTTTCTTTTTTTTTTCGAGATGGAGTCTTGCTCTGTCACCCAGGCTGGAGTGCAGTGGTACAATCTCAGCTCACGGCAACTCTGCCTCCTGGGTTCAACTGATTACCCTGCCTCGGACTCCCTACTGTCTGGGAGCCCAGCTTTCTTGACTTTCTATTGGGCTTCTACTAGCACATCTGGGACGGCATCATGGTGCTCAGGAAAAGACCCTTGTGAGTTCCACAGGAAAAGAAGACTCAATACCTTCTCTTCTAAAATTCTAAATGTCTTAAGGCACATTCCTGTTTAACAATCAAAAACCAGTGCAGGCTGGCGTGACTGTTGTTTCAGATTGCTTCACGTATCTCTGGTTCCCAAGTAATGTTTTTTTATTACTTTGACTTTCATTTCCCTTCTTTATAGATTTGGGTTAGTATATATTATGTTGCCTTGTTGGGCTGTTATTATACATCAAAACTGGCATCAATCCAGAGGCAACAAATTAGAAATATTGACTTTTCTGCTGGGCTAATAAAAACGATGGTATGTGAGTTAACAAATGTAGTTTTAATTTTATAACAAATGTAACAGTGTGAGCCGGGGAGACGGCTGAAAATACAAGAAAAGGAAACCTTTCTAAATTGTAAGAATGAGAAAAAGAAGTGATGCATAAAGAAATGTCAGCCTGATTTTTAACACGGATAACCTCCTAAAACAAAATTTAGAAGGCCACTTACGCACTGTTCTCTATGGAAAAATAATATATAAATTGGAAGGCTCCCTTTCCCCACTAACACATATAATATCCTTAGAAACAATAATTCCTCAAGGGGATGACATAACTGTATTACTGATTTCTCAGTTTTTGAGCAGCAGCAATTAGATAAACTTGAAACCAGTGGCTATAATCCTCAAGGTTGGATCTGATTAATAAAGCGAGTGATAGCCTGCCGATTCTAAAATAAAAAGCTAAATAAATACATGTTGCCATTTTCAGCAATAAAGTAATAAGCAGTTTTCAGTAAATGTGATTGGCATAAAACAATGTAGAAAATAATGTCAAATACATTCAGGAAACAGCTATTGCTGTCAAATTTGCAAAATAGGATGGTGCTTCCACAAACGTCTCTATAATTTAAAGCTACTGAAATAAGTTGGCAGATATGCTAACAAATTATTCAAGCCATATTTAAATTGTGTACCTAACTCCTCGATAGCATATGTATTTAATCAAAGCATGATCATTTCTGACAATTACTTTTATAAACTTTTATAAAATATACCAGAAAATAGCAGCAGACATGTATTACCTAAGTCACATAAGCACTGAGAACGCTGACACAGCTATTCAAAACAGCAAAGGAACAGGAAGAGGCTAGCGCATTAAGACACCGCCAAACACTTTCTTAGCAGGTAAGTGTCTGGGATAATAATACATGAGTACAAAGGAAAGTATGGGGAGGTTATTAAATTATTCTGCAAGGATCTAAAGCTCTAGTGCGGCATCTTTGACTAGGTCTATACATTTCCCAGAAGAATCACAATACAATGTGCTCTGTTTGGGTGAACAAGTCGGAAGCAGCCTGTCTATTAGGAGGTAGGAATTCAAAAGCCCTCAGGAGCTAGGCAGATAATGCGGATGCGTAGTGTGGTCTGCGGGGACAGGCAAACTGGAAAGCAATTGCCCAGGATAAGGTGGCTAATGGAGCCAATTATCGCTGTGCCAGAATGCAAGCCCAGGATTGCCAGAGCTTCTGGTTCTTCAAAAAAGAGCCAGAAATTAAGATTTTCCTGTGAAGGTACACATAATTGTCAGTGTTGCAACTCAGTTATTAAAAACAACAACAAATCTAATGAGGACTAGATTCAAGATGGGAGCCACGTGTTTGCAAACTCCTAACCGTGTAATGACCTAACCAGGATATCTGCATATTCTATGTAGACTGAACCGTGGTCACCAGATGAGCAAATGGCCAAAACTATTCTGAAAACAATTATAATAGGAACAGTCACCCAACCAGAGTACATGCTGGGCATATGGGAATAAGAAAGAAGAATTTCTAGGCCGGAAACAGTGGCTCACACCTGTAATCCCAGCACTTTGGGAGGCCGAGGCAGGCGGATCACCTGAGGCCAGGAGTTCAAGACTAGCCTGGCCAACATGGTGAAACCCCGTCTCTACTAAAAGTGCAAAAACTTAGCTGGGCATGGTGGCGGACACCTGTCATCCCAGCTACTCAGGAGGCTGAGGTGGAAGAATTGCTTGAACCTGAGAGGCAAGGTTGCAATGAGGCAAGATCGCATCACTGAGCTCCAGCCTGGGCAACAGAGCAAGACTCTGTCTCAAAAAACAAACAAACAAACAAACACACAAAAATTCCTTACCTGTAGAGGGAACAATTCAGGTGACTTGATCTTGGTTGTTTAGTTGCTTGACTCCTGTCCCTCCCTTCCTTTTTCTGTAAAATGATGCTACCTCTTAGGGTCATTGTGGGGATTAAATGAGTTATTTATATCACGCACTGAGAACAGTACCTAGGGTAGAATAGGTACTTGCTAACTGTGACCTGTTATTACTCTTACTATGAACAAAATGCTGATGTGTTTCTTGAATGTTAAAGGCAAGATGGCATTTCAGAATGGAGCAACTCAGTGGAACAACATTGAAAAATGCCTGTTGCAGGGTAACTGCTGGCAGAGAAAAAATAGCAGCACGATAACCAAGTAATTGTGCTATGGAGAGTTGGGAAGCAGCTGAGAGGGTAGAAGAAATAGTTCAAAGCTACAATGAAGCACAGCTTCAAACAGCCCTCCTTTGGACAAGGAAGCAATGATCATGGTAGACAGACTGGCTTGGCAAGCAGGCATTAGGCGTTATCTGGTCATGTATATGTATCTGTCTGGGACTGAGGGTTCTTGGCTTTTTTTGTGGGCTTTTGGGAAGCCCATTTTTTCTGTTTCTTTCTTTTTGTTTGTTTTCTTGCTTGCTTGTTTTCTCTAAGACTCTTTACACGTCTGAGAGACAGAGATGAACAGTGACAGGTTCTGAAAAGTCAAGAAAGTCTATAGATGTGCGCAATAGGAAAAGTACTATTGTATTGCCTGCATTTATTTTCCAGCCACACTTCACAGATGTAGCCCTGGCTACTGTTTTCAAGCACTGGTCTAAAATAAGAATCCTCTCCAGCTCATTTCTCCAGGTGGCAAACCTGAGGAGGGCGGAGGGGCCATATAGAGGAGATCAAAAGAGATGTGTTGTACTTTTATTAAAATTCACATCTATAAGCATTCATATAAATCAGGGGTCTGCAAACTGCAGCCCTGAGGCTGGCTCATGGCTTGCTTTTGTAAGTCTGGTTTTTACGTTTTTAAAGAATTGTATGTATATATACACACACACACACACACACATACAAACACAACAATAACCATATATGGCTCACAAAGTCTGAAATATTTACTACCTGGCCTTTTAGAGGAAAAGTTTGCTGACCCTTGAGAATGGTGACTACATGTTTGTCATTTTCACTTCCTATTAGATTAAAAGGAGTGTCGGTTTTCCTTTATAACTTGAGGCAACTAAGCTATAATTTAGAGGCAAGTCACCATTCTTATTTGAACTTTGTCCTTGTTCATATGTTATTTCTTTTTAACCAGGTGGCAGAAAAATGCCCAAGCGGATTTTTTTTTAAATGTACCTTCTATTGTACCCTGTTGTCTTAAAGAAAATGCAATTCAGTTATCCAAGTGAGACACTTTAGTTTTGATGGTGTGTACATGCTGATTTACCACCAGGATGGCCGGTTCTTGCTTGGTTGTAAAATTATGGCACAAATACTTTTCATTGATCGCAATTTAACAGCCAATCAAGACACAGCTTCATCCCACGATTTCACTGTGCCTTTACAATTGAGAAGAATAGCAGCTATAATGGCTACTATTATGGCTATTGTGTTCCTGAGAGATGAACTCAGAGACGGTGCTGGAGCAGGACAAGTTTTATAAATGTCTTCAGCCAAGGACATTACGGAAAGAATTATGTAACCTCACAGGATATAAAGATTTTGCCATAACTTTTCACTCACTGGAATCTCCTCTAGCCCATAAAATGTGTTGCGTTCATAGAAGACTTTGCAACAGAATACTTCTTATGATTATTGTTTTCAGAGCCAAGAAATAGATTCTGAGAAGAGAAAAAAAATAGGTCTTTTAGATCAGAAATCAGAATGATTTATTTTTAAATAACTAGTTTGCAGTTTGAAAGCAGATTTCAAATTTTTTATGATCAAAAACTCAAAAATATATTAACCTTTGATATATTTTTCAGACTATCTTGATGCATTTTTCCTCTGGTCTCTGTATCGTTAGTGAGGCACTCACATTGTGTTGATTTTTTGTCTTTTGAATTTAATTATCTGTTTATACCTTTGTGAGCAGTCAAGTGCTTTAGCTCTCTATTTTTATCATTTCAACTCTTTATAGTTCCATTTTCAGAAAACATCAAGATTCCCAATGATTCAAAAAGTGATTTATAAGCCTTAAATTCCATTTTATGCAGGAAGGAAAAAGTGCTTAATACACAGTAATATCAAATAAATTATTTTGATTCCTCCTGATATTTTACTCCATTTGGGGGATTTTATTTTTACTTTTCTCATCTACCAACAAACGATGCTAAATTTCAGTCGTTTGGATGAGCATATCATTAGAATAGAGGCTATTTTATAACATTAGAGCACAAGGGGTTAAGAATGGTATATCCTTTTTTCATCACTACACATATGTGTCAGTAAGAATTTCTAACCATCACATTTCTATTACTGAAATTGATTATTTATGCACTTGCACCAGATTCCAAGCAGGAAGCAATATCCGCTGTGTAAGCCATACTAACTCAATTAGACCCAATTGTCTACAGCCACAATCTCCATCAGTTACAACCCAACTCCCCCTCCCATGCTTGCTAAATATCCAAACAATTACAAACAAAGCAAGCAATGCTAATTCAATCAAGAATGTATCCAGCTTTCTGTTCCTTCCTCACATACATTCATATGTCTTTATATTGGAAATTGAAGTTTAGACTAAGGACAGAGCTGTTCTATTAGATGCATATCTACACACCTCCCTCTCTCTAGTTAAAGGCATCACAAATAATCTGAAATAATGGCCTTGAAGTGACATTGGATGCATTTTACCTGAGATGACCTCACCAATCAGTCCTGAATTAAGTAGCTCAACACACCATTGTTGATGAGATTTTGTTAAACTCAACAAGAATTTCTAGACCAGTGCCTTAAACTCAGATGCCTCCAGGGGCCAGGCCAGTAAGGGGAATTAATAGACAATAAGGAATAGTGAGCATGGAGGTCAGAGGGTAGGCACCTACTCCAAAAGATGGCTTGAGGCTGGGTACTGTGGCTCGTGTCTTTAATCATGAGGCCAGGAGTTTGAGACCAGCCTGAACAACATAGTGAGATCCTTGTCACTTAAATTAAAAATGAAAAAAATTAGCCAGGTGTGGTGGCATGAGCCTATGGTCCCAGCTACTTGGGAGGCTGAGATGGGAGGATTGCTTGAGCCAGGAGGTCAGCACTGCAGTGAGCTATTATTGTGCCACCACACTCCAGACTGTGCAACTGACTGAGACTTATTATCTCAAAAAAAAAAAAAAAGAGAGAGAGAGAGGAAGGAAGGAAGAAAGGAAGGAGGGAGGGAGGGAGGGAGAGAGAGAGAGACAGAGAGAGAGAGAGAAAGAAGAAAGAAAGAAAGAAAGAAAGAGAGAGAGAGAGAGAGAAAGAAAGAAAGAAAGAAAGAGAGGGAGGGAGGGAGGGAGGAAGGAAGGAAGGGAGAAGGAAGGAAGGAAGGAAGGAAGGAAAATAAAAGATGGCCAAGTCTTTGCTTTCCCTGAGAAACTAGAAATCTGGATTTTGTGTGGAATTGACAAATAATACAAAATTTGTATTGTAAAAATAAAATAGTGTCAGTCCAATTCTAACTGGTTTGTAAACTTTGGTAGATTTTTGCAGATAACTTTGGTAGATGTTTGCAGATAAAATATAAAGTCTGCTCTATCCAGTCCCAAAAGGGAAGCCGACAGACACACAAATAATAAACACAAGAAAAAATGTGATAAATGTATGTGTCGAGCCACACAGATCATTAAAGTTAAGGTATACACAGAAGGAGAAATGACTTCAAATTAGGAATGATCTCATGAAAAGTGGGGCATTTGATCTGAGGCGTAAAGAATAAACAAGATGTTGAAATGCAGATACAGAGGGAAAGGCAATTCCAGGTGGTTGAAATAAATATAGGATAGAGATGTGGAGAGTGTTGGGTGTAGTTACAATGAATTAAAAAGATCACTTTAACTAAACTTTGGGGCAAAAGAAGTCAAACGTGGATGCCTGGTGTGGTGGCAGGCACCTGTAGTCCCAGCTACTCAGAAGCCTGAGGCAGGAGGATCCCTTGAGCCCAGGAGTTTGACTCCATCCTAGACAACATTGCCAGAGACCTGTCTTTCTGGAGGGAAAAAGGGGGGTCAGAACATATACCTGTATCCGGGGCAGCCTGTGACAAAATTCTAGGTGCCTGTTCTCACCCTTCCCCAATTCCCTACCTCACTCTGCTGGATTTTTGTCTCTCTCCTGTCCCCCGATTCTCCTCCATCCAGCCTCCTGTGGGTCTTCATAAGCACCTGCTTCTCTCTGCCCCTGCTGCCATCATACAGCCTAAAGCTGCACCTGCAGCAGCCTCCTAAGAATTCTGCTGTGATCACACTTGCTCCACAGAGTTATCTGCAAATGAAAACCTGATCACATGAACATCCTTCCCCAACAAAAAGCTTCACCAACCTACCTACCTTCATTGACTCAATGACTTTGCATTCCTATTAAGATGAAAACTCAAATCCTTTAACCTTCACACAAAACCGTTACCACCACTCCACCCTCTCCACTCTCCCCTCTGACGCATCCGTGCTGCTTGGCACTCTCCTCTTAAAGTACAGACCACATTGGCCATCTCTGCCTCCCTATAGTGGAAGCCCCTTACCTCAGGCTTCCCTCTACTTGTAAAGTTCCCAGTCTCTCTAGCCTTCTCCCAGAGCCCCCATTATTTTGCCTTCATTCAAATGCCCACTGGAACATCACGTCCTCAGGGAAGAATTTCCTTTCGGAATCCACAGACTAGCTCCTATTCTGAGGTTCTGTTCAGAGTTTCTATGTTCTCAACATTCAATTGATCCTTAAAAACAAACGTGTGTGCGCTGTGTGTGTGTGTGTGTGTGTGCTCGCGCACGCGTGCGCATGCGCCTGTGTGTGGGTATCTCCCAACAAACTTGTTCCCTCCACCATAAGGGCTGAGAGGATAAATATCTCAGTGCACATGTCACCCATTTGCAGCGGACCCTTGTCAAAGCTCTGCTATGGAATTTGATGGAATCTGGGGGCTAAATTCTGAACCAATAAAGAGATGGAAATTTCCATGTTTAAACTTTTTCTCATCTTGTTTCCTTTCTCTAATTTGTATTGATGACATTTATGTTGACATAAAGTTTCTAATCCTAACTCTCCACCTATCCAGCCCTCTGTCTGTGGAAGAATAGCCTAATCTCTTCTCATCTCTTTCCCCGTAAAATAAGAGTGATTGCACCCGGATTCAGACTCCCTTCCCTAACCCACCCTCCAATATTTTCAGGTAACAGTGAACATGCCAAACCTGCGGTATCATTTTAGAGAAATCATTCAGCCTTTTAAATATTTATTTCCCTCATCTGTAAGATAAGAACGTTATAAATTAAATGTAATATGTATGTATAAAGAACTTGATAAAATACGTGGTCTGTAGTACGTAATCAATAATTAGCAGTTTGTTTTTTCCCTTTTCAGTTCAGCTTTCTGAGCCCATAAATTCTTATACCTGCTTATGAATCCCATATGTCACTGAAGCCCCAAGGAGCTGTGTTTACAGTAGTTACATCTGTCGTCCCCATACCTGTGTCTTGAGACAAACTGGATCTTAATTCTGCCCTTTATTTCCTCCCCGACTCTACTACCTGTCTCTTCTACTTCTGGCCATCCTCACCCCCAGCCTAAATATTACATGCTATGATTGAACATTCAAATGTGTGTGCCCTTCAAATCTCATGTTGAAATTTAATTGCTGTTGTGACAGTATTAAGAGGTGGGAGCTTTAAGAGGTGATTGGGCCACGAAAGCACCACCTTCCTGGGTGGCTAAATGCCTTTTAAAAGTGGCTTCTTTGCTCTTCCACCCTTCTGCCCTGTGAGGAACAGCACTCCTCCCCTTCAGCGCATGCAGCCTTCAAGATGGCATCTCGGAAGTGGAGACGAGGCCCTCACCAAGCATCAGACCTGCCAGTGCCTTGATCTTGGAGTCCCGGGCCTCTAAGAACTGTAAGAAATAAATATCTGTCCTTAGTAAATTACCCAGTTTCACATGTTCTGTTATAGCAACACAAAACAGACAAAGATACCACTAATAGGAGAACCTTCCTCACAGATGGATCATATTTGTAACTGATTCATTTTTGTATAAAGTCTTATTTCAGGTCTTTCTCCAAGGTTAGACTGTATCTGTCTTGTCCATCACTGTCAGGCACACAGTGTAGATACTCCATCAATTTGTCACTGTTAACTTTCATTCACCACAAATGCACCTCCTTCACAAGGCCTTCTCCTGTTCCCCCCATTCTTTCTAGGAGGTTTCCCATCTCAGATACCTGATAGTTTTTCATTTATAATTCTACCATGGCATCTGTTCTTTTCCACCCTACGTTGTAGTTATTTGTAAGCATGTATCTTTCCTCCTACTACACAAATTGCAAATTCTTCGACAGGAGAGCATGACTTCTTCACCTTTCCATCACTTTGACTATGTTTGAACAATAGTGTGTCTTCCATAAATATGGATAAGTAAACAAAAATTAAAAAGAAATAACGTATTAAATGTAACAATTACTTACCTAAGACATGTTACCAATCCTAGGAACACATCTTTTTTCTTTTTTTTTTCTTTTTGAGATGGAGTTTTCACTCTTGTCGTCCAGGCTGGAGTGCAATGGCGCAATCTCCACTCACTACAACCTCCGCCTCCCAAGTTCAAGAGATTCTTCTGCCTCAGACTCCTGAGTAGTTGGGATTACAGGCGTGCACCACCATGTCCAGCTAATTTTGTATTTTTAGTAGAGATGGGGTTTCTCCATGTTGGTCAGGCTGGTCTCGAACTCCCGACCTCAGGTGATCTGCCCACCTCGGCCTCCCAGAGTGCTGGGATTACAGGCATGAGCCACCGCACCCGGCCAATCCTAGGAACATTTCTATCACAGCTTCCAGTATAGGATTATTTTTCTTTCATAATCATCAAAAGAACATTATTGGGAATACTTCTAGATGTCAAATTAGTACGTTCCCACCTGAATGGGAGTTAAAGTTACATGATGTGAAATTGTATGCTGAATTTAAATAGTAATCAAGGGTGTAGTGAGTCCCGTGGCTTCAGCCATTCAGTAGGAGGATATTCAGAAACTAGAGGAGAACTATATCCCATAATCCCCTAGGGGAAGTGACTCCATGACACAAGGATGTATTTGTGGCTAACAAGATACAAAGAACCGATTTTTCACTTCCTAATGTAAACAGTTTCAATCTAAGTATAGTGTTTCCCATGGGAGCTCCCTAAATATTTTAACAAAAGGATGAGAACACTGAGGATAGAAAATCCACCACTGACTTCCAGTGCCTAACCACAGATAAAACATTGATTGCATTTCTGTTGGTTTGAGAGGTTTCCAGATAACGATTTTTTATTTCTAAACTGTGGCGGGTCACTGAAATTGTAAGCGGATGTCATGCCACCTACCTTGCAGCGAAGGACCATAGCAAAATCAATATGCCATATCTCTTCATTCACAGATGTCCATGGGTGGGAACATATAGATAATGAAGTTTATTTATTCGAGTAGACACTGCTGTCACTAAATAATGGGTCTCAAATAGGTTTTTGCTGCCAAATAGTTTGATGACATATGGCATTTTCAGATAGGTCATTATATTACTGATTGAGGAGCAGAGAAATATTTAAATAGGAAAAAAATTCTAGTAGAAGCATTCAGATTGGGCGGCATAGAGAAGGATACTTTCTGTAATCTCTCTTTAAAAATAAAACCTCACTGGCAATCCGAGATGTCTACCTATCTATTTTGTCTTGCATCTGCAGCAAGGCACATGCTTGAAATACAGGAATTTATTTTCTTAAACAGCTAGATGCCTGCCTACATATTCCCTTCAATTCATAAAGAAATTGCATGTGAAAATGGGATGCAAGCCAGCGAGCAAGTGAACAGCTCAGAAGCTGAGTGTATATTGGTATGAAATTTGAAAACACACGTGGGTTGGCTCTGAAACACTTTTTTTCCACAAACCACAAAATGGAATTCTATTACGATTGCATACTGGATACACACAAGGAGGTATACTTGCTTCTCAGGGCTAATGGGCATTCAACAACTACAGGATAATACGTCCCATCATCTTCTTCACTCACAGGTGAAGGATATTCTAGATGCGATGTGTGAACAATTAGACAAGGAAGTTCCTATTAGCATGTAAGCAATTTCTATTTTGCAAGGGAGGGAAGAAAAGCCACGCCAAAAATGTGACATACACTAGAGAGAAAAATACTCAATCTGAAAGTTACTGTTGATGTGGCTGATAAAAACATCTTGACATTTGAGTCTTTTAACTGCCAGTTTATCACTGGAGTGGCTTCAATGATTAGTTCACTTGAAGAAGCTAACAAAGAAAGAAGTTAAAAAGAGTCACTTCCCATTCAGATGGGCAGAAAACAAACATATACTTATAAGGAAAGTGAGCATTTCTGTGGAGAATTTTGACCACAGGGTATTATTCAAATTTAAAAAGGACCACTGCACAGCAGAGTGGAGTAAATAACATAGATTTCATTTTTTAAAGTATAACGGCTCTGGGGCTTTTTGACCATATGCCATGAGTAATGTCAAGTATATTTTGAATTTTATAGAACCAATAAGTGCTTACATATAATTATCACAATTATCCACGATTCAGGTGTTTGTATAAACAGGTGTCTCTGTTTGCGACTCACTGGTTCAATTGTGTATTGCCCTGAACTACTTACAGAGCTGGACATCCCTGATTCAACTTCATTATCCACCAATTAGCTTCCTGTGCTACTATGCTAAAGAAAAGATCTTATTTTACCAATACACATTTCACTTACGAAGGTGTGGAAGGTGGAATGATGACCTGCAAAGCTGTCTGCATCCTAATCCCCAGAATCTACAACAGTTACCTTACACGGCAAAAGGTATTTAAATTAAGGATCCTGAGAAGGGAAGAGGATCCTGGCTTATCCAGGGGAGGGCATTGTAATCATAAGCGTCCTTATAAGCAGGAAGCAAGAATATCGAAGACAGCTCAGGTTATGTGAGAAGCAGAGACAAGAGCGATGTGGCCCTGATCCCAGGAACGCAAGCAGCCTCTGGAATGGAGAAGAGGCAGGGAACACACTCTCCCCTGAGCCGCCGGAAGCCACTGGCCTCACTGGCACCTTCTTTTGTGTCCGTTAAAGCTCATTTTGGACTTCTCGCCTCCAGAACTGTAAGAGCGTACATTTGTGTTGTCTGAAGTCACTAAGCTTGTGACAATGTGTTATAGCAGCAATAAAAAACTAATACAAAGGTGGATCAAGAGGTAAATACATCATCTTCTCTGGTGGGGAGGAGGGCAAAAAAAAGCAATGACCATTCATATAAAAGGGAAAAACACAGGATCCAGGACTGTGCATTGTGGGAGAAAAGCAGCATTCTCTAAAGCCAAACACAGGAGAGTTCAAAATTACTTTTTGTACTTACCAGTTATTTGACCTTTAGCAAGTTACTTACCCTCCGAACCTCAGTATCTGCAGCCATGAAGTGGGAATAAGGACAACAGCTGTGTACTCACCGCTGCGAAAGAAGCAGGCAAGCAGGTTTCTGGCACCAGCACATTATCTGAAACATCTGGCACTCGGTAAATAATGAACGAATCTGAGTCCCCTTTCCTCTCTGTTTTAAAAAATCTAAAATTATTAGATTTCTCACTCATAGCTCCTGAATTTCTGCTGGATGGTAGTGAGTGCAGTATGTTTGTGCTGTAATAGGTTTAGAATCAACAAATGTTTTTGTTGATTATGTTATTCATACAAGACCCTGCACTTAGACTTCAAAAGATAAAACTGTCCTTGGAACCCTATCCCTAAACACTACAGAGTACGGTCTGATGAGAGAGATATATACGTGCAATGAACAAAATGTAGACAGAAAGAAAGTGACGTGAACAAGGATCCACAGGACAGAATCATGGCAGTGGCATTTGAAGTGGACCTTGAAGAAGGGGCATTATGTCCTCAAGTCAGATTTGCTTGAGGAAGTCTTGGGCTAAATGAATAGTATATGCAAAGGCGGGGACAGAGGCTATTCAGGGAGCGGCATGCGTTCCAGTGTGGTTGAATCTGAGGAGTGTAGGAAGATGATGTAGCTTCCCAGCTTTCCTGGCCTGGGTGGCTACATGGAAATATCAATATAGAGAGAGGCTGCTAGAGGAAAGATGAGTTATGAGGAAAGAGGGGATAGAAGAAAATGTGTCCAAATTTGGATGAGTTGATTTTGGGAGGCTGGCAGAAGCAGCATATGGAGATATGCAGTAAGCAGCGAGAAATTTGGAGTAGGTTGAATTATTTTGACTCAAGAGATATGTCTGCCAAGCCAAATGTCCTTCCTATAAGCATATGAATATGCACTACAGAGTATTTTAGAGGTAGCAGCCTTGAAAATTGAAAGGATCACTTGACAGGCTATTTTTCTACCCTAAGAATTGAATACCTCTCTTCCTAATTATTCTTATTTATGTATCTTGTGAAAATCTCACATATATTCACTGTTACTTTGGTTATATATACCTGTTCAGATAGCATCCAAAACTTCATCATGCATCTCTTCTCAATTATGGCCCACAGAAGTGGTAATTGAGACGGTATCTTTCCAACATTGGTTCCAACACTTTGGCCAAAAAGTTATTTTGGCATAAACTTATACAAGAGTTCTGAAAGCACTTTCAAAGTAAAGAAAATGCATGTTGAGTTAACTAAGTGTATTAGTCTATTCTCATGCTGCTAATAAAGTCGTGCCTGAGACTGGCTAATTTATAAAGGCAAGAGGTTTAATGGACTCACAGTTCCACATGACTGGGGAGGCCTCACAATCATGGTGGAAGACAAAACATGAGCAAAAGGACGTCTTACATGGTGGCAGCCAAGAGAGCTTGTGCAGGGGAACTCCTACTTATAAAACCATCAGATCTCATGAGACTTATTCACTACCACAAACAGAATGGGGGAAACCGCCCGTGTGATTCAATTATCTCCACCTGGCCCTGCCCTTGACACTGGGGATTATTACAATTCAAGGTGAGATTTTGGTAGGGACACAGAGCCAAACCGTAACACTAGGCCTGCAGAATACTCTGGATTTCATTGCCATGAATATCTAGACTGTGAGTTACTTGCACATTCTTCAAACACTAGATTGAGGGTGATGAAATGCAAATGTTTAATGTTTAGGGCAAATATTGCCTTTTGATGATGGTTGATTTCTCTTTTCTTAAAAACCATATCTGGCTGGAGTTAACACATTTTTTATTTGTTTCTTTTTTCCTCTTCATTCTCGCCGCTAGGAACTAAGAGGCCTAGGTCAAAATGACACAAATCTGGCCAAATATTTTGGCTCACTTAAAGTGTCCTGAAAGTTTTTGGAGCTGGTGGCTTTCATTAAGCTTTGAGATATCATAGTAACAGTAACAACACTAACTAAACTTTGTTTTCTTTTCCAATATCCTAGAGTAACACTAACTACACTTTTTTCCTCCTAATATCTTAGAGTATTTGTTGAGAATATCAGGTCATTGTTTTAAGGATAAGAAAACTAACATGAATGAAATGTTAGTTTTTCAATTGCTGCTTTTAACTTTAGAAAAATTTTGGCTGATAATTAATGACTTTCTGATGCTACTTCAATGCTTATAAAGTAAAAATTAGTTATGCTGATTATTCATATTTATAGAGTTCAACCCAAAGGGTCTTTTTAAAAGACAACTTTTGTGTATGTTTTTAAAAGCATCACAATGAGAGGATTCTAGGAGACAGTGGCTGGACTTTAATATTTCACTTTCTCTGCACTCTGAGTGCCAATTTCTCTGCCTTTCCTATGTTCAGTAAATGCTGCGCTTGCAGACACATGAGTATCATTAATATTTTGGGCTCTGAAGGACAGCTGAGCTGGGGTCTTTTTCTAGTGTGGTCACATGAGAGGCTGAATATCACCCTGGGCATTCACTGAGTGTGGATCAGAATTTCAGGGATGCAGAGGAATTTGGTTCACCCATGATCAGAGTCACAGTTTACAAATGACTGAAAAAATAGTCTTCCTGGCCCCAACAACCCAAGGAGAAGTCCTCTAATAGAACTGAAACCCCTGTCTCCCAGGGAAAGGAGAAAGTGAATATGCCTGAGTTGGGGGGAATAGCTGCCTCCTGGAGGCACCCAGCCAACCCACTGTGGAAGAGAATGGCCTACCTTCCATCTCTTGAAGATAACCTCTTAGTGTCTCCTTCAACATACCTTAACAAAATACCATAGACCGGGTGGCTTACAAACAACAGAAATGTATTTTTCACAGTTCTGGATGCTGGCAAGTCCAAGATGCAGGCACTGACAGATTCTGCAACTGGTGAGGCCCTGCTTCCTCATCGATAGCCATCGCACTGTCACCTTACACAGTGGAAAAGGCAAGGGATCTCTTTGGGTTCTCTCTTGTAAGGGTACCAATTCCATTCATGTTGCAGGGAGGGGTGGCACAGAGCAATAGGGAAGAGTGGGAAGCCAAAGAAACTGATCAACCACAAAGTGTTCAGGAAAACAGAGCCCTTGGAAGAGCTAGACCACCACTCTGAGCACTTAGGAATAATATGGGCAGTTAACAATCAAGCGCGGTACTCAAAGCAACAATAAACAAAGCATCAAGCACTCAAGCACTGCATGCCTTAAACATCTCCAATAGGTTGTTTGAAGAAGAGAAAGGCAGTGTTGAAATCCAAATTAGTGGACTTAAATAAAGGTGGTTTTTATCTTAAACCCAGATCCAGCATAGACAAATGAAAACATGAAGAAAAAGGTGAGAGACCAGGAAGTGAAATCCAAAAGACCAAAACACCAGTAAGGAATAGTCCAGAAATGAAACAGATTTCAATGTTAAAAAAAAAAAATTAACCAAAGTTTCAATGAAACCTGTAATTTGAGAATGGGGACAATGAGTTTCAGTGTCGCCTCTAAGGGAGGGGAATGCAAAGAAGAAAATTTGGGGAAAAAGACAAAGTATTCCTCCAAGCCTCATCTCACAGAGGTAGAAGGAGACGGGGGAAGTGGTCAGCGTCTTGTTTTCAAATAATAGTGGGTAAATATGTGTCTGAATAAGTGTTGGGAAAGGGAAAGCAACCTGCAAAGGAAGAGAAAATTAGAGAACTTTCAATTGATAAGAAAAAAATGGGAAAAGAAAATAGTAGCTTGACAAAACATGAAAAACTAATGAAGAAGAAATATGTAGTGAAATATATACTACCATAAAGGAAAACAAAGGGAACAAAGTCAAATATTTCAATGATTACACTAACCACACATAAAAGAGCTCATCCCATTAAAGGCTTTAGAGAAGGTTAAGAAACAAAATGGAGCCTTAAGCTGCTTGCAGAAACAGTATTTAAAACAGCAGTAAATTTGAAAATAAGGAAAAGGCAATGTGTACTAGTCACATGTAAAACAAAATAAATCAACAAGAGCAATACCAATGGTATATGGGTATGACTAGTGGACTTTAAGATGAAGAGCAGTATAAAAACATACAATATATTGTATTATTATACAAAATTTACAAACAAAAAATTTTAGCCATAAACCAGTGTGGAACAAAATCCTTAGCAAATTTTAAACAATTAAGAATGTGAGGAGAACTTAATAAAAACACAAACTTTGTGAGCATTTTCAATAAACCTCTTTCAAGATTGGGCAGATCGGATAGACACAAAATATGTAAGGACATAGAAGAGTTGGAAAATATGATTAATTAACTTCACTGAATGGATATCTGCAGAGCCTCTCATAGGAAATAGATTTTACAATACACATATTTTCAAATGTGTGTGTGTGTGTGTGTGTGTGTGTGTGTGCACATGCAGCAATTACAAAAATTCATCGTTTATTTGGGAAAGAAAAGCCATAACACATTTTTTAAAGTAGAGATTCGACAGGCAACTTTTCCAGGTCATAATCAAATGAAAATTATAAAATAATTTACAAAAAGGTGACCTTCCCAAAACATCTAGGCCCTATGCCCATAACAAACATTTGGGACTAGCAACATCCACAATCAGAGCAGAAGCAGAAGAGAGGGAGGGAGGAGGAACTTATCACATAAAGAACCAAAGTTCAAACGTTTAGAAAGAACAAAAGTTCAAATAAAATGAACCTAAGAGAGATTGGATAAAGATAAAAATTGGTGCTAATGAAATGAAAAACAAAAAGAGTAGAAAGTATAATTAAATTTTAAAAAGACCTATAAAATAGATAAACCCCTCAAGAGCCTGATTTAGGAAAAGAGAAAAAGGAAAATACATCTATTCAAGGTTAGGAATAAAAGAAGTGTAACAAGAGATGCAAAAGAAATTGGATTAAAATCATTTTAAAGAAATACAACATGCAGCTATGGCAGTCTGTGAAAGCGTAGAGGAGGTCAGGCACGGTGGCTCACACCTGTAGTCCCAGCACTTTGGGAGGCCAAGGTGGGTGGATCACCTGAAGTCAGGAATTTGAGACCAGCCCGGCCAACATGGTGAAACCCCAACTCTACAAAAATACGAAAAAAAAAAAAAAACTGGGCATGATGACAGGTGCCTATGATCCCAGCTACTCGGCAGGATGAGGCTAAAGAATTGCTTGAAACCTGGGATGCAGAGGTTGCAGTGAGCCGAGATCATGCCAGTGCACTCCAGCCTGGGCAACAGAGTGAGACTCCCTCTCAAAAAAAAAAAAAAAATGGTGTAGAGGAAACGAATGATACATTAACAAAGTGAAAATGGCCTAATAGGTCCCCCCAAATGTGGGAAACTTGAATGCAGAAGATATTAGAAAAATATAGAGGTTGATTAAAATACAGTCCACATCTCCTTTGACAGTCTTGTTGGTGCTGCTCTGACCAGTAGGAAGAGACCTCCACTGATCACACAGCTGGGAGACCGAAGGCTGTCATTTTCCAAGAAAGCAGAGGGTGGGGGTCGCTTCTTAGAAATTTGCAGAAACTCAGATTTAGAAAATCTAAATTAAAAATCAAATTGGTCTCATTAGAGCATTTTTGAATATGTGTCTCACGGCCAAAAGTAAGTCTTCAGAAACATTAAAACTGTGAAAAACAAACCTGTGAAAAGCCAGCCTTTCAGAGCTCTTTCTCAGAATAGCATGCTTTATATTGCTATTGGAATGAAAGAGCGTCAATGCTCTGAGATTCAAATGTGTCATAGTAAATGTGTTTCTAAAAACTTACGGGTAAATCAAAATTTGTTCATTCATGTCTTTCCATTGATTTGCATGATCATTGCATCTTTTTTTTTTTTTTTTTGAGTTGGTAATGCCTGCTAACATTTTTGTTTCAAATTTATCTCAGCCCCTGTGTTCATGTAGTTAATGAACTATAAAACGTTTCCACTCATAGTGGCCTTAGCAACCTGTGTCCTGTCTTCTCAATGTGAGAGACTGGAGCCATCTTCAGAGCCCGCATCTGAGTGCTCTATTCTGCCCAGCCCTCCACAATCTTTGAGGAGCAGGTAAACCCCTCACAGACAAACCAGCAAAAATCAAGGCTTATTCCTCTACTCATTTTCCATTTGCCACTTATCACACCTGACATTTTGCTTTTTAAAATCTTCTTATTAAGAACTGGAGTCAAAGGAAAACTCTATCCCCTACTGTCTTGATGGTCTTCAGTAATTTACTTAGGCTCCCTGAGCCCAGTTCCCACATTTTAAAACTATAAATAATAAAGCCTGCCTTCTTGTCAGGTTATTATAAGGATCAAAGTTTAAAAGGAACAACATATGTGAAACTGTTTTGCAAACTGTAAATATGACCACTGTACCTCCATCTGGCTTTCTTGAAGCCACTCACGACATTACATGTCTGAAACTGAATTCATTATCTTCCCCCATCAACTGAGTCCTCTGCTGATTTTATATCTCTCAGTTCATAATGCCACCCATCTACTCTATTCATCCCTGGCCCCTCCCTCCTCTCTTCCCCATCCACTAGGCCAAGAAGTCTTGTAGATTCTAAGAAATATTTTGAAAATGGAATCACTTTTATGCATCGATAATGTCATTGCTTAAGTGATAGTCTTATCCTCTCTTGGCTAGATTATTGTCATAACTTGCCAAATACTTTTTTGGGGACAAAAGTAAAAGTAACTAACATATATCTGGTAATATCACTAATACTCTCAATCATCCTATGAGAGATAGTTTCTCATTTTATAGGTAAGTAAACTGGGGCTACAAAAGGTTAAGCATCTTGCCCAAAGTGCACGTGCAAAGTGTATGTCACAGTTGGCTTTGAACTCAGGACTCCACTCTAAGTTCATTCATACACCTTTCGGTATGCCATGCTGCATCCAGAGAGTACACAGGGCTGCGGCTGCTGCCTCCTCATGAGCTCTGTAGATATTCAGCAGTTATATAAAAGTTTGAATATTAAGTACCTTCTACCTATGTTGATTACTCTCCTCCAGGGCTTCTCAACCTTGTTACTATGAACATGTGGAGCTGGATAATTCTTTATTGTGGGGGCCACAGGGAGCATTGTAGGACGTTTCCTCGGTATCACTGGTAGCTATCCATGGAATGCCAATAGCAACCTCCCTACCTTTGTGATAACCAGAAATATCTGTAGACATTGACAGATGTCCCTTGGGGAGATGAAGCAAAACTGCATGTGGTTTAGAACTGCTGCCCTACTCCTAAACGTCTCCTGGTCCCTGTAGATTGTACTTTTTAACCCACACCTAGAGATGAAGACTCAAGGGCTGCTATAGTCAGAATGTGTGTTCCCCAAAATTCATGTGTCGGAAACTTAATCTTCGATGTAACAGTACTGGGAGGTGTGCCCTTAGGGAAGTGATTGAGTTACAAAGGCTTACCCTCATGAATGATATTAGATGAATTTATAAAAGGGTCTGATGCAAGCCTGTAATCCCAGCACTTTGGGAGGCTGAGGTGGGCGGATCACGAGGTCAGGAAATCAAGACCATCCTGTCTAATACAGTGAAACCCCGTCTCTACTAAAAATAGAAAAAAATTAGCCGGGCATGGTGGCAGGCACCTGTAGTCCCAGCTACTCAGGAGGCTGAAGCAGGAGAATGGTGTGAACCCAGGAGGCGGAGCTTGCAGTGAGTCGAGATTGTGCCACTGCACTCCAGCCTGGACCACAGAGCGAGACTGTTGTCTCAAAATAAAAAAAAAAAAAAGAAAATTAAAAAAAGGTTCTAATGGAGGGAGCTCATCCTTTTTTGCCTTTCTGCCTTCTTCCACATGAGGATGCAGCCTTCAGGGTGCCATCTTGGAAGCAGAGACCAAGCCCTCACCAGAAGCCAACCTGCTGGCCTCTTGGCCTTGGCCCTCCCAGCCTCTAGAACTGTGAGAAATAAATTTCGATTGTTTGTAAATTACCCCGTCTGCTGTATCCTGTTATAGCAGCACAAACAGACTTAGACAAGGGCCAAAACTCCCTGTGGGCAGGGGTTTTACAAAGTCCAGTGTTTGTAGTGGTTTGTTGCTGGTCTCTTTGGTCCTGATATCTGCTTTGGACTTTCCTTCTAGCAAATTATCTCCCTCATTCCTTAGTTCAAATCATTTTATCCTTGACTCAAAGACTTACTAAGAGACCCACGTTGTTTTCTAGTTTAGCTTAGTTGTACTATTCTTCTAGGATTGAAATACTTCATCTTGCTTTTCTCAGTCCTTCAGACATGAGTTGTGATGGTCAGTTTTGGCTGAGGATAGTCCCCAGTTATTCACTCAAATTATATTCTAGGTGTTACCATAAAGGTATTTTGTAGATGTTAATTAAGTCCATAATGTTAACTTTAAGTATGGGAGAATATTTTTGATAATCTGAGTAAGCCTGATTCAATCAGTTGCAAGGCCTCAAAAACAGAATTGAGGCTTCCCTGGAGAATAAATTCTGCCTGGGGACTGCAGGTTCAGTTTACAAATGTTCCAACTTCAAACCTTCTCTTCCTGATGGCCTGCACCACACACTGTGGTCTTGCTTCACCAACCTACATTGCCATATATGCCAGCTCCTTGCAGTAAATCTCTTTTTCATTTTTATATGTATTTTAAGTTCTGGGGTATGCGTGCAGGATGTACAGGTTTGTTACATAGGTAAATGTGCGCCATGGTGCAGTAAATCTCTTTTTTTTTTTTTTTTTTTGAGATGGAATTTCACTCTTGTCACCCAGGCTGGAGTACAATGGCATAATCTCAACTCACTGCAACCTCCACCTCCTGCATTCAAACGATTCTCCTGCCTCAGCCTCCCAAGTAGCCAGGATTACAGGTGCCTGCCACCACGCCTGGCTAATTTTTTGTATTTTTAGTAGAGATGGGGATTCACCATGTTGGCTAGGCTGGTCTTGAACTCCTGACGTCAGGTAATCTGCCCGCCTTGACCTCCCCGAAGTGCTGGGATTGCAGGTGTGAGCCACCACACCCGACCAGTAAATCTCTTAATATGTATCTCCTACTGGCTTGTTTCTCTGTTTGAACCTGACTAATAATGTGTGAGTCTTGCCCATGAAGATCATGGCCATGGTTAGGTCCCAGCTATCTGTTTTTAGAACTCCCCTTCATTACCCTCCACCTGCCTCTGGCTCTTCACTTGCCCATGAAGGTGAGCCCTGAAGGACCTCTCTGACACCAATTACCTCCCTTCCTGGCTATGCCTCTTGTCATCTACCATGAGAGTCCTTCTGATGTCTGCACACCTGTGGGACTGCCTTCTGGTGCCTTCACTCCAGATCTGCCCAAACTACCTCCTCTAAATGATGAGTCTGTCCATTCTCAAGTTTTTTTGACCCCCAATCTGCCTAGTCCCACCCAAAATGCGATCCAACTACTAATGCCACATGAATAAATAAAACAAGTTAATTAGAAGTTCCATAGAAAGAATAAAAGTAATTAATAGGTTATTCAATATATTTCACCCCTGGAAAGGGAGAAAGAGCACAGGCAAAGAGGTGACAGTTTTTTGCTAATGTATTCCCATAACCATGGAGAGCAGATATGCTGTAATCTCATTGACATGCCATCAGGATTGTTCGTAATTTTCCATATGAAAATTCTGTGCCACCTAGAACAGCAGTCCTCAACCTTTTTCGCACCAGGGACTGGTTTCATGGAAGACAATTTTCCACAGATGGAGGGTGAAGGGGATGATTGTGGGAAGAAAGTGTTGCACCTCCGATCATCAGGCATTAGATTCTCATAAGGAGCACTCGACCCTAGATCCCTCCCATGTGGAGTTCACAATAGGGTTCACACTCCTGTGAGAATCTAATGCTGCAACTGATCTGACAGGAGACAGAGCTCAGGCCATAAAGCTCACTTGCTCTCGGCTCCTGCTCCTGATACGCAGCCTAGTTGGTAGCAGCCTGAGGACCAGTACCATTTCTTGGCCCAGGGGTTGGAGACCCCTGATCTAGAAGTAACTGTGGTTCTCAAAATTTTTATCAACAAAAACAGTAATTGAAACAATATTGCCTTTTCAGTTTCCCAGCTTCTATGAGTAGTAATACTAAAAAAAAAAAAAAAAAAAAAAAAAATCCCTTAATGAATGCAACTCTTTAATAAATTAGGTGTATATAAAGTACATTTCGTGAAATGGGTTTCACCAGGGTTGGAGTCTGTACGCAGAAGATGAGTGGTCATCCAGAGCTGTGATGCTTGGAAGTTGTTCAGGAGGGGTGTGAAGCATCTGGGGAGGAAGGCTTGGAGCAGCTCCTAACTCTGAGGCTGTGAGATCCAAACCCTTGGCTGTGCTTTCCATATCAAATAGGGCAAAGTCTCCTCCGCTGTTCAAGCGATTTATTTCCTGGAACAATTCCGCTTTGTTTTTGGTTGACGGGGTAAACAGATGAAAAAGAAATTTTATTATTATTAAATTATGAAGCAAAAGACTCCAATAATTCGGGCTATTTTTATTTCAGTGTATATTTTCACCATAGATTAAGTACAAGAAACTTTTTCATATTTTCTTAGTTGCAATGATTAGTAGTAATGGGCACATTTAACTAGAAATTTTCTTTAAACACACACACACACATACACACACACACACACACACACAGTAGTTTAGGATAAAAAGCCTTCACCCCTCAACATCAGCTTTGATTTACTGTTTTCTTTACACCATGTGCCATGGCTCACAAAAGCATAAGTTAAATATTTGCAAGGAAAACATGTAATCCCATAGCGAAAGCACCACGGCTGTAAATATGTTCATGTTCTAATGGGGGCCTTGGGGTGTTGTTCTAGGAAACAATATCCCTTTCTTATGTGCTAGAGATAGAGAACAGGGGGTTGGGGCCTTACCCCCACTGGGTTAGCTTTTTCTTGAATGCCAGTGGCAGCTCATGTGGTTCAGAGGCTCATGTTTTTCCCTTATGTATTTTATATCATCGCCTTTTAAAAAATTCTTCCCCTCTGTAGAATTTTAGACCTCCTTCGACACAACCTAAATTTTAAAGGTGCTCAGATATAAGTGTCTATGTTGACATTTTAAAGAAAAGTGGAATATAGACTGCCATGGTGTTATCTTTATTTTAGTTTCCAGGTTGGGCAGTTCTGCCTATTACTCAAGTGGAATATTACCTGAGGAATTCCAGAGAGAGCCACTCCAGCCCCCTGTGGATGGCAGTGCATAGAGCCCCGGTGCACCAAAGTCCCTGATAGCCGCCCTCTCATTTCGCGTGCTGGCCTAACTTCCCTCTGGTCTTTGCACAAATTCTGTGCGTTCTTGCTTCAGTGGCTTTCCTCACCGCATGTCAGTCTGCTAGGATCCCCAGACTCCCCGCTCCTGGCCCACTGCTCCAGGCCTAGCTGAAGTGCCGCTTGCTCCATAAAGCCCTCCAAGATTCCACTGGAAGGAAGCAGTCTCTTCTCCCTTTGAATCCCCTTTGGTGTTTTGTCACAGTTCTCATTTGATATCCTGCAATATAATCCTTTGTCAATAATTAGACTCTTGAAGACACAACTCTGTCTTAATTATTCTTTAAAATTCCACAGCACCCAGCAGAGTGCTTAGTGCTAGTGAACACCAAGTAAATATTTATGAGTCGAATGAATACATGCATTTGTGGAATACATGAATTTACCTGTTTGTAGCAGCCTTGCTGTATTTGCCAAGAAGTGGTTTCTGCATGAGAGGTGTTTATACAGCTGCTGTACGGAGAGCTTAGGTGAGGTAGCATGTTAAGAATACAAATAATTTATAGAAAGCAGCAATGAGAAATCACTTTAATGAAATCCATCTCTTGAGGGCCTACTATGTGTAAATTACTCAGAAGATTAGAACCCCAAATCAATGAATAATACTAGTAGCTCACACATGGCTAGCATTTTAGTTTCTGCTTAGGCTACTCTGCCATGCAAATTCTTCTTTGGTTCTATTCATACTCAGTTAGACAGGATTAGTATCAACAAGAGAATCTTTGGAAGTACAAAGCAACAATAGATTATGTTTCTATCATTTAACTGGATTGTTTTGGGTCAAAATGATTTTGTATATCTCATACAGAAAATTATTCTGTTCACAATTATTCTATACATTGCAATACATAATGGGAGCTAAAGAACAAGAGAGCTTTTCTTTGGTAAATGAGCAGGAGACTAGAGGAGGTGTATTATTTTTGAAACCACAAATGTCACTTCATCAGGTCTCTTTTTTCAGGTCTTTGATATCTTAGGAGATCTTTCTCCCTCCCTCCCACCCCCCACTTCTGGCTGTTCTCCAAAAATTACTTGTCAGTAGAAATTTGCTCACACAGTGAAATAAAAACCCTAAGCAGATAAAGGAACAGAGATAAATCACTTGCCAAGCTAAATGCTTTAATAGTGAGTTTATTACCTCTTGTTTCTTTTTGATACTTTAAAATCCTCAAACTTTGTAATGGAGACTGCATAATTGATTGGAGTTTTTGGTGAAGTATTTGCAGTAAGAGTCACAAAAATGGGGGATGCTGTATTATAAGCTTTTAAAGGAAACAGACTTATTTAAGGAAAGAGAGAGTGTTATTTGTGTAATCCCTACATTTTTGTAATTTCAAAGCTCATATCTGTTGAACTAGCCCTTTACAAAAACTGAAGTATAAATAAAGGTTTTATCTATCAAACTAGTCTATTCTTCATATTGTTCAGAATGGTTGTGTAGTATATTTTTTCACTTTTCCGCTAATGCTGTAAGTTAGGAGATTCAGCTTTCTGTCTTAACTCCACTGCTTAACGTATGAGAAGTATGTATGACACTTGCAGAATGTCCTTTGAGGACAAGGTAATAATGTTTTCAAATGCATTTCCAAATGTAAGGCATCCACTATTGGCAATTTTGGAGGGTGTCTTTGCTAGCTCTTAGGAAATTCTAGGTTTTCCAGGCTTAATTTTGGGCGAATAAAAGGGGAGCTGTACTAATCCTCCTACAAAATGCAAGAAAAAAATATTACCCCAGATTCTATCTAAAATGAGTTATCCTATGAGTATTAGCTTTAATTAAGAGTGGACGTACAATCGTATTTGCGGCAGTGAGAATACGATCTAAAAACGGGTGGAGGGAGAAAAAGAAAGATCTCAAAATGCAGGGAACGGATTAACTGAGACAGATGAGAAGCGATTAGCATTTTGTTTCTTACAGGTGATATTCAGAGTATGAAGTCAAGCATGATAGCGGCTGTCTGCAGAGTGCTAAATGCTTCCATTGGAAGGCATCAGTGAAAACCAGTTATTGAATGAGACCTTTTTGGTAACAGATTATTCAACAGTGATTACTTTCTTTAGCCAGAACTGGGGTATGTGAGGAACCTCTGAATACATGAATCTTCTTTTTTCCAGGAGAGACCTTAATTACCTGCCTTGCCTCCTATCACTGTCTCCCTCCACTTCCTATTCCCCTGCTTGTTGTTATTTTGGTCTCTCCCCTCCTCTGTAAAGTTGTCATGAAAGAGCTACTGTGGAAGTATGTGAACCATTCATATTGAGATCCTCCTCCCATCCAAAAGAATGATCTTTTTGAAGTAACTTCAAAACTATTCTATCAGTCAGAAATTTGCTTTTTGAGTAGGAGTTACAAAGGCATCAAGAGGAAAATAGTCACTTAGATCTCTGTTTTGATTGGCTGAACCCCTTTAAATAATTTATATATGACTGTAATCACAATATTTCATGCCTGATGAGTTTCTATACTTGAAGCAATGATGGGGAAAAAAAACCAATACACTAAGTTGTTGATAGTAACCCCTGGGGAAAATATTTCTCTACTAAAGCATTCTTACTATAAGTATTGAAAATCTGGAAATGTAACAAAAAATTGAAATTATGAAACCACTGAAGGAAACTATTGCTTGTAATTGTCGTCGCCTTTCTCACAGCTTGACTCTATGACAGCTTGATAGGTTTATTGCAGTTGGCATTAGATTGCTTTGGCTCACTAAATGGCAGCTATCTCATATGCCCTTGATTGTGCACAAATTAATCAAAGGCTTTTGAAGTGACGGCTTTTGTGTACAGGGAAAGCAGCATCATTTGAAAAATTGTTGCATCCTAAAAAGATACAGACATGTGAAGACACTTACAGTTCCTGCTGAACATGCTGCTCAGTCTTACAAAGGACTTGCAACCGGGGCTTTTTCATATTTTTCTAATAACATAATCTATATATTTTTTGAGACAGAGTCTCACTCCGCCACCCAGACTGGAGTTGCAGTGGTGCAGTCACAACTCACTGCAGCCTCCACCTCCTGGGTTCAAATGGTCCTCCTACCTCAGCCTCCCAGATAGCTGAAACTACAGGTGTGCACCACCACACCTGCCTAATTTTTTTTTTAAGAGATGGGTTTTTCTATGTCACCCAGGCTGGCCCCCAACTCCTGGCCTCAAGCAATCCACCTGCCTCGGCCTCCCAAAGTGTTGGGATTACAGGCTTGAGTCACCCAACCAACATAATCTAATAAGAGTGCTACAAGTATGCTGGTCAATATGCATATTGTAAGACAGTTCTCTCAGCAAACAATTTTTGGTAGTGATACAGCACTATGTGGAATAACAATCTCAACTGTCCAAGTCTAAAACCGGAAAAATATATACAACTAAATGTCATATTCTTCCCATTTTATATGACATGAAGGAGAAAGGTGAAAATGGCTAAATCATAACAACATGAATTGCTGCTCAGGCAAGACTTAATATTCAAAGCACCTGCAACAATGGGAAAAAATCGAAATTAATGAAAAGTTATCTCCTAATTCACCAGACTCTATATTCTACTCAATGTCCTAGCCATGCCCTGGTGGAAAGTAGATTGCTTAGGGAGGCACATTAACTATTTCAGGCCACCAGGTTACAATGCATTAAGACCACTGGGCACTCACTGACGTTTGGGGACAGACTTAGTCACTGGGCACTTCAGGTCCATGTCATTGATAGTTGTGTGAAGTTATGGGCTACCTGTCACATTTCTAATTCAGTTCTCAGAAATGACTGCAGTGACCCTACTAGAATGAGTTCCTAGGTGTCATTAGCATAAGAAACTACAGTAGTCCTACTGACACTAAAAACTATTTTTAAAAGATTCAGACAGGGCGCAGTGGCTTATGCCTGTAATCTCAGCACTTTGGGAGGCCAAGGCAGATGGATCGTAAGGTCAAGAGACCAAGACCATTCTGGCCAACATGGTGAAACCCCATCTCTACTAAAAATACAAAAATTAGCTGGTTGTGGTGGCATGAGCCTGTAGTCTTAGCTACACCGGAGGCTGAGGCAGGAGAATCCCTTGAACCCGGGAGGTGGAGAGTGCAGTGAGCCAAGATTGCACCAATGCACTTCAGCCTGGGTGACAGAGTGAGACTCCGTCGCAAAAAAAAAAAAAAAAAAACAGGGTAGTTGACATTAATATTTTTTCTCTAAAAGTAGGAGGAGGAAACTAAATCAGGTCTTTCCCACCATTGTATTGTATTGGTATAGAAGTTGAAATACAGGGACTTGAATGTACGTTTCACATTGTAGTCCCACCAAAGGAGACTGGGAAAGCCATTATTGATTTGGAATTTGGATGTTTGGTAAACTTCAGAAAGGAAATTAATTTAACAAATGTAATGCCATATTTTATTGACAGTAAAATACCCTCAATCACAAAACACACAGTTAACATAAGTGTACTCAAAAGAACAAAAAGATTCAATTTGTTAATATTCCTATTTTTTACATAAAATGTGGCGAACCTATGCCTTAGAACTCAATGAATATAGTGACTTGGAGATTCAAGACCAAAAGTGTTTATTTAGAAATGGCTTAAACAGACTCAATGAAAAACCAATTCCTCCTTAAAGTCCTTCTGCCTTCTTCACTCCCGCTTTTTGGTATCTGCCTTATCACATCTCTTATGGGGGATTATCCAGAGTAGATTCTAATTGTGACCCCAAAACCTAGCACAGGATTGGCCCCTGAGAACTACACTTGCCAATTAGCGCATGGTTTAAAGAGACCCATGCAAGAAAAACAATGAACGTAATAGAAAGTGAATCTTTTATGTAAACGTCCAGCACAAATTTGTCAGTAGTGGGTTTATTTTGTAGATAACTATAAAAGCATTGCAGTTACATATATTTATTCCTATGAAGCCTTAACTCGTAATAAAATTTCCATAAGAATGATGTGTATTCACAAGTGGATTACTAAGTTAACCTTGAAATGAATCTGTAATTCTTTGATATATCAAGATATATCAAAGATACAAAGATATATCAAAGATACAAAGATTTTGTATCCCAAGATACAAAATATCTGTAATTATTTGATAACTAAAAAAAGAAGCAGGAGAAGAAACAGCCACTAGTTATTTAATAAAGAAAGACAATTGTTAGATGTTGGTAGCACTATCAATGATAAGTTAGTTTTCTGGTCATCGGTTGTAAAACTATTAAGGTAACATAATTAAAAGGTGTGAAGGGATCAGGATGTAATTTACTTGTCTCACAAAGTTTCTGGACTGACAGTTCCACTATTACAGATCCAGGCATGAAAGCGTTTCTTTACCATCTCATGTCAGTCAATCTCTAGATAAATTTGAATCCCTACTAAGAACCAAGGCCAGGGACTATCTTCTGAGGCCATCACCAAAGTCCCAGAGTGCTTTAAAAATGGAAAAAAGGCAACCCGTATTTTGTTGATGATTACTCGAAAGCAGGGAGTCTTAACCCTAGCGACACATTAGAATCAGCCAGGGAGTTTGGAAAAATACGGCTGCCCCGGCCCACCCCCAGAGATTTGGATGTCATTGGTGTGGGGTGAGGTCCCAGCAAAGGTATTCTTTAAAAGCTCCCTAGACGATTTTAATGTGCAACCAGGGTTAAGAGCCACTGCTCTAAAAGGAAGATAAAATTCGCAAATTCTGTTGTTCGTCCCCACTTAAAGTGGGAAATTTTAGCCTTTCTTAGGCATTCCTCTTCTTTCCCGGGAAAGAAGTGTGGCATTGCAGGAATGGCAAGAATTCGGGACCAGGAGGCTATGCTCTGATTTCATATCTGTCATTTCCTAGCTGGGTAACACCAGACAGGGAGGCCTATAAAGTAGGAATCGCAATAATTCCTCTTCTCTCTACCTTCCAAGGAGCAGAATTCAACAAAACAAACCAGGTCATGTACAGGAAAGCCCTGTGGAAATGGGAAAGCTCCCATTATTAGTCTCCCAACTGATTGTGTCTGTTAGCACTAATTGACAGGTGTCATGAGGACCCTGGGAGACCAGGGTAACTCTTTAAGAGCAGTATTGGTGATTCTTCAAATATAATATACTTTGGAAGATTTTTCCCTCTCCCTATTAATTCAGGATACATCTATTTACAAAGAAGAAACAAACAATGTAGAGTTCAGGTTCGCCTCTGTTCTTATCTGCAAACAGCCGTGACCGTCGGCAGAGCCAGAAGCCAGCATGGCTCCCTGTACCACCAGAGGAGCCTAAAAGTAGCCCACACAAAAGATTTTCATACACCAGCATGGCGCTTTTCCACTAAAATGCCCGCTTAGCACACGCAAAAATTCTTTGTTGATGTGCCCTCCTCTACAAAGAATAATCCAGTTCAAGCAATACCTTCTGAAGCTCTTGCCTCCCTGACAGTCACAATTTGCAAGCAGACTATCACTTCAGTCATTGGTCCTTCGGTGAGAGTGAGTGAGCGAGTGACCCACGGCTCACCAGGTTCTACGGCTGAGGGAGGAACGCTGAGGGAGATGCTTCACCCCAGGTACGAGGCAGTTAGAACCAGGCAAGGAGAGCAGGACGATGCCTACCAAGCAATAGTCTTTTCTAGACAGAGCAGCTGTGAGAGTCATTGCTGCGAAGTACTGACAGGCTGTTGTTGATTATTTTCAGGTATGAAAACAAGAGAGGCCAAGACAGTGCCTGTGATTGGAACAGTAATGGGAACCAATTCATTAAATTAAAAAAAAAAAAAAAAGTGATGTCTTCCTCTTCCTACTCAGTGAGGGATATCATCTTCCATATTCATGCCCCCAGCCTGGCTTCCAGAAAGAAAGAGGGCTGCCTGCTTGGAAACTGGTTTCTAGGAGCTGAGATTTCTTCCTTGAACCTTTTTGAGGGAGGGGAAAAGGCAGAGCTGTTTTCTCTGACTAAACCAAACTGTCACAGTATCCTGATGAGTGCCCTGGTTCCAGGAGGGGAATCTGAAGCCAAGCTGCCCTGCCACCTGTGGGCTTTGAGGTGCTCCTTCCCTCCCCTCACTGCCAAGGTTGCCGTCCCCTCTGCCGCCCCTGACTGCGGCACCATCCTGGTGAATGGACTCTCTGATGGCCCAGGCCAAATGCTTCCACACCAAAAAGCTCCTTTGCTTTTCTCTGGGATTTGGAGGATGCCAAATAATATCCCTTCTTATTTCTTTCAATACTAGTGGCATTTGTACAGTGCTTTACCGTTTACAAAGCCCACTATTTGCATAAATCTTCAAAATATCCCAATGAAGCAGCCGTTATGATTCTATTCGATCCATGCAGAGATTAAGGCTCAAAGAGTTCATGTTTCTTGCCCAGGATTACAGACTGTAAATGACAAAACAACCCTTGAACCCAGGATTTCTTTTTTTTTTTCTTTTTTTTTTTTTTTTTTTTTTTTGAGATAGAGTCTCACTCTGTTGCCCAGACTAAAGTGCAGTGGCATGATCTCAGCTCACTGCAACCTCCACCTTGCGGGTTCAAGTGATTCTCCTGCCTCAGCCTCCCAAATAGCTGGGATTACAGGTGTGTGCCACCATACCCAGCTAACTTTTTGTATTTTTGGTAGAGACGGGGTTTCACCATGTTGGCCAGGCTAGTCTTGAACTCCTGGCCTCAAGTGATCCACTCATCTCGGCCTCCCAACGTGCTGGGATTACAGGCGTGAGCCACTGCGCCCGGCCCCAGGATTTCTAAGTCCCATTGTCCTCCCATGATACCACCCTGTCTGTCAGGGACCCCCTCTGGTGACACACTTGGTACTCTGCGTGCATTGAGGTGCCGTCACTACCCCAGCCAAAGTGACATGGACCCATTGCACTGTTCTCATTCATCTCACAGACGTAGGGGAGACAGTACTTTAAATCACACGCACACAGGCCTTCTCTTAAACAGGGTCTTTGAATTCATGTGGCGACCTTTTGCTTCAATTGTTCACTAAAATAAGATCATGAAAGAGTGAATTATTTCTGTCTTTACATCTGACACTATCACTGTTAACAAACAGCCACATTGGATCCTTCTCAGTTATATTCACAACTTCTGAATTGGTCCTGTTTTCTAGATTTTACAATGTCTCGGGAAGTACAGCAACTATAATGATGTTTTTGTCTAAAATGCTTTATTTGCTAGGTGCTGATACATGGACAGGAATAAAGAGATACATTGATGGGGCTAAATATGTGTTAAAGGGGATGACCTGCTGTTGACTTCAGACAGTTCACTGGTAAAATTGCAATAGTTTGAGGTTTGGTCCTGAACTTTATATGTGTCGAAACTCAATGTAGCCGATTGGCCTAAAGTTGATCAGATTTAGGAGAACTAACTTGCTAAGATGCTCATAGTATTGATTGATAAATGAAAAGGACAGTCTCACTCAACAAATGATTCTTGCCTAGATGCTGTACAATAGGCTTCAGGCTAGGTATGAAGGATCGTGGAGCAGACGCCCCCTATCCCATCCCCTTCCCATTCAGTCCTCCCATGACCCAGGACCAGCACCTACATTGCCCACCCCATAGGAGCAAGGCTCCAGCAGTGCTGATGGGAGTGGGAGATGACTAACTCTCAGGTTCTGCACCGGCCCCTGAGTTTCCCCAGAGTGAGGAAGCTCCAGTCCCCGTGATGGGAGCTGGTTTGGTAACTTGCCTGTTCATGGTTATGTTCTCTCCCTTAGCTCAGGTCCCCACTTGCCTACCAGCAGTTCCTTCACCTTCCAAATTAAGTACTTGCTCTTGAGTCACGGTCTCAAGGTGTGCTTCTGGGGTCCCTGGGGACCAAGGCACAGTGCTGCTCTTCAAGGATCTAGCAGGAGAGAGAAAAGCACACTAGTAATTCAGACACTGGGTGACAAGTTCTCCACCCACTGGAAGCAGAGGGTGAGATGGAAAAATGTGGAAGAGCACCTGAGTCTTCATAGAAAGCTTTCTGTATGAGCTTCTCAAGAGTGCTACATTTAGATGGAGGGGATTTTTCACTGTAGGTATTTTCTACAAGAACTGTTGTATCCTGCTTGCTTCTTTTTTTTTTTGTTTTTAGACAGTGTCTTGCTCTTGCTCTGTCACCCAGGCTGGCGTGCAATGGCACAGTCTCTGCTCACTGCCACCTCTCCCTCCCGGGTTCAAGTGATTCTCTTGCCTCAGCCTCCCAAGTAGCTGGGATTACAGGCATGTGCCATCATGTCCAGCTAATTTTTGTATTTTTAGTAGAAATGGTGTTTCACCATGTTGGTCAGGCTGGTCTCAAGCTCCTGACCTCAGCTGATCCACCCACTTCGGCCTCCCAGGGTGCTGGGAGTATAGGCATGAGCCACTGCGCCCCGCCCCAGCTTGCTTCTTGCTCTTGGTCTCTCTAGCCTCAGTTTTCTCCCTTATAAACTAGGGGAAATATCCCTCAGAGTAAAGAGATAAAGATGGGGTTATATTATGTTATATAAATTGCCTTGCTGCGTGCCTGCCACACAGTAACACCTAACACTATTTAATAAGTTTGCCCTTCCCAGATGGGCTGAAATCTCTAACTACTTGATAGTCCTGGAGAGTCTCCTGCCCAGCTTGATCCTGTCACCCAAGTTTCCTGACTGTAGGTCACTCCTGTAATGTTAAGCTTACCTAAGCTGATTGGAGTTTTTACTATTTGCAGTTTCAGAATGACTTTTCCCTAACTGTGTGCCTAAATTCTGGGGGACTTTTTCCTACAGCTTCTCATACATGTACGTAGCCTTTCAATTAGGCACTGGCTTCATCAAAGGAAAAATAATCTTATCATCTTAAAAATCTTTCTCTCTTCCCAACCCCCAAAAAACTGGTTTTTTCATAGTTCATGACAATGTTTGTCTTTCTAATTTAATATAATTGACACAAAGACAAATAATCATTTTTTCATTTTGTATATTGTTTAAAAATAGATTTACTATGACTTACAGATAATTCTATATTTCTTACCCTTCGCTTCCCACAAATATTAAGATTTCATGAACAAATTTGGTACTTTTTTCAGCTTACATTTAAAGATTGCAAAAAATTTTGTTTTTGGTAATCTCTTGATTAGCAGTATCTCTTTTGAGGTGAGTTTGTCATCTGCACATATTGTTCTAATAAGTCCACCTTTGAGAGTCATGGAGTTCTTATTTGTCCAGTTTTATTTCTGCTACAGAAGTTATAAAAGCCAAATGGTTTATTATTTAATGTTGTTGCCATCAGACTTTTAACCCTGAAAGTATTAACCTATCATTTTAATTAACATTGCCTAATGTGCCCAAAAAAAAAAAAAAAAAAAAACCTGATTTTTGAGTTATAAAAGACTGGACATAAGGGAATTTTATGTGTACTGTAAAAAATTAAAATAAGCAATCTAGTCTTTTTAAAGATCACTGACCTTAATTTTCATATTTTGAAAAATACTGGGAATGTTATGAAGATCTGATTTCAGAAACATCAGTCAGAGGACATTGGCTGACAAAGAACAAAGCTTTGTAGAGAACAGATTCTGCAGGAGTGATTGAACCTATCAAGCAGTATTGCTCATGTTAAAACCAGCTAATATGTAATCAGTTATACAACAGACAAAATACGGACCATGAAGATGATATTACTGTGGGTGAAAAGGAATTGACTAGGAGCAATACACTAAGAGTTCAAAAAGATCCCAGAGTTATTTCAGCACACTCTGTGTCAGCCCTGCATGAGGCATCAGGGAATATACATCTATACAGTAATATATTTATTACATTTTGTGTGTGTATATATATATTATGTAAAAGACCCAGTTCCTGCCCTCAGGTCATTCATGGTATGAAGAAATTTGGAGAAACAGTAGGAAGCAATAGGTAATTATATGGGAGGAAAATGTTGTATGCCTTTGCCTACTCTAAGCATAAAAGAAACCTAAAATCCCTGCCTGGCTTTTGGGGATTCAACCCTATTTCCAGTGGTCCCTCAGGTGACAGATACTGCTTCAGACCAGTCCACTTCCTCACTGCCTCCAAAACATAACATGCCTTTGGTCTTATTCCTTCTTTCACCAGAAATGTCTTCCCAAATTCCACTCAGCACTCCAGGGCCAGTCCAGCCACACCCGACTTTTCCTCCATGGAGAGGCTGTGTGCTGTGCCTGCACACAGGGATATTACCATGGGTGAAAAGGAATTGACTAGGAGCAATACCCTAAGAGTCCAAAAAGATCCCAGAGTTAAATCAGCACACTCTGTGTCAACCCTGCTTGAAGCATCAGGGAATATACATCTATACAGTAATATATATTTACATTTTGTGTGAATATATATATAATGTAAAAGACCCAGTTCCTGCCCTCAGGTCATTCATGGTATGGAGAAATTTGGAGAAACAGTAGGAAGCAATAGGTAATCATATGGGAGGAAATTGCAGAAGTGCACGGTGTGTTTCGTGTCTGCCATACCACATTATGAACTCAGAGTGGAGACCACGGTTTTCCACTTTGTTTATGTTCTCCATAATTGGTGCCCAAGAGCTGAGTACAGGGTGGACTAAAATATATCGGAAAAAGACCTGAAGCAATGAAATAGGAGGCTTGCAATGTGGTCATTTTTTAAAAAAGCAAATCTGACTTCAGCGTGTGTTAATAAGAATACGATATGCAAGAGTTGGGTCTCTCTTGTTTCCCTGCTACAGAACCTAATTCTAACTAGCTTAAAGCATAAGAAAACTGATTGGCTCGCCAAACAGTCAACACTGGAGGAAGGACGGGCTTTCAGTATTCTATTAGCCTAGTAGCTGGGTCCATTTTTCTGCAATCCTCTTAGCTCTCTCCACCTCCATAAACCAGGAGCTGGCTATTTCCAGGCTAAATAGCTATGACACATCTGCTTCTATGGCTATGAAGTATCTACCAACTATAGATACTCTAAGAGACTTCCTTCAACTATTTTTTGGAGAGGAGCAAGGAAAGGTAAACTTTCCAAGATTCCCCTAGGAAACCTTTCCTTACATTCTTGGACCCTGATGAGTCACTCGCTATTGGGATGGAATTACTTTTAAATCAATTGAACTGCCTTGGGGCAGGCTGAGGGCTGGAGGGAACAGGGTGGCATTCCTTGAGATCATGTGGGTTGTGTGGGGAGTGGGCAGCCCAGTGCCTGAAGAGAGTGAAATGTACCCCGCGGGTAACCAACACTGTTCACTCAAGCATGGAAGGAGCGTGTTCCAGAAGATGAGGAATCTTTACCAAACTAACCCTGACTGTGACCTGGACATTTGAAAAACAGATGTGAACAAGCAAAAACTAATTGAGAAACACAGAACAAAACAAACTCAGTAACATTCTAGGTCTGAAAGAACTGAGATTGTGTAATCTAGAGAAGGGAGAGTTAAAAGCAGATGTAATGCATGTCTTCAATGATTCAGCAGGTTTTTATGGGAATGCTGAGTAATTGTTTCCCATGTCTGTGGAGAACTCAAAAGGACTTAAATAAGATCAAAAGAGAATGCCGTTTGGTATAAGAATAAACTTCCCAACAATAGAGGTGATAGTTCCAGGAGAGGCTGTCAGAGATCACTGGCACTGGTGTCTCCTTCCCTCTCCTGATCCTCAAATCCCAAGGGTGTTATCACTAGACCTGTTCATTCCAGCTGCCAAATCTCTACCCTCCCCATCCTCCTATCCTCTTCATCCATACAGTCACAGCTTTAACTCAGGCTATCACTTACTCTCCATGCGGCTATCACAGTAGCTTCCTTACTGGACTCTGCCTCCACCCTCTCCATGTTATCTGGAAAATGCTGAGTTATCTAACTAAAAGAGTTGGGGGGTGAAAGCATGTCACTGCCATGCTTAAAACCTCTGATTAGTTTCTAGCTGTCATCAGGATAAAACTCAAACTCATTTCCAAGGCTACTCAGGCCATTCAAATATGGCCCCACCTCTCCTACTCCACTTCTTTGATATTCAAGCACGACAAATTCACACCTTTAATTGCAGGGGAGAGGACCCTGCTTTTAGGCCTTCCTGTATTTCATTCTGCCCTCTGCTATTCCTCTATGCCTATCTACTTCTCTGGAAACTTTTTTTTTTTTTTTTTTTTTTGCTCTCTTTGACATAATTAGTCATGTTCTTAACAACTTGCACTGACCCGTGTATTAAATGAGATTGGAATTACTTGGTAATATGTCTCTTTTCTCTGTAGCCTGTTGGCTTCTCAAGGACAAGGGATGTCCTGCTATCATTTCTGTCTCCCTGGTTCCTAACACAACACCTGGCACTTAGTTGAGAACTTATTAAATCTCGCTTTCAAAATTTGACTCATTAATTAAGGCAACTGCAACTTGGAGAATGTTAAAGTATGGCTTTTTTAAGTCAGCTTTTGATGTTTTAAGGAAAAGACCAATTGTATTCTCCATTGATGTGCATTTTAGATTCATATATGCAGCAGGAGGAAAATGAGACTTACGAGAAAAAATAAATTTGCTAAAAAAATACTGAAGAAAGAATGGAAGGGAATTTTTATGGCCCATAACATTTGCCCCTGTTACCTCACTCTTGGTGGTTGCTTGAAAACTTCTTATTGAATGAAACCTTTTATTCTCCAACTCAGACATATGGCATTTTCAGCAACACATTTCATGTCATGTTTGTTTGTTTTGGACTAAAGAGAGATGCCCAACTTATTCAACTAAATCTGTAAGGAAGACTTATGCTGCTATTTTGAATGCATTGTTTTCCTGTCCTGTCAGTCACAAACCATTTTAAAATATGGGTCTAATCACCAGTATTCCAAGGGGCTTACCACATAAGGGAGCTGGGCTGCAGGAAGGCTCAGAATCACAGCAAGTGTGTGTCTGGGCTCATAGGCGCCAACTGGCGTACGAGCAGCCTCCAGCTGGTATGCACCTGCACCTGGGATCCCACCTCACCAGGACAAACTCGAGTTCCTGCCCTCAGCCTGGGTATGGGGAGGGAGGAGTGGGGAAGGAATGGTTGGCCTCTTAGCCAACCTGAGAGTTATCCTGTCACGCGTTCGTACACCAACCGCTCTTCACAACATGGGAAGTCAGGCAGGTGGTTATCATTTTGATCAGAGAACAAGGAAGGGCCTCACACTCTTCTACAGCCAACCTGTTGGGGACAGATTTGGGGGTTGGTCTGGGAGTAGATTACTAAAAATAGGAGCTCTAAAGGAAAGGATGTCTTATTCCTATTGTCAATTTTAAAGTGCCATTTTTTTTCCATTCTAGTAGGTTCAGACAAACTAGAAATTTGATAATTATCTAAACAGAAATCAACATGAGAAGTTCTGTAATTTGTTTTTAAATGTCCTTTTTGACCAAGCATTCTGCCTCAGGAAGGACAGACTCAGAACTGTGGAGGGGAGGGGGGCACCCAACAAGCCAGTAAGGTGAGTTGAAAAAACACTGGTGATCAGTGGGATGGCTTGTCAAAGCCAGGTCACCCTCACATTCTAAAATGTGTCAACCAGTAGGTCACCTTCATGAATTAATTTATTTTGGACTCAAGAAACTGAACTAGATTTTCAAATTCAGTCTGTTAGAGAAGGGTTATGTGTACTCTGAGTAATCACTCCCAGGTGGATTAATTTTAGTAATAGCTATATTTATCTAACCATGGTCAACGTATGGTTACATTCACAAAACATTCATATACCCTATTGATATTCTAATGTTAGTGCTAATTTCTCATTTTCAGCAGAATACCGAAGTTTCATTTTCCAGTTTATATACTGGCCCTTCATGGACACATATTTACACTTGTTAGTGAATTAATTTCACACATTTAGACTTCAACAGTCATTAGTGTCACAATGATTACAGTAATTACGTGAATAATGAGGCTTGAGTGATCACAGAAAGACAACTTACTGCAAGTGATGAGCAAAGTCAACCACTCTTGGCGACCAATACAGTCATTTCCAGGTTGCTTGGTATGAGCTAGAGACGTTTTCCTGTGATTCAGGAGAGTCTATTGCATATTCAGCTAAAATCTGACAGATCTAATGGTCTAATACTCCAGTTATTTAATGAAGGATGTGATGAGGCTTGCGTGTTTACCAAACCTTGTTGTTTTCTAGTTATCAGCAGTAAGAACATTAAGGTACAAAATTAAAAGAATTAAAAAGATGTGCATGTAATTGATATAAATACTACAAGTTATCTTATTCAGTAGCCAGTAATTACACTTGGTTAATTGTCTGATTAAGAATGCAACAGGGGGAACATTTTTTTGTCTTCAAAAGGGGTTCTACGTTCAGGAATCTATTCTAGGTGATCCCAAATCCTTGGTCATTTTGACCTTAGTAACCATGTTTCCCTATTCTGTACAGTTTTTGAGAGTGGGGAGGATATGAGTGGTGGACCTGACAGCCCCCTAAGTCCTATAGGTACTACCTGATGGACTGTGAGCTCCTTGAGGACAAAAGTGACTCTCATTAATCATTCTCTCCTTAGAATCTTCTCCAATACCATTCTGATCACGTTTGCTATACACTGTTTTCATACACACATGGACACACACACACACCACTTCCCCTCTATAAATTCTCTGGATAATAGTAATTCTAGTCACAATAGTCATATTCTTACTGAATTATTTGACATACTAGTCTATTTTTAAAATGAAATTGTAGCCATTTCTAATTTCATATACAGACAGCACTCCCCACCCCTACCTCTAGTTGAAGGGCTTGTGGAATGCAACACATCATTTAATAATATATATTTTAAATAATACATTTGGGTCTTTCATTAACCTGGAGTTGGATTTTGCATGTTTTGATGAGGGATGGGTTCAATTTCTTTTTTTCATATGAATGACTGATCATAGTATCATTTATTAAAACTTCATCCTTTCCTCATTGATTTCCAATACCACCTTGACATTTATTGCTTGTTCAGCGACACATACATAACTCAGTGTCTTGGATACTACTCTATTTCATTAGTCAGTTTATGCCAATATCACAGTGCCTTAATAACTTTAGCCTCATGATATCTGATAAGGCCAGTGTCCTCCCACCCAGTTCTTCTGAACAGTTCCTTGAATATCCCTGGAATTTTGCACTTCCATATGTATTTCAGAATTGATGTGTCAAGTTATAAAATGTAAGAAATGTTCTTCTTTGGGGGAGGGTAGGTTACACTAAATCCATAGTTCGATCTGAAGGAAAATTGATACCTTTAAAATACTGAGTTTACTAATCCATGAATATAGTTCATCTTTTTTATTTATTTTAATATCTGTTAATGAAGTTTTATGATTTTTCTGTAACAGTCTTGCTCACATTTTATTATCCTTAAGAACTGTAAATTGTTGATGCTATTGTGAATAGTATATTTTAAATTTATCTTCTGTTCAGAAGTACAGAAAGTGCAAATAATTCACTTTCTTGCAAACTTACATTTCTTATTCATACTAATGGTTTATCTTCATATTTAAAGACAAGCAGACTATCGTATCGTTTTTTTAAATAGAAAGTTTATTTTTTCCTTCCCAATTGTTAAACTAGTTTTTCTTTCTTGTCTTAGCAGACCGCCTATGGTCTCTAACATAATATGGAATGGAAGTGGTATTGAGAGCCACTCCTAGAGTGGTCTTAGAATATTTTAAATGTTTTACTATTTTGCATGATACTGTATTTTTTCAAAATACTTCTATTCCTAGTTTTTAAGAGTTTTTTCATTATAAGTGAATATTAAATTCTATCACGGGTTTTTTTCACATTTATTAAGTTTATTTTTTTTCTCTTTAACTATGGATGTGGTGAATTACATTTGATTTTCAATGCTAAATCAACCATGTGGAACTGTCGTTAATAGCTAGGCGGTGCTGCATTTGCTCATCACCATTTCAGTTAAAGCAATCATTGCTGCATGTCCAACAAGTTTCAGCAAGGGACTTATGCTTATTTTAGTCATTCCAGGATCTGAGCTGATGGACGAACCACCTTGACACACGTGCTTCCACGTTCATCATCGCACAGGAACAGATGATCAAAAGAAAGATCTTTCTGTGGCAATTAAGTGCTCTAGCCCAGAAGTGGCTCATGACACTTCTGCCCACAGCCACTTTGCCAGAATTCCTTATATGGAAGTGGGGAAAACAAAATTCTACCATGTGGCCAGGAATGGGGAAACCAGTGTAGGAAAACCATAGGGACAAGCATGGTGGCTCACGCCTGCAATGCCAGCACTTTGGGAGGCCGAGGCGGGCAGATCACGAGGTCAAGAGTTTGAGACCAGCCTGACCAACATGGTGAAATCCCGTCTCTACTAAAAATACAAAAATTAGTTGGGCATGATGGTACGTACCTGTAATCCCACCTACTCAGAAGGCTGAGGCAGGAGAATCACTTGAACCCAGGAGGCGGAGGTTGCAATGAGCTGAGATCACGCCATTGCAACTCCAACCTGCGCAACAGAGCAAGACTCCGTCTCAAAAAAAGAAAAAAGAAAGAGAATCTTAGAAGCCTCTAGTAGACTTGCATTTCTAAAACAACTGCCCTTTGTTGTAAGAATTACATTTCCATACATTCCTGGATCTCATACACCAATAGTTGATTTGGAATCTTCTCGCCTACATTCATGAATGAAATTGATCTGGTAATATGCTTTTTTGCCATGTTTTGGCATCGAGAATTTGCTTGCTTCAAAAGAATTGATGTGTTAATGTACTTTTTTGTTGAATTTGGGCATCTGGAATTTGCTGGCTTCATAAAATGAGTTTGAGAGTTTCTCTTCTTTTTTACATTCTGGAGTAGCTAGTATAGAATAGGAGCTATTTGTTATTTAAATGTGTCGTAGACCAAACTTGTAAAAAAGACTAGGCCTGGAGTTTTGTTGACAGGAACATTTTCAGCTACAGATGAAATTTTTTAGAAACTTGACAATATCAAGAGTTTCTATTCTTTCTCAAGTTAGTTTGATAAGTTATATTTTGGGAATTTGTTCATTTCATGAGTTTTCAAATTTATTGACAACAATGTATTCATGTGTATCTAATATATATAGCGTTCTTATTTTTAAATTTTTAATGTTATTTCTTTTTCTTTTCATACTGAAAAGTCGCTAGGAGTTTGGCAATGTCATTAGGCTTTTCGAAGAAAAAAATTGTTGGCTTTATTGATTCTCTCCTTTTATTTTCATTTTTATTTTATTTCTGCTCTTTATTGTCTGTTTCTCTCTTATTTTGTTATTTTTCTAACTTCTTATAAAATGTATGTTTTATTTATGAATTTATTTGTCTTCTTTTCTAATATAAGCATTTATGACTTTAAATTTTCCTCTAAATATTTTTCAACTACATTCTACAAGTTTGGGTAAATTGGTAATGAAATTTGGTTATTTTGTTTTTGTTCATTTCTCAATTTTTCTAAATCCCATTATATATATATTTTTACTATGAGTAATTTAGAAATAGGTTTCTTAATTTCTAAACATATGGGGAAGTTTCTATTACCATTTTTATTATTTTGTTTTATCTTTAATATTTTCAGATAATTTTAAATCTATAGAAAAAGTTGGAAGAATAATATAAAGAACTCCCACTTACCCTTCCCAGATTTATAGTTGTTAGCTTTTATATCTTCTATCTGTCTGTATGGGTGTCTATGTGCATATACGTATGTAAGGATATAGATATATATGTATACCTATATACATATACATATGCATATATTTTGTGTGCATTGATATATATATATATCTATATGTGCATACAAAATACATTTTATGTAATATATAATACATATAATATATAATATTATATTTACACTTGTGCTCATATGTGCCTTTAAAATTAGTCTTGTTGAGGGTGTACAGGTAGTAAACTTACACTTTCTTTTTTTTTTTTTTTTTTTTTTTGAAGCGGAGTCTCGCTCTGTCGCCCGGACTGGAGTGCAGTGGCCGGATCTCAGCTGACTGCAAGCTCCGCCTCCCGGGTTTACGCCATTCTCCTGCCTCAGCCTCCCGAGTAGCTGGGACTACAGGCGCCCGCCACCTCGCCCGGCTAGTTTTTGTATTTTTAGTAGAGACGGGGTTTCACCGTGTTAGCCAGGATGGTCTCGATCTCCTGACCTCGTGATCCGCCCGTCTCGGCCTCCCAAAGTGCTGGGATTACAGGCTTGAGCCACCGCGCCCGGCCGTAAACTTACACTTTCTCAGTTTTTGTTTGGAATTCTTTATTTCATCTCAATACTTTAAAAAAGTCGAATTTTAGATCGAGAAGTTTGGGGCAGCTTTTCCTCTATGCATAATGAAGATATTATTATATAGTATTGTCTTCTTTGGTCTGTTGTTTCTGATGACAATTCACAGGATATCCTAACTCTTGCTTGTGTGAAGTTAATCTGTCTTTTCTCTCTGGCTACATTTATGATCTTCTCTTTGTCTTTAGTATCTTGCAGTTTCACTACAATGTGTCTAGGTTGACATTTCTTCTTATGAATCCTTCTTGTATTTCATTAGATTTCTGGAATAAATTGATATCTTTTCAATAAGTCTGAAAAGGTTTAGCCATTATCTCTTTAACTGTTGCTTCAGTCATTTTCTGTTTCTTCCTCTTCTTCTGAAACTTTAGCAAGAAGTATGTTATACTTTCCCACCTTATCTTCAAAGTCTCTAAACCTCTCTTGCATGTTTTCGTTGCACTTTGTCTCAGGAATCAAATTTTTATGTACATAAATATTTTACTGTTTTCCGAGTCACCTGTTTTTTCTTAAGTGTATCTAAACTACAGTTCAACTTATCAGCTAATTTTTCCATTTTCTTCATTACATGTTTATATTAAAAGTTCTTTTCTTGATTTTTTCTTTTTGACTTTTTGAGACATTTTAGTATACTTATTTAACATTCAGTGACTGATAATTTTAATAAGTGAATATTTTATGGGTCTAAATCTGCTGTCTGTAACTTCTACTGGCTTTTGCTTATGACGTCTTGTTTGCCTTGAGTGTTTGTGATTTGTTTGTTTATATAAGCCAGATTTCTTAGGAATGAGTGTATTTGTTTTTGAAGCACTACCAGTCTGAGGCTACTCTAAACTAAATACTATTTTGAGATTTTTGAATAAGCCTTAAAATTACAATTACAGACAGTAAGGCTGCAACTGTTGGTGAGGCCTGGCTTATAATGATGAATTACTAGGGTACGTTTCCAACCTTATTCCTGTTTAATTCCAAAATATGATATAGAGTATTTTTCTTGCAGTCTTCTGGGCAGGGGGTTATTTTTCATTTCCCTTACTGCTAATTATTTACCCCTTTAGGTACAGGTTCATGGACAGGAAAGGTTCTCCTGTTAGAATCCACACATGACATGAGCCATGGGCTTTGAACCCCTCTACTTCTAGAAGATAGCAGAACACAAATGTCAAGATCACCATTTAGACACATGCTCCAAAAAGCAAAATCATGAGTTAATGCTTCGGTTACTTTGCTAGTTTCCACTTCCACTCAGTCACTAGCCTGAGTATTTTCTGGACTGACTATATTTGAAAGAAGTTTGTTTCTTTGTCTACTTTTTAAAGTTTTTTAAGTTTTCTAGCAATCCATGCTGCTTTAGGAAATGTCAATGATTTGCAGGTTAATAGGCATTGTAGTTCAATCAGGGTTCTCCTCTAAATTTGGAGAACCTATAAGTAAGACTAGAATTGGAATAAAATATTCTTATGGCATGTAGATATATGTGTATAGGGTCTGAAATCTATGCATTTTCAGTTGAATATCTTTGTCTGTATAATTACCTTCTATAATTTGATCCTTTGTGTCATATAATAAATACTCTTCTTTTTTATTAAATATATTTTCTTAAAACAATTTAAAATTCAGGGACAGTAATTTATAGTACCTCTTATTTGGCTATATAAATATTCACATATTAAAATTGCATTTTCCAAAGTGTACTAAGGGTCAATTGCATCAGAGCATCTTGGAGAGGTAAACTTGCATATTTCCAGGTCCCTCCTCAGGTCTGCTGAATCAGGCTCTCTCAGAGTAATGCCTGCAATCTCCATTTTAAATAAATAATGCTCTTTGCTCCCATACATCATCAAGTTTGAGAATCATATGCTAAAATTTATTTTAGAAATGCAGATTTGGTTTTATGTATTTGTTTTCTGGCACTTACATGCTTTTCTTCCTTTGTAGTATTCTTCTGACATTTCAATTCTCTTATATTTTTGGGTCTTTAAATTTTCTTAATATTACTCTGTTTGAAATGGAGTATAAATGTCATTTAAAACAACAATATACTCCTGACGTTTCCTCTGGCCACCTCTTTTGTATGTTCAGAAAATGTGGCATAAGGCTGATTTGGAGGCTTTGTTCTTTGGAGTGCCAAAAAATTACATCAATGTATCAATTAACTTTATGTGCCACTCACCATGGAAAGAATCCAAACACTGACATTTACAAAAATAAGGCCCCTTGAATGTTAGCAGCAGGCACTGGAGCCTATTAACTGTTGAAACCGAAAAACTCAAATCAACTCAAAGGGGAGTTTTCTAGATAAAGGGGCCTTGACTTATCATATTCCATATCTATACATGTGGATTCTCCTCATCATATTTCACATATCTATATATATTTACTGTATCATAGATGTTTTTCTGAGTTGAAGACTGTTGATTGTATGCAAAATTGGAAGAATATATTCTGCTGATAACATTTATAAGGATTATTACTAAATAAAGGCTAGTCAAATGTAGTAATTAAATATTATCAAAATAATCCAATACTAGATAAGATGCTTTGTAGGATTACCTGTGATCTTCCTAAAAAGAAAGGCTGGGAATTGCAATGTGTTTTAATTATCCATGAAAATCAAGAGAGAAATAAGCTACTGTTACTCTTTAACCAGTGGTCATTTTTTACTTTTATTGATATCTATTTTACTCTAAGCCTCTATTCTATTTTAAACATCTAATTCTATGTCCACCTGTTTAATTCATTCTCTTCTTTTATTCTTATAACAAGCTTTTAAATTGACATGACTTAAGTGCATAACGAACCAATTCTCCATATATGCATTTTGTAACCATTTCTTAAAACTTAATATTTGCACCACACTTTAAATATTTCTCTGCAACTCCCTTTTTGCTGTTCCTTTCGCTCTTTGAAGCTCAGTAGCAGCAAATCATATGCATGAAGCAGGTGTTTTCTGGCTGGGTCAATTAGCTTAAGATGTTAAAAGGTCACCTAAGCATAATCACAATTGTTTATGGTAGACCAAGTCCAGACATCTCTAAGGTTAGGTACACATCATGGTATTAAGTATGCTTCAGATTATCTTTGTTTGAGGAAATGTTAACATTGAAATTGTGTGTCTTGATATTTTTGATCACTAAAGTATCGAAGACAATATGATGGATGGACATAGTATACATTTGCATCTTTCCCAATTCTTAAGTGAGCCTGCAGGATCATAATTCAGAAGAAGCTCATAAATGAGCCATTGAGGATAGAAATGAGTGAAGGACAAACCTCTATTTTTACTTACTCTGTATCCCTAGAGTGTTTTGTTGCAAACAGATTCCATCTTCTCTAAGTTCCTTTGACTAAAACCTTCTCTTCACTTTTAGGGACTATATTAGGTGAACTCGTTATTATATTCCCTGTTGTATTAACTAAGCTTTTCCTTCAGTAACGCAATTTATTTTTATCTTGAAATTAGTAGCAGCTTTATGACTTTTGACAACTTCATATCACCTTCAAACTCATCCTTACACTCACCTTTAGATACAAAATGTTCAAATTCAAACTATATTCTCTTTTGAAATACCAATTAAATTTAGAGGTGATATTAAGGTAAAAATGAAAGTAGAAAACACTAGAGCTTTACTTAATAATGTTATCATCAATCTCCATGCCTGGGGACCAACTTAGGGTTGAAACATAGTCCTAACAAGCTGCTTGTAATATGTTCAATAACTCATTTTCCTTGAATGGGGTCCAAGGTAGCCCTGATATATACTAACTTCTGTATGATATTGCGTCTTAAATCTTGTGAGGCTCCAGTATACTAAGAATTTGAGTCTCATCTTTTAGGCAAATTTTTAGCTTTCATCACAGTAAGTGTTGTTTGCAGAACAACTTTTTATTAAATTTACAGAACATAGAACTTGAATATTGTCTTAGTCTTTTTTCTGCTGGTATCATAGATCACTGGAGACTGGGTAGTTTATAAGTAAATCAATTTATCTGGAGACTTGGAACTTTGAGAGCAAGGGGCCGCATCTGGTAAGGGCCTTTGTCTTCTTTTTTTTTCTTTTATTTATTTATTTATTTATTTATTTATTTATTTATTTATTTTTTTGAGCTGGAGTCTCTCTCCATCCCCCAGGCTGGAGTGCAGAGGCGCGACCTTGGCTCACTGCAGCCTCTGCCTCCCAGGTTCAAGCGATTCTCCTGCCTCAACCTCCCAAGTAGCTGGGACTACAGGTGTCTGCCACCATGCCCAGCTAATTTTTGTATTTTTAGTAGAGACAGGGTTTCACCATGTTGGCCAGACTGGTCTCAAACTCCTGACCTGATGATCCACCCGCCTTGGCTTTTCAAAGTGTTGGGATTACAGACATGAGCCACTGCGCCCGGCCAAGGGCCTTCTTACTGTGCTGCCCCATCCGCTGGTGGAAGGTAGAAGGGCAAAAGAGTGTGGGAAAGAGGGAAGGATGCCAAACTCATCTTTCCATTGGAGCCCACTCCCATGGTAACTAACCCACTCCTGAGATGAGGCCATTAACCCATTCATGAAGGCAAACCCCATCTCTCAACACTGTTGCATTGGGGATTAAGTTTTCAGCATATGAACTTTGGAAGACACATTCAAACCGCAGAAAATATGAAATGGAAATACACTGTGAGAGAACACCCCAGATCAAATGGCCTGTATTACTGATGATTTTATATCAGTTATTTAATTCTATCTATTTCTCCTTATAAAGTTGGATGTAAAGGATACAGATGATCTAAATAATAGGAGGTTCAGATACAAGTGGAAAATTATGACAATCTCCCAAGATGCTCTTCGGGGTAAGTGGAATCTCCTCGGGAACCACTTCCCAGATCAATCCAGCTTGTCCATAAAAACGCATTTAAATGGTCCTCCCTCGGCCTGCTGCTAACAGTTGTACTCTTACATTATGTATGAGTCTTTGCTTGTTCCATGAACAAACTGCATAGTGTTCCATTAGTGATTTTCAATTTCATGCTAAGCTTTGTAATTTATTAGTGTTATTTAAGCTAATGTACTATTATTTTGCATATTTTATATAATTTGTTATTCATGCAATGTGATATTTAAGTATTGGGGATCAATAAGTCTACTTTGTTTACAAATTTGTATAATTAAAGACATTCAATTAAATCTCCTGCTACATTGACTTTGTTCTGGGTATTGTTTTCTAAGAAATTTTTTCTATCCTTTTCAAAACTTGAGACTACGTTTTAGTAAGCAGAATTTTTTAAAAAATATTTTCACAGGAGTATTTGAATATATGCATTGAAGTTCTATAGTAATAAGATTCAAATGAATTTGAATTATGAAATGTTAAGTGATGACAGTAAGATGATTTTGTACAAATTTTACTATATAACCAGGAAATCCGTAGAACACATGGACTTAATTTTTCACATTTACTCATCTCTGTAGTGATTGTTTTAAATGCTAGAATGTGAAATCTATTAGATAAATCTCTATTTGTTTAGGTTAAAATGTTAGTGGATGGGGAAGGAAATATATGTTATATCTCTGATGTACACACATACACACACACACATACAATCTTAATACAAAATCAAGTGTTTGTGCACCCTCCCTATCTGGCACACTTACCTTGCCATTCCTCTCTGTCAAGTGCGAGGGCAGGTACAGCGATGCCGTTAGATAATTTCTACCTGCTTTGGTCTTTGCACTGATAAGACCTTCCTGGATTCATGCATTTGTTAACGCTCTATACCTAAAAACAAGATTTGTAACAGCAAGAAATTTAGTTGGCCTCACACTAAAGATAAACCATTTCCTGAGTTTCAGCAAAGGTATGTTAGTCATTACTACAGGTTACATCCTGTGTTCCTGAATCCTGTTCAAAGTGGAGGAGGGCAAATGTGCTTCTCTCAGGGAAGGATTATTCAATGGCTTGAGCCTCTTTATTCTGTCCTATTGGCATCTTGCACCCTTCTTCATTTTCTTACTTATAAGCTTTCAGAGCCTGGCCATTCCTATTTACACTAAGGTTCTTTGTGATATTTGAAAGCCCCTTCTAAACTCTCTCACATGCATGCTCTTTCTTCACTGTGCTGTTTACTTGTAGACGTTTGAAGTCATTTTCCTACATGGTTTTTTATATATATCTCAGGCATCTTTCCTGGCATTTTTACTATTTCCCTGACTATATAGTTTTCTATGAGTATCTTTAAAACGTTAGAACTGCTTATTGTCTAAAATTCATGAGTCACTTGGAGTTTGTCTATAAATAATAAAAATAAACATGTGAAAATATTTTGAAATTTTGAAATACTATCTTAACTTTTTGAAATCTTGCTTTGAAAAAATATAGAATACTGCTAAGGATTTGAGCTTCTCTGCAGGACTGAAGGAGAAAGAACTTCTAGAAACAGCTTGTTTCTAGGTTGCATTCTAGATTGTTTAATAGAATACTTTATGTCTTTGTAAGTCTCTCTCCAGGGAAGACTGTGGTAACATAAACCTAATTTTCCTGTTGACTCAACTTAAAGATTTAGTAAGAATTTTGTTTGAATCATTTTGGTTCAATTTTTTGAAGATTATTAAGAGAAAATGATTATTTGAAGATTATTAAGAGGTAAACAATTTTTGAGGATTATTAAGAGACAAGACAATTTTGCCTGGGTCTGCATTTACTCAATTCATTTGTTTCTTTATTTTAATGTTTCTTATTCTTTAGTGTTCATTAGTTGATTCCCTGAGCAAATATTTATTAATTGACCACTGTGTGTTAGACTATGTACTACATTCTGGGAAATAATGGAGAGAAACCCCACACAGGATCTCTGCCCTAAATCATGCATTTGGAGCCCAGGAATCTGTATTACAGCAACCACCATGGGTGATTCTGATGCTAATGATTTACAGACCACACTTTAAGAAATAATATTTTAGTGTAGAAATGCATTTAAATATAGAACTGGTCAATTGTGGGCTATGGAATTAATCTTTTAACAAAAATAAATTTTGTTCAATGCAGCCAAAATAGGAGCTGCCCTCCCATCCTCTAGGCCCTGTGTCCCAAAGTGTGGCAACAGTGGGGTTTGCAGTGACCTTACTATCCTGCAGTGAGACAAGGCTGCTTTCCGAACACCAGCAGTTGCAAGTTTAGTTGCTACATCAGGAGGAAATTCATAATTTCCATATGGATCTATTTTAGATATGAAAATCCCATCCATATGGAAAACATTATAACAGAGAATACAAGTAAATTAGTAATTTCACAGCTTTACACACCTAAACCTTTAGAATTAAGGTAATTTTCACTGGTTAAATTTAGAAAATAAAAGAGTAAATCTGCCTTGCTCTTGAGGGTCACTATTTTCTTTTAAGTGAAAATAGACATGGTGCCATAATCATATTAAAGGTAAAGAGATAACTGTTAAATTTGAGGAGGTATCATTTGCATTGGTTCCCTTTCAGTCTTTCTCTAATCCTACCCTACTCATGGCCTTTCTATGACTCATATTTCTTCAGAAAAAGTTATATCCACTTAACAAAGAAAATTGTTACATTTTACTTCTTATCTTTCCTCCTTTCTTGGGGGAAAAACATATTATATTGATCATAACATTATATAATGTATTATAATGTATGATTGATATAACATCTATAAAATATATATTTATATACAAATAGAAATATAATGATAGACATACCAACTATATGCTTTGTATAAATATGTATTATATATAAATTATCTGTATTTTGACCAACTATGTGTGTACATACACATGTGTATATAATATTAATTAAGAATATTAACTTTCCAAGCTTATATATTAGAGCTAAAATTAGGGTTGCTTTTATACATTATTATAAATGACTTGAAAGAAACTTTACATTAGAATATAATTTTTAAGTCAAAAGGTTGTATTCCAGTATATGTGTAATTGCAAAACCTGCTCAGGACTGAAAAGACTAAAATTCACAATGTCAGTCCTTGTTTATACAAGAAACATTATTTGAAACTGAAGTTAAAGACCAGAGAGTTGTTTTAGTTATTTTAAAATTATTATTGTTGATTGGGTGCACAAAACTGTATGAAACATGGTGACACTTTTGCATTGCGCTCTGTATCTAGTCTAGTGCCAATAGACAAGTCAATGCATTTCTAGTTTTAGAAATCGTGAGTTTAGAATCCCATCTTAAAACTGAAGTGAAGAAGGAACAAAACCTGCCAATGCCTCTTGTGCTCTCCTGTGAAGCCCTAGGCTCATGTCCAAGTGCACAGAGTTGAACATTTAAGCTAGAAGCTTTATAAGTCATCTAGTGACTTTTATTTTATAAACAAGGCAACAGAAACATGAAGAAGCTTGGGCTAAGATTGTTGGTGATGAAGCCAGAAGTAGATTCAAAGTCCTTTAATGTCTACCAATGGAACACAACAGAAATGAGCTATTCCAGAAATGTCCACATGTTATTATTTTCATGCATGAACTCACTGCAGTGCGATATGAAGGATGGTGGGTACTCAGTATCCAACTCAGTTATCATGTATCCACAAATAGGGTTCTAGCTGCCTGTGTTAACACTGTATGATAATGGAAAGCTGAGTGCTTTTACCATGACAGATGTCAACCATCAAATCAATCCCAACATCAAAACGAATACTAAAGGTTTTTAGATTCACTTATTACCGAGATTCTTGGTGGTAAGAATAATAATATAATACATATTAGAAATATCCAAATCCCAAAGAATAAATTTGTTTAAGGACAAAAAAACTTGAGGGATGTAAGAATGTGTTTACAGTGGAATAAAAGTGATGTGATGAATCAGGGTCAGCCCAGAATCGCCAAGGCTAATTTTTCAAACGTAAAACGTGGTTTGGAGTAATCCAGGAGCCCCAAACCTTTTTGCTTCGGGGATTCTCATAGAGAGAACAGGCTACTCTTAGGGATTGTTTGAGTTGATGCCACAATCCGAGTTCCTTTATGAGCCAACGTATAGAACAACCCACTCATCCATTTGTTTTTGTGAGCTACAGATGGATAAGCAGAAAATAACCATTTGCCATTAAAATTTACAGTTCACTCATAAACAGTACAACCAAGCGTTCACATTTCAGCTACAGTGAGGGGTCTTCCAGAGAATGATATCAGTGGTAACAGTCATAAGTAAAAGTGCTTAATATTCCAGTCTACAACTAAAAGAGGAACATTACTCCCCTAATTCGTGAATGGAAAAGACATTAGCATAACTGAAATGGCTATATAAATCAGTTTCTTGTTTTAAAAGATGAAGAAACAATTCTTATTCTGAGAAAGATGTGAGAGTTTGCAGGCATCTCAGTTGGACTGTTAATTTCATTTGTAAATTGTGTGAATATACCTAATAAGTGTGTGCAAGCCTTCATAAAATTATATTGTTGCCCCAACAGAAACATTTTCAGCAATGATGAGCAAAGTCATGTTCCTATTGTTGTCACAATAAGTTGTCTTTAAAAAAATCTCTAGAGAAAATGATTAATTAGATTTCAATTATGCTGCAGAAAAAAACGTACTTTACATACTCACACACTAAAAAGCATTATAGTATTTCTTTAATGTGTTTAAAAATTCAAAAATGTTTTTAAAAGCCACTTAAAAAGTCAAAGCAAAAGCAAGCTAATGGAAGATGGTGTCATCCTTCAAGTTGATGTATGTTGAGTTTCCCCACGTCCTTTTGTATGACATTACACAGATATTGTTGGAATTTTTCTAAATTATCTTAGAAAATTCTGAAATACCCATTCTGATCTGCTGGCAGACACAAGGATGATCTCTATAGTTCTGCCATGGGTTGTATGAAAGACCAAAATTAATGTTACTCCCCTTTAAGAGGAAGGCAGATTAGGTGGGCATGGCTGCTATGGTTTGGCTTGACTGCATATTGGGATTAAAAGCATCTCTCTTTCTCTCTCTCTCTCTCTTTCTCTCTCTCTCTCTCTCTTCTCTCTCTCTCTCTCTCTCTCTCTTTCTCTCTCTGTCTCTCTCTCTCTCTCTCTCTCTCTCTCTCTCTCTCTCTCTCACACACACACACACACACAGTCTTCCTCCAGCCCCCGAGCTTGAATATTCCTTGTCAAATTTCATTCCTCTTTCTCCCTTCTTGCCTTTCTCTTCTCTCTTTCTTTCCCACCGTTCTCCTTCCCCCTGCTCCTTCCCATATTTCTCAATTCATTCACTCATTATTTCTTCCTTACTGATGTCTTTTTATCTTTATTTTTATTTTTACTTCTTTCTACTCTCCTTACTCTCAATTCTCATTTTTCTCCTATTTCTCAGTAACCCTTTCTTTACTTAAAAATTATGAAAATATTGCCAGCAGCTTTAATGGACTTTGTTAGTCAATATGATTTGGTTAACAAGAGATTAAATTTTAATAGCATATAAATCATCTTATATGCTGTTAATATAAATTTGATACATTTTTGTATCAAATATGTCTAGAAATAAATTTTGGTATTTGCTTCTTTCATATGACATTTAAAATATTTTTAAATGGCATTTGTTTGAAAAAGCCACATAGGAAATTTATATTTCTAAATGCATATTTCTATAGTACAGTAGGACTTGTTATATTAAGAGGCTTTTTAGATTTTGAATTATAATTTTCACAACTCTGAAAACCATATTGTTGCTAAAAAATATTATTTGCATGAAATACATATATTCTCCTTACATTTTTTTAAATAGGCGAATTACTGCTGCTTTGTGATGTGCCAATGCGTTCTACATTTTAAATTTTAATATTAAAATATTCTAAATACAATGGGTGAAATATTGGTCTTAGAATTTATTTTCTATTACTCTAATAAAGCATCCTTTGTTCCACTAGTGTTTTTAAGACACAGCCCAAGTTACCTTTCTCTTAAAATAGTTAAGTATATTGCCTCTTATTTCCAATTTTCTCCTTCACTCCATTCCATACATCCAAAATTATTTAGTTTTCAAATAACATCGCTGCTGGAGGTGAAGCCGTTTCATCTCCCATGCTTAGCTGCTGCGGGAGGGGACAGATGGGATAAAGCTGGGAATGGGAAAAGGATGAATTGCATTTTCAATCTCAGGTCACTCGGGTGACTTCAAGTGATCGGAAATCCACTTCCCAAAGAGATACCTCTTTCACAGAAAATACTTAAGTGTCAGCTCGTTCTCCACTAGAAGACTCCCTTATTTCCTGGCTTTGTTCCTCTGACGGCCACTTTCCTCTGACAGAATACATTTACAGACTATCGTAATATGACTTTCTAACTCTCTTTGGGGCAAACTTACCTACTCACAAGTTCCAAATCACCTTAGCATTCATGCCCTACCCCTCCCAGTATTCTCATAGTTCAAGCCATGGAACATAGTCGATTGTAGCACTCCATGTCCCGAAGTCTGAGTTACCCAGCATAGAACCTCATGGGATAGATGCTCCATCAGGATAACCCAAGGTGAGATTTAGCACTCCCAGAAGAGTGAAACCATTAGACAGCGTTGTGTCATTTCAAGTCTGATGTTTTTAAAGGTCTCCCACTCTGTAGGATAGATATAAGCCCTCCTTTTCCTGGTAGCCCAAAAAGCACTGAATCAAGAGTGTCCGCGTGCACACACACACACACACAGGCATGCACGCACGTACGCACACACACAGGTATGTGCACACACAGGTATGCACGAACACACACAGGCATGCACACACACAGGTATACACACACAGGTATATACAGGTATGCACACACACACAGGTATGCACGAACACACACAGGCATGCACACACACAGGTATACACACAGGTATGCACACACCCAGGTATACACACACACAGGTATGCATGAACACACACAGCTATGCACACACACAGGTATACACACATGCACGCACACACAGGTATGCACACACGCACACACAGGTATGCACACACACGCACACACAGGTATGTGCACACACACGCACACACAGGTATGCGCACACACACAGGTATGCACACACACGCACACACATATGCACACATGCATGCATGCACACACCCACAGGTATGCACACAAGCATGCACACACAGGTATACATATGCACACGTGCACACACACAGGTATGCACACACGTGAACACACATACAGGTATGCACACACACATGCGTGCACACACACAGGTATATAGATGCACTCATGCGCACACACACAGGTATGCACACACACACACAGGTATACACACATACAGAGGTATGCACACACATGCACACACATACACATACACATCCACACTACTCAAAGACAAACAATAATTTTCAAAAAGAATAAACATACAAGCATAGTAAGGAAAAGCAGTATTTACCTAACTAAACACGCTTAGGAAAACATCAGTACCGTGTAGGGTTGGTCCTGCTTTCATCATCCTCTGAAATCTAAGCCTTATTCAGAGGCCTGTCAGTACATAAAATACAGCGACCACTGCGACATTTAAGTCTACAAAGCTACAAAGTCTACAGAGCTGTTTGCGTCTTGACAATTATCTTCTAAATGCCCGAAGAGAGCCTGGGTCATAGATTTTAAATGATCTCCAAAGTCACTAGCCTACCTGTTGAGCAGACCATCAAACTCAGAGCTCCAGTTTTAATGACCCAGCGTACCTCTTTCTGACCAACCCAAGAGAAAAGTCAACTCAGGGCACGTCTTTCCAGCCAAACCAAGAGAAAGGTCAACTTCAAAGAATTTAAAGAGGCAGGAACCCACAGTGGATTCTCAGGCTTTTAATACCTTACAAGAGAAGGTCTTAGCAAATGGGAGCACTAAATAAAAGCGGGATACTGATAAACCAGGTGATGTGTGGACACCTGATTGGCTGGACACGAATAAGTCAGTGTTGTGTGGCAGAAGGAATAGAGAACTTCACGTCAGAAACCTTAACTTCTTTTACTTCATTTATTACTCAACACACATTAATAACTGGGTACCCCCTGAGTGGCAGGTGCTATGTTCAGGTCCTAACTCCACCACTCACTGACTGTGGGACTTTAGGTAAGTCATTTACTCTTTCAAGGGGTTCACTTTTCCTATTTGAAATTTTTCATGGGGTTCGCTTTTCCTGTTTAAAATAAAAAAAACAAAATCTGGCCTTCTTGTTTGTGGCAAGGGGTTTATGGTGAGGTACCAATGAGATATTTGTGGAAGCACTTGTAATACATAGCCTCCTCTATAAAATAAATGTAAGTTAATCCCTTGTGCTATTTCATAATTATTTTTCCTCTTCAAAGAGTTAGGTAATGTCTACATTAGAAGAAAACAACTCAAAATAACAGGAGTCTGTATTAATATTTCAGCGCTTTGTATATACGAGGCAAGCATTACACATATCATCTCATGTAATTCTCACAAAACAATATGAAGTTGCTGTTATAATCCTGGTTCCTGTTTTACAGGTGACAAAGTGAAGATGAGCAACAGCTTAAAAATCAGAAAGCCAGTGTAGTGGTGATGGTTTCAGAACACTGTGAATGTACTTAATGCCACTGAATCTTACACTTAGAAACGGTTAAAGTGATAAACGTTATGTGTATTTTACCACAATAAGAATAAATAATAAAGCCAGGAACCAAAGCCAGACAGTATGCAAATACCTTAAGAGGTGAGACCACTGAGCCATGCCAGTTATCTCAGACTAGTAAAGACAGGCATTTTTCTAAAACAAACAGGCATTTGTAGATCTATAGTTTTATCTACTTACTTTTCAGTGTTTAGAAAAACTGAGGTTTGTGTCCTCAATGTCAGGTAATTTTATTGAGTATTTGATCTCTAACTGTGGATCTCCTGGACATGAGTTAGATGCATGATCTCATAGGAATTTATCTCCACAAACTGGATTCATAGAGTTTTAAAAACAAATATCTGATATTCTACTTTCTCATTTGAGCCAAAGTATTTTGCTTTATTGTAATTTTACTTAAACTTTTACGTTGCCAAACTAGAATTATTCATGAAATCCTCAAAACTATATTGGATTATACGTATTTAAACCATGTTCCATGAAAATATAAATGATCCTATAACATTTGCAATCTAATCGTAATTCATTTTATAATGGCAATCTCAGAACACGTTTGTTAATTGTGTTAATTATATCACTCTCGTTGACTTTCTCAGCTTACTTTCCCTTTTGGTGAAGAGATACTTATGACATTTAGTGTTTAATGTCATTAGCTTTTTTTCTGAATAAGGGTGGGAATATTGTTCAGCAATTTTGAAATCTAACAGGACTAAATGCAGGATGTGGAGGCATCTGTTGACTATACACATGCTGAAGAATCACAGTTGTTAAGAAATAACAGCAATCTAAAAAGGAACAGAAATATACTGGAAAAAAAATAGTCCAGGAGGGTTAAGAGAAGGTTCTTTGGCAGCTTGCTCTGCCCAGTGTGCTGTAATAGCCCTTTCCAATGCATATTGGCAAACTATGCTGAATGATCTTGATAACGGAGATTTAATTAAAATGCTGCGAGCATAAGATCTCTGCCTTCGTGCTATAGAAGATTTTGTTGAAAGAATCTTATTACAAACCTAGCAGGATTTTTTAAATGTTTTATTCACTTGTAGCCATCCTACTGATTACAGTTGGAAGTATAACACAGCCAGTTGGTTCTTAATAAGGGCTTTTAAAAATCACAGCATGTTCTTCAGTCCCTTAGTACAGGATGAATGTGACATCAGGGACACAAATATCGTTACCTTGATAAATTACTGACGGCATAATGATTATGGAAATCGTCATCGACCGATCATCAGTCACAATTTATTTCAAATCAATGTCTACAATTTGTAGCCTGGATGGAAGTTTTATCAAAACCCCTCTCTGGTATAGTACAGCTCTTGGTAGCTAACTTCCTCCTAAGAGCATTACAGCCTTGTCATACATCATCTGCTGTTCATGAATGGAACCACTCAATGATTCTGTGGCCTCAAGCGATCCGAATTGGTCAGAAGAACACTGGGCTACCACACACTCATAGGCAAGCTCATTCAGCAAAGCACTTAATTTAAGAACCAGCCAATGTGCCAAACTACAGAATCCCTCCTTAGACACAGAGTTTCCCATTTTTTTCCCCTTTCCAACTGGCAATAAATGGTCATGTTTGAGTTTACCATGCTGTTAAGTTGCAAATCAATTGTTGCCGAATCATGCCATAATAGACGTTTACGTCTTTAAAGCAATCTCTGTGCGAGGAAACATAATCTGCATACCTTTGAGACTTGGTAGTTTTCCATTACCCTTGTCTAACACATTTACCATTTCAAGTAATTTTAGGTCAGTAGGGCCCAAGAAGTCAATCCCTGTGATATTCTTATATAATATTTTCCTAATTTTTAAATTGGCCATCGTTTATGAAGGATCACAAAATGATCAGTGTCAGTGGTAGCCAGTGATGGACTTACATGAGGAATACTCTGTCCCCAAAGGGCCGCCTTCTCAGATTAATAACAGAGACTACAGAATACGCTTTAGCTAGCATAAGGGTTTGATTGGAAAATTGGCAAGAATGGATTTTTTTAAGGCTATGCTTTCTACTTTTGCTTCTTTACAGGGAAACTGAAATAATTGGTTGGGTATATACTGTGGTTAAGATAGACAAGCTAACATGGAGAAATACAACAGAAAATAAACATACAAGCACTGAGTTTTGTTCTGTGAAATAATGTTGATGCAATATTATTTTCAGAGAGAGAATAACATGATATTCGCATAAATGGGCCAGTGGAAGTAGGTTGAGTAAAATTTACCATTTAACTTGTTATTGTGTTGTTAGACGCTGTAAGCTTTCTTTGTGTTTTGGATAAAGTTTGGTAGTAGTAACACTACTCCTTAATTTTACAGTTCGACTGTCAAAAGATCACATGAAATTAGACACTTGATAGATGTTTTCTAATGAAGTTAAGGTAAGATTACTAGTTCAAGTTTAAGGTTGGCATGTACTTCTCTAAACTTAAGTAACAGTTCTCAAAAGCCCAACATGGAATGAGGAAAACTGAGGCAATATTAATGATTCATCACTTATTAAGTGTCAGTTATGATTCAAGCATCCTGCTGAACGTCCCAAGTACATTATTTTTGGTAACTCTCAGAAGAACCCTACAGGGGTTTGTTTGGCTCCAAATTTCAAATAAGAAAAGTGAATCATAATTGCCTAAGATATTGAGAAAGTGTAGTGGGCAGATCTATTTGAACTTAAGGTAATTATTCTTCATGCTATGCGAAATTCCTTGGAACATGAATGATATTTAAGATGTAGAAACTAGTTAAGTCTTGCTTTTCAAATCTTTAGGTGACTAGTATTTATGGACTGTGTCGTATTAACAATTGTATATCAAGTGATATGAAGAAAGAAAGAAAACAGAGAAAATGAGAATAAAGGAAGGAGAGAAAGGGAGAGGATAGAAGGAAAGGAGAGAGGGAGGGAGGACAGGAGGAAGCAAGGAGAGAAGGAGGTAGGAAAGAAGGAGGGAGGAAGAAAGGAAAGAAAAGAGGGAGGGAAGGAGGAAAAAAGGAAGAAGGAACAAAAGAAGGAAGGAAAAGAGGGAGGGAGGAAAGAAGGAAGGAGGGAGGGAAGGAAGGAAGGAAGGAAAGAAGGAAGGAAGGAGGGGGGAAGAAGGAAGGAAGGAAGGAAGGAGGGAAAGAAGGAAGGAAGGAAGGAAGGAAGGAAGGAGGGAAAGATGGGCACATGGCCCCAGACCTTAAGGAATTTACAGTTACCCCTACCTCAATGTTCTCCTTCCTCTTAACTTCCCAAGGGAATCTGGGACATTGGACAAATCTTTTCTGAGCACCAACAATATGCCAAGACCTATAAATCTAAAACAGTCCTCAGTGTTCCCCTGGCTTCATCTGCAAAGCCTCCTCTGCTTTCTCAGTGCATGAGCTCTAACAATGACAACCCCTCTTCCTAGTCAACCCATTTGAGATTTTTTTATTGCCTGCACCTACTCTCTCCAATATCTCATGAATGAGTAAATCTTGCTGATTTATCTTCTACAGTGTACCCCCCATAGATGTTTCCCTTTTCGCCCATTCTATCAATGCCCATGCCTTATGCACTGGCAATAGTGCCGAATTGTTTCTAACAAAGTTATAAGTGATTTGGTGTAATTGTCCCTCAAACTGATACTTCTGGGATGACTTCTTGGTGTGGCATGAGGTTCTGTGGTCCCAGTCCTGTGTGATTCCCCGGGCAGGCTGCTCCTCCTGGACTGACAGGCATACTGGCTCTCTCTGTTGTATTTATGTTGAATCCCCAGCTTCTGCTCTGTACACACCAGGGGAGGTCAGCACTCAGCATATGGATGGTGAAGTGGAGTCTGGGGCATGGCAGCACCTGGACAGAGTAGGAGGTTATGGCGACAGGCAGACTTGGGTTTCAGGGCTTATTCTGTCAGTTATTTGCTGTGTACTTTAGGCAAGTTTATTCATTTGACAAATATTTACCACATGCTCCATGCCAAAGCAATTTCTGGGGCAAACCATGGTGATCAAAACAGAAAAGATACTAAGCTCCATGGTGTCTACTTCTAATGGAAGATGATAGACAGGCAAGTACATTACTTAATAATTGAGATTATTTCAGATACCAGTAGGGAATATTTTTTCCAATTGGGTGATGTGATGGAGGGTAAGGTGAGAGAATGAGAGCCACTGAATTTAGATTTGGTGATTAAGAAAGACCTCATTGAAGAGAAATGTTTGAGAATGAACAGAAGGAACCAGCCAGGAAAAGATCAAGGGCAGAGGTTTTGGTTGGGCGAACAGTAAATACAAAGAGAGACAGCAAAGGGAAGGCCAGGGTGGCTGGAGGGGGCAGGTGAGGGGAGGAGTAGTGGGCAAGGGGAGGGGTGGATGAGATCTGAGCAAAGGGCTGTTTTAGTCATGAAAAGACACTGGATTTTTAGCCAGGGGCAGTGGCTCATGCCTGTAATCCCAGCATTTTGGGAGGCTGAGGTGGGAGAATCACTTGAGGTCAGGAGTTTGAGACAAGCCTAACCAACATAGTGAAACCCCATCTCTACAAAAAAAAAAAAAAAATTAGCCAGGCCAGGCGTGGTGGTGCACGCCTGTAGTCCCAGCTACTGGGGAGGGTGAGGTCGGAGAATCCCTTGAGCCTGAGTTGCAGTGAGCTGAGATCACACCACTGCACTCCAGCCTGGGTGACAGAGAGAGACCCTGTTCCTCCAAATAGGAAAAAAAAGAGAGAGAAAGACTGCAATTTTATGCAGGTATCATGGGGAAGCCATTGGCAGGGTTTAAGCAGAGGAGTGGCGTGGCCTAATAATGTTCATTAGAGAAACATGCCTCCGTCTGCTGTGAGGAGAAAGGACAGAGAGAGACATGTGGAGCGGTGAGTCCTGCTAGGCAGTTGGAACCAGAGTCCCCTCCCCAAGCCAGGCCATCACACTCACAGCCAAAACTGGACCCAGATCCTGAGTGCATGCTGCATTCAGCTACTTCTAAATATCTAGAGTATTTTTAAGTTCTTAAATAACTATTTACATGTATTACAATCATTTAATGTTGGCATATATATGTATATATTATTTTGAGACAGAATCCCACTCTGTCACCCAGGCTGGAGCGCAGTGGTGCAATCACAGCTCACTGCAGCAGCACAAGGCAGCACAATCCTCCCATCTCAGCCTCCTGAATTTTGGCATATATCTTGATATGCAATAAATGAAGTGTAGATTTATAGGTTTTGCAAATTCAGCCCAAATACTTTGCAAGATTTATTTGCTTTATTCCTTGACTTGCTCTTACTTTTAAGGATGTTACAGGAAAATTTGTGGGGGGCAGAAATTAGGGGTTTTGGTAATGAACCAGCTATTTCTAACGGATACTAGTGAGGCACATCAGATGCTGGGCTAATGCTTTGTGTGTTAGAGTAACCATTGTTATATCAACCAATAGCTATTTATCCAGTGCTGTACAATACAAGACACTGTCCTAAAAATGGTAGCAGACACAGAGAAGTATGATACATTCCTGCTCACATGGAGCTTGAAATCTCATGCAGAGCCAGGATGCATTTGCAGAACAGGTAATCCTACCTGACAGCCTGTGCGAAGGCCCAGACCAGTGCTGAAGGATGTGCCAGGGGATGGAGGAGGGGAGCACCCCAGACAGTGAACAGCTTGAGGAAATGACAGCAAAAGAAGAAAGGTATAGCTTTTTCAAAGGTGATTGACCAGACAGGCCAGAGAATTCACATGGGCTGTTACATTAGAAGGGAATAGTGGGAAATGAGGCAAGAATAGAAAATTGAAACCAGTTGTACAGGGGGCTTAATGCCTGGCCAAGGAATGTGGGCTTTGTACTGTTGGAACTGGGCAGTTCTTGAAGGGTTTGGGGCAAGAGAGTGACATGATGAAAAGGTATTTGGGAAGATTAATCCAACAGCTGTGTGCCAGACAGGCAGGAGAGGAGGCAGGAAGCAGCTGCTGTAGGTGATCTTCAGTTGAGGGGCGTGTTGGTCTTGTTGGTTCTGGGTTTTCAAAGTAAAATAATTTTACATATATGTCAAAATTCCCTCATTGTTGGCCATGCGCCTCTAGTCTCAGCTACTCAAGGAGACTGAGGCAGGAGAATCACTTGAACCCAGGGGGCAGAAGTTGCAGTGAGTCGAGATCGTGCCACTGCACTCCGCCCTGGGTGACAGAGTGAGAGTCGGTCTCCAAAAAAAAAAACCCTCATTTTTCCTTATGCCGTATGAACTATCTGATGATATGATAGCTTTTATCAAGAAGTGTCCTTTCTTTATATAACATTTAAAAATAGTCCCTTTCTAGAAAAATTATTCACCCTTTTCTCCATTATTTTCTTGAGTAATCGTGACAAGCTAATAAAAAACCGACAAGGAAATAGCAAAAAAGTAGGAAATTATGAAAACAAGTGAGTGTTTTGCTAAGGAAATGTTTATTACTGTGGTTCTCATCATTATGAGTTAATTACAGACTCTCAGCAAATATCCCATTGTGAACTCAGAGGTGCAATATGTTTTATTTGAAAAAGTGAAATAGTGATTTCCTTTCCAGTATTCAGTTGCATTTCCTGCTATTTTAAGACTACTCAGTGGTACCAATGTACTTTGACAACCAATTATCCCAGCATGTCTTTGCAGTGTATTTTAACTATAATGCTTTTTAAAAGCTTGAATTGCAAAAACAGAGTTTTATCTTAATTGATCAGATGTGCTTCTAGAATTGTCTGAATACTATTTGTGTAATATCTGAATAACTTAACTAATTTACATGAGCAGAAAAAAACACCTGTTGGAGTAAGACACACAAAACTTCCTTCAAAGCTGTTATTTATCATTTTTTTCCTCAGACTTTCTTTAATGTCTTGACTCTTAAGAAAGGACGACATGTAGTCCCTGAGTTCTGGCCAAAATAAAGAGTAAGATGTCCCTTAGACCATCCCCGGAAACTCATAATCTGATTTCCGGAAGCCAATTGCCATCTGATTATTACTGTTACAGGCAATGAAAACCTCAAACTTTGCCCATATCATCTTATTCTGTCTGGTTCCATCTAAAATCTGCTTTCAAGAATGGCATGGTACACACTCTATAAGCAAAAGGTGACTTTACCAAGTAGGAATTCTCCATGTTAATGTTGCCTTAAGCGCCTGTTAACTACAATGCATTGTTTAAAAGCTGACATCTGTGATTATTTCAGGCACAGGGCCATTGTTTAATTTACTTCGGTTTGATTTTTTTTTTTCTCTCTGCCCTCCCAGTTGGCTTCTCCAGAAGAGTAAAGCCAGACAGTAGTTACTGCTTTGGAAAGAAAAGATAAGCCGAGCCCTTTGGAATGCGTTTTTCTAACACTCCTTCGCCAGGTGTTACATGACTGTATCAAATTTCTTTAGACTTTGATAATGAGAAACAGACAATGCCATAGAAAATACAACTAAGAGATCTGCAGTAATAGAGGATTTCAGAAATACACATGGTTCTAAATGGCTCTAAGATTATGTGCTTTAGAGTTCTCAATCTTTTATTTTTTTCATGTTTGAGTAGGCCCTATGGTTGATTATCAGGTTGATGAAGGGCAGAGGCCCTGTCTGCTGATTATAAATGTGCATGTGTGTAAAATTTTCACACATAATATAATATTTCAAAGTTATTTTATGGGGTCTCAGGGGTCCCAGAATTTAAACAAAACTGCTAATCATTGGCTCCAAGAAATACTTAGAAGGAATCATAGTTTTTTTAACATCATATGGAGTCATTTGCAGACTTTTGGGCTACAGATCACATTATGTTTATTTATTCAGCTGGCTTTGGAGATTTGAGCAATATTTGGAGGCACACAAGTCTTTGCCTTGCTTAATAAAAAGTATACTCAAAGGTATTGCTCCAGCATTTTTATACACAAAAGGTTCTCACAAGCAGGGGTTGATATAGAAAAAAATGTAATTTTGAAATTAAAAAGAAAGAAACTAAACAATCCTGGGGAAAAAAATCATCCAGCATTATCTTTCTTAAGAAATCTTCAGCAGACCTTGCGTCCCTCATGCTATAAAGCTTGAAAATACATTATTATCTTTTACAAGAACACTGTCAACTTTAACTTGCATTATTCTCTGTGATCATCTATGACACAAAAGACCTGGCTCACCTTGTAAGAATAATCATTTAACACAGGATGTGTAATTTTGTTGGCATTATTAGTAGAGCTTTATGTCACGAAGTCAATTCAGTCTTTTCCATGAAAGAAGGTGGAGTAAATATTTCATAGCTATGGCTTTTGAGGAACATTCGGCCTTTCAATCTTGAGACAGTCTTTCAACATGTATGCCAATCAGAAGTCTTTAACAGATGTCAAATGCACCTTGTCTACTTGTCTTTGAAAAACATAAGGATCTCAAGATGCACCTGAAATATTCGTTATGTGGACAAGACTTCAAGCAGGGCTAGAACTTGCTGAGTGTTTCAACCAATACCTATTTGTTCAAGTTTTTTCTCTTTTTCTGTTTTTCCTTGTTCTTTCTTTATTCTTTCTATCTTTCAACATCCCTAATACTTCTAAGTCCATGACTTGTCAAAATGGCTATAATATACCCAGATAAGTAAATTTATTGATAGCATTTAACATCTCAAACATTGTCTTTGATTTGGTTAGCTTCGTGATGGTTTAATGGAAGAACATATTTTGTACCATGAAAATATTTCTTTTACTTTCATTTTTCCTCTTTTGACCAACTTACCTCAGTTATTTTAAGTAATCACTTTATTGTGAAATTATCCTTTGTGTGAGTTTCTCTGTTAACATACAACTAGTATAGGATAATTTCACTGTCAACAGGAAAACTCATTTGTGGAATTTTGCCACAGTGATTTTTGTATTCTTTGCTTTGAGTCTCTATGAGAAATATCCCCACAGATTGAACCCATGACCTCCTCTTCTGATCTATGCTCACCTCTTCAATATTGATTTGTCTTTGGCTTGGGTGGATACTGTTAAATTTTGTGTTAATATTTAAGATGTATTTTGTAGATACTGTCATTATTTGATAAGGTGTTACAAAGTAATGTCTCTTTAAAGCGTTTCTTAAAGACAAAATAGGTATTTAATTAAGCTTAAAAAAGAGCAGGGCAATGTCTTTTAATTACGCAAACTTACACAACACACACACAATCACACACACACACACTTTTCTATAAATCTGAAACTAGGGAGAACTGCATGTAAAAGAACTTAGGGTCATGAAAGGCCATAAACTAAAACCATTTTCCCACATGCTACTATGTTTCTTATAAAATGCAATAGAACATTTACAATTCCTATAAATCATTTTATCTGATAACACACTAAAATATATTTTCAATTTCCCTTTTCATCTCTTTTTATCAGTACTACCATTTTCTTTTTTCTCACCCGAATCTAAGCTTTTAAACTTCATTAACAGAAATGCCTCCCTGCAGAAAAAAATGTATCTCAAGCTTTGTCACAGAGCCAATTGCTATGAGAAGCAAGGCAAAAGGGGACAAAACAAAACATATTTTCAGGTCTTATGATGTGCCAGGCACTGTAGCAAATTTCTTTTCCATGTGTTTTCTCAGTAAAAAATGGAGTAAAAACGATGTGTTTTTCTAAATTGCTACTTCATTATATTATATATGAAACTGTATTATATTTCTTTTATTATTGTTCCTCAATTATTTTGATGACTAGACTATTGCGTCCAGTTTATAGCAATAGAGCACTGTTCCCAGGGAATAAAACATATGAAACATGAAAGGTAACTCTAGTGGATTTAGTTTTTTATAAAATAGTCTATCCCATAAGAAGTAAAGAATATCCTGGTTCTCACTGAAGTTATTGATGGACATAAATACAGGTACAAACAAGAGAAATTTAGCTCAGATATGAGAAAGAATGCTCACGTGAATCATATCTTTCACAAATATGCATGAAAAATGTTAATAATTTGGGGGTGCTTTTATGAGAAACTAGGTAGCTATATTTGTGGGCTGATTTATATACATTCTTAACTTTTTTAAGTGCTACCTTAACCCTAATTTAATACTTGAAGAATTTGAAAGAATAGAACTGAGACTAAAATTAACAGTTCAGTGAATATATTAATTTCACCAATGCAAAAATGAATTAGATGGCTTCTATGACAGTGTTCGTTCCTTTGTTTGTCTTTTTAGCCCAACATTCATACTTCTTCAAAGAACTGTAAGCAATGCATTTTTAACAAAATCACAATGACTCTGCTACTCTCATGAAGATTTATTAATACTGACTACTAAATAAAAATGTCAAAGACAGTAAATATCATGCATAAAAGCATGAAGAAATGCTACATTGGTTTCAGGACAAATAGGAAATGTAATATACATTCTACGGAGAAAATGCATTTCTAGTAAAGTTAGGTGAAAACAAATTATAGGCAAAAAAGTTAATGGTTCTCATGATACCTGAATAAGAAGGCAAAATTGAAAGAAATGTGGGCTCTCTGCAATATACAAACAAGGCTGACCCTGAGCAAGAGTGTCAAGTGAGTTACCTGCCCTTGACACTGGTCCTTGTGTACCAGTTCCCTTAAGCCTTTCTCCTGGGTAATTCGCCACAGGCAAGAATCATTATTGCAGGTCCCCTACTCATGAAAGTTTTTGTATGCTAACTTCCATCTTTTTATGGCAGTGATTCTTAAGCCTCTCGACTGTGGCTCACTTACAGATGTACATACCCCAGACTATTTCCATTTTCTGAGGGAAAAAGACCCCATAATAAAAAAATACTTTGGGATAAACAAAATAACAATCAACGTATTATAATATAATACCAACACAGCACAGTCCAGTCCATGATGAGTACAGATAAAATCTAATCATAGTGTCACAAATATATTAATTCATGTCAGTTTGCAACCAAAACAGCAGTAATAACCACATGTGCCTTCCTAGATTTCAAGAACTCCAACAAGTTTCATGTGAACATGAATCTCAGGAGTACTGCAAGGCTCTCAGGCATGAGGTTGTGATCAAATGTCTTCGTGGAATCCTGGCTTAGAGATCTCAGTTAATTCTGGTAACACATTAATATTAGTTTATGAATAGTATCTGCCACCAACTCAGCAAATACTAGTGAGTTCAGCAAATACTAGTGAGTATCCCTTAGCCTCTATGAAACTGCACATGATTCAACTATAAGAAGCAAAGAACTACAGATTCTGTCCATCAGGTTGAACTTTGAATTTCTGCAGGAGTACAAGGGGCATACTTTGCGTTTGAGGGATTTCAGCGTCAATGCGCTGATCATGACCTGATGGAGTCAGAAGCTGTTCCCAGATGGAGATTTCATTTTCACCCTTGTTTACTTGGGTGCCAATGGCTACAGACTTGAATAACCCAAGAGACAAAAAGAGAGAGAGAGAGAGAAAGCAAAAAAGAAAAAGAAGCTGGGCGCAGTGGCTCACGCCTGTAATCCCAGCACTTTGGGAGGCCACGGCGGGTGGATCATGAGGTCAAGAGATCGAGACCATCCTGGCTAACACGGTGAAACCCCGTCTCTACTAAAAATACAAAAACATCAACCGGGCGTGGTGGCGACGCCTGTAGTCCCAGCTCCTCGGGAGGCTGAGGCAGGAGAATGGCAGGAACCCGGGAGGCGGAGCTTGCAGTGAGCAGAGATGGTGCCACTCACTCCAGCCTGGGCGACAGCAAGACTCTGTCTCAAAAAAAAAAAAGGTAGTTATGTCTTAGTAAGCCACAATGGTCTATCCGAATAATGATCTACTTTGCTATACATAACATCTTATAAGCAGAATTCAGTTAGACCACGAACTGGGAAACTGGTGCAGGTAACAACTAGAGGCGACAGCGAAGTTGTCAGTGGTCAAATGAGCTGAGATATGGATCAGGGCCCAATAAAATAGGGGAGTTCTGATAGGATGACAACAAGCTGATGGGTTAAACCGCCTGTATAGTTTCGAACTGAGATCTTGGAGCCCTAATACTCCAGATGGGGAATTGAGATGCCCAGCAATTCCTTAACTAGAGCTTTGTGTGTTACATTGCTCTCACCCATTTAAGTCAGTGTTTTTCAGAAGGCACCCTCCTTTTCCCAAGACGCTGAGTTATCAAAGCCAAATCAGCAAGTAGCGTCTTTTTCTTTATTATTATTATACTTTAAGTTCTAGGGTACATGTGCACAACGTGCAGGTTTGTTACATATGTATTCATGTGCCATGTTGGTGTGCTGCACCCATTAACTCGTCATTTACATAGGGATATCTCCTAATGCTATCCCTCCCCCCTCCCCCCACCCCACAACAGGCCCCAGTGTGTGATGTTCCCCTTCCTGCGTCCAAATGTTCTCATTGTTCAATTCCCACCTATGAGTGAGAACATGCGGTGTTTGGTTTTCTGTCCTGGCGATAGTTTGCTGAGAATGATGGTTCCAGCTGCATCCATGTCCCTACAAAGGACATGAACTCATCCTTTTTTATTGCCACATAGTATTCCATGGTGTATATGTGCCACATTTTCTTAATCCAGTCTGTCATTGATGGATATTTGGGTTGGTTCCAAGTCTTTGCTATTGTGAATAATGCTGCAATAAACATACATGTGCATGTGTCTTTATAGCAGCATGATTTATAATCCTTTGGGTATATACCCAGTAACGGGATTGCTGGGTCATATGGTATTTCTAGTTCTAGATCCTTGAGGCAACACCACACTGTCTTCCAACATGGTTGAACTGGTTTATAGTCCCACCAACAGTACAAAAGTGTTCCTATTTGTCCACATCCTCTCCAGCACCTGTTGTTTCCTGACTTTTTAATGATCGCCATTCTAACTGGTGTGAGACGGTATCTCGTTGTGGTTTTGATTTGCATTTCTCTGATGGCTAGTGATGATGAGCATTTTTTCATGTATCTGTTAGCTGCATAAATGTCTTCTTTTGAGCACTGTCTGTTCATATCCTTTGCCTACTTTTTGATGGGGTTTGTTTTTTTCTTGTAAATTTGTTTGAGTTCTTTGTAGGTTCTGGATATTAGCCCTTTGTCAGATGAGTAGATTGCAAAAATTTTCTCCCATTCTGTAGGTTGCCTGTTCACTCTGATGATAGTTTCTTTTGCTGTGCAGACTCTCTTTAGTTTAATCAGATCCCATTTGTCAATTTTGGCTTTTGTTGCCATTGTTTTTGGTGTTTTAGACATGAAGTCCTTACCCATGCCTATGTCCTGAATGGCATTGCCTAGGATTTCTTCTAGGGTTTTTATGCAAACCACGTCTTTCATTAATTGTTCTCCACTTGCTCTAGGGTGAGGTGATTCTATGGCTCAGATGAAGGCTCAGTGACACCTGCTTGTCTGAACATATCAATCCATCCTTACAAAGTAATATAAAGTGTGTTCTAATGTGAAATAACTATTGCTTATCCTGTTCTAATTTCCAGTTACATTATTCAAGTACTACTGGAGTTGATTTACAAGCATCTTTCACCGTTCTTTGGAGCTTACAGATAGAAAAAGCGTTTAATAAACTTCACCTGAGTCACAAGGCAAGCTGTGCTGGCTGTCCATTGCCAATACACTGTTTGGATATTAGCTTAGAGCACAGCATTTAGATCTTACTAGCTGTTGTGAACAGTTGTCATTTGTATTAATAAATCTTTAAAGGAAAGCTTGTTCCTGGAGATTTAACATTTTATTTCCAAAAAAGCCAAGAACAAATGTGAATATGGCTAATAGCTAATTTTTTCTTCCTTCTTTCTTCTCCTTTTTCTTGTTGCCGATGATGATGGCCCTTCAGGGGACAAAGGGACAGAAGACACAAAATGCATTATTTGGCGTTGGTTTTAGACACCTTCAGTTTTCTGCTAAAAAGTTCTAGTCTGGTTGACCCCGAATCCTCTTAGTGTTGGATCGTGGACACACTGACAGTACCGTCATCCTCATGCCTACACGGAGGATGGCAAAGATGAGGGGTTGAAGGCTTGCTAAAGCACTTTCCTCATTGACAAAATTGGCAGTGACCTTAATCAGTGACTCTCTAAGCTTTTTAGCACTGACAGAAATAACCATTTTTTTCCACTCTGTCTATTTTCATCATAGACACTTTTTTCCTCTGATCTTCAGAAGTGATACTCGTCCATAGGTTTGTAGAGCTTTAAAAATCTGGTCACTGTACTCTTCTTCCATTTGTATTGTGATTCTTATCAAAATCCCCCAAATATATATTTAAGGAGGCTTGATTGGAAAAAAAATCTCAGAATATAGAAAAATGTCTATCTATGAACAGAAAAATTGGTCAGTTTAAGTCCATTTTAAATAATCAGTTTGGTTACCACTGTTTATAAACCTGTACAGAATACAAATGGCTCTAAATTGTATACTATATTCATTTTCTTTAAATCTGTAGATCTTAGTTATTTTTCTAAATATTTGCAAGGGGTATGAAATTCCTGAAAGCTGAAAATAGTTTCTGTAAGGGAAAAGTTAACAGTAAATGACTATTTTAATTCACTTGATATTTGGAAACCATAATCTTGATTGCATGGCTAAACTCAATCGCACCCTTAAGTAATTATTCTCCCTAAATTAACGTGCTATTTCTATCTTCTGTAATTTTCAAGAAATCAAGGCTGTTAACTATAAGCTATGGCTAAAATCACAGTGAATCTAGAAGTTTCTAACATCCTCCTGGTTAACTGTATGGTGATCTGTTGTGTCTAATTCCTAATTAGGATGGACTAAACAACCAAACCAACTGCTCCTCCACTCAGTTACTTAGTTTATCTAGATAACTGCCTTGGTTTGTTTCTTTGGCATATAATTGCAAGTAATAAAAATCCTGTAGTTGGAGAAGAATGAGAAGTCACTGAGATTATAGATTTACAATTTGTAGCTTTTGAAATGATTATTTTTGTCATTTATTCTAAACTGTGAACCCTAGCCAGGCGAAGTCCTGAATCACTGCATGACGTTTAAGAGAGGCTGCTTCTCAGAAAAGAGAACAACAGCACTGATGTGTGTGTAGAATAACGGAACCTCAGGCCAGCTCCATCGCCCCACAATTTTTATTATCATTTTTTAATGTATCCAAGTCAACAAACAAGACAAATAACCACTTCTCAGTATTAACCCTGACTGAATTTTAAAACATTCTGCGCTTGAACACAGCCACCTCCATAAAACTTGCGTCTCTTGTCTTTCCTAACGCCGCAGTCTTCAGAGACACCTTCCTCTTCTCTGATTCCTTCCTCCCTCCTAGATGGAAGTCTGTCCATATCCACCCCCTTAATATTCTACACTGTCCCTTGGCAATCTCATCTAACCTCATTGCCTTAATGATCACTTTTCTGAGACTTGAAGTTTTGTTTTGTTTTAAATCTCTGACCCTTGGACCACACTGATTCCCCTGCTGCAGATCCCCCAGTAAACCTCTGCTTTTCATCATGCGTTATTATAATCCTCTATATCAGTTTGCCTCCATAGCTGGGAATTCTGGAGGCCTGGGCTCATATCCTTCTAATTTCACTGCTGAATTTCTGGGCCTAGCGCACTACCCAAATTATTACAAGTGACTTAATCGCTGCTCTCACAATTTCACCTCAGTTCCAATGCCTCTGAAAAATTCCTTCAATCAAACTGAAACGCATCAAATTTCCCGTCCTATTTCCATTATGTTCAAACTCTGTAACTTGGTCATTTTGTCCCCCATACATCGGCTGCTCCCCATTCAATCTTCCTGTCCCAGGCCCTGCCCACCACCTTGAAGACCATACTCATCCTCAGTCTCCATTTAGGCCCCACCTCCTCCAAAACTCACCACCTCTTCCTGTTGGAAGTCACCTCTTCTGCCTCCCGACTCCCAGAACATTTGATTATACCTCCTTTATGATACTTACCAGTTTGGTATATTTATTGCACTTCTTTGTTTGCTTAATTTCCTTGAAGAAAAAGTTTTACAATAGTCAGCTACACATCTCCCGTACCACCTGGTACATGCAGAGATAGTAATTGCTTGTTACATGAGAGAGCAAACCAGTTATCATTTTATAGTTCTGTAGAAAAATACATGAGGAAATAGGTGACATATACTGTTACGATAAAAGTAATGTTTTATAGATAGCAATTTTTTTATTTGTTCTGTTTTTCCAGGCTTGTACCACAGCCAATATCTCTGCTTGGCAACTCTAATGAACAAATTGCCACAAAAGTGAGAGAGAACACACCTTTTTGGTAAGTAGCATATACATTTCTAAATCTGATGGTAAGCACAAGGCTAATGTTTATGCCTCCATTTTATTTAAAGTCCTATTTAATAAAAATTGTAGATGTTCTGGTATGTTTTCTTGGAGATAGAGGGAATTGAGGAAAAGTTTTCAAGAAAACTGTTATTTCTTCCAGACATTTGTATAAAACCTTTCAGTTTTGACACAATATTGAGGTAATTCCCTATATTTCTGGAAATAGTTTATATTTTAGGGGAAATTTTTTGGAAGCATAATATACATGCAGAAAATGTGGGAACCCTGAGTACACAGCTTGATGGATTTTTACAAAGGGAGCGCATCCCTTAACCAGGACCCTGTTAACAAACAGCGTATTCTCCACACGCCAACAGGTATCTCCAGCCCCGAGCCCCTTCTAGTCACACCCCATCCCACCTCCCTTCCCTCACCCCAGCATGGCTAACCAGGATCATGACTTCTAACACTGCAAATTTATTTCCCCTGCTTTTAAATTTTATATAAACAGAGGAACTATCTTTTTGAATGACTTAAAAAAGACAAAATTGAGAAAATGAACAAGAAGCCCAAGTGATCTTCTATTTATGTAACAGCTGTTTTGCCAGATGATTTGACAACTAATTGACATTATCTCACCTTTATTCTAAACCCCAGCAGACATCACCTGTTTTAATCGAGGGTCACTGCTGATCAAGCCTCTACTTGTGTTGTTCTCATATTTGTGCTTAATAAATTACAACTTGCCCAAGATCAGCAAAGGTATTCGTCACGTCAAACATTTACAGCAACTGCCTTTTATAATTAAAGCAAAAGATTTTCTTTTAGCATTGACTGATTAAATTGTTAATTAATATGGGATGAAGATTTTGCATGGTTTCTCAAAGCAACCAAGAAGAGAGAAGCAGATCAGCGAACAGCTTAATGACACGTTTCTTAAAGACTTTATTGTATTTAGCATAATAAATGACAAAATAGGATCATATTTCTTTATTTCAAGAAAGATAAATTCATTTCTAGTTATTTATTCCAGAGAAGGCCTTCCCAACAGTCTCCTGATTCCTGCTAATTTTTAAAAAATTAGCAATTAAATCCTAACACTTTGAATGCTCCACTTAATATTAGGATTTCTACCTATCCTAAACTTCCAAAAAAAAAAACCTGTTGCTGACCAATTTTCTTATACTATTTTGAAATGTTAGGGTTCTAATCCTACATTATTAATTTATATTTTAGGGTATCTGGTTCCTTTCATAAAAATAATGTGTCATCTAAACCATTTCTTTACATTTAGTGTCATTATTAATCTGCAAATCACAGTGTGATATTTTATCTCATCTTACCTATTATATATTAATTCCCTGTTACCCAGAAGAACTTCTTGACTTTGCTCTTAAATTTCAGGAAACACTTCAGTTTAGAGGGATTTGCAGTCCTCTATATACCTATGTCACCTTACATATTCTTAAACATGTATTTAATTTATCTTTCATTATGTAAATCATGTATAAAAGAAAAGGATTTAAAGTAATAATTCCTACTCAGTTTTGTTGAAATTGATCTAGGAGGCTTCTAATTATTTTAAGGTTATGCATGTTATAAAGCAGTTAGTAAGCTGCAAAGTTAAAATTGGTATTCAGTAATTGAATTGTTTGTCATATAAAGGATAAATGCTGAGGGGATGGATATACCCTTCTCCATGATGTTTTCCACATTCTTGCCAGCATCTAAACATCACATGTAACCACCCATAAATATATACAACTACTAGGTACCCACAAAAATTAAAAATTTAAATTTTTTTAAACCAAGACCTTGAGATGTAGAGATTTTTATAAGCTTAACATTTACGGAGTGCACTGAGAATTTACTTGATGTTCTTCAGAACAGAGAGATGGCCTAGTCACTGCATAATGGGATTTGTGTCTAAATTAGGAGAAAGTAAATACAATATCACAACAACGCTCAAAAAGTAATAAAAGTAATAAAATTGACATTAAAATGCACAATTGGACAATATCACAACTTAAAAAAATGTTGGAAATTGTGTAAGTAGACACATGGAAATATTCCATTGAGCTATTAATGTGAAAAACAAGGAGTTCTTTCTGTAATAAAGACAAAGTCAATTCTACTTAAACACCACCAATAAACAACCACTGTTCTGTCTATCATGAAGGTTGGTTTTACCTACCCTTAGCCTTCGTTGAAAGGTAATCATACAACGTGTGCTTTTCTGCTTCTGGCTTCTTTCATTCAACGTGATGTTTTTCAGCTCCATACCTGTTGTTGAGTATGACAGTAGTCATACATGTATTTTTTACTCGTGAATAGTATTTCATTGATTAATGTGCCACAACTTTTTAATCATTCGCCTCCTGTACATTTGGGTTTTTTCCAAGTTTTAGATACTATGAATCAAGCTGTCATGGATATTTTTGTAAAAGTCTTTCTGTGGACATATGTGTTCATTTCTTTTGGGATAATACCAAGGAGTAAAATTTCTGGTTAGCTTTTGACACACTGTCTAGCAGTATTTTCAAGCCTTTGTCCCATTTTACACTCTCACCAGAAATGTATGAGAATTCCATCTGTCCCAAATAACAACTGGTGTTACTATTCTTCTGGGTTCTAGCTTTCTTGTGATCTCACTGTGGCTTTAAATTTACATTATCCTTATGACTAATGATGCGTGTTTTCATGTGCTTATTAGCCATTCATGAGTCTGCCTTCTTTGGTGTGTCTATTTGAGTTCTTTGCCCATTAGATATGCTTGTCTGACTCGCTTTTAAAGTGTCTTTTGGGTATTCAGGTATTTGCTTTTCAGATACTTGTCTTTAAAATATCTTTTGGGTGGACCTTTGTCAGATGTATTATGTCAGATGTATTATGAATATTTTCATTCAGTTAGTGACTTACCTTATTTCTTAACGATGTCTTATGATAAATAGGCTTTTAAAAATTTTGATGACATTGATCAATATTTTTATTCTTGGTGCTTTCTGTATCCTCTCTAAAAATATTTGCCAATACCAGGTTTGAAAATCCTTACAGTTTTGATGCAATTGGGTCTATGATCTTGAATTAGTTTTTATGCATAGTGTGAAGTAGGGGTTGAGATGCATTTGTTTTTATATGTTCACACAATTATTTCAATACAGCAAAAAAAAAAATCACTTCAAATTGAATAGCTTTGGAATTTTGGTGAAAGTTGATGGGTCATATGTGTCTATTTCTGAACTGTTTATTCTATTTTATTGATCTATTATCCCTATATCAATACCACATTAAGAACATTGTAGTCTTGAAATCAGGTGATAGAAGTCCCAAATTTTATTCTTCTTTTTCATGAATTTTTCTAGCCATTTTAGATCTTTTACAATTCCGTATATAGCTTAGAATCAACTAGTTATTTTCTACACAAGAGCTTGTTGAGATTTTGATTGACATTGCATTGAATCTCTAGTTCAATTTGAAGAAAAATGACTATTTTAACGATTTTGAGTCTTCCAATCCATGAATATGGTAACTCTCTCCTTTTATTTAGATCTTTTAAAATATTTTGTATTTTTTAGTTTAGAACTCTCTAGTAGTTTATTTATAGATTCTTTTGAATTTTTATGTAAACGGTCATTTTGTCTATGAATAAAGAGTTTTACTTCATCTTTTCCAAACTTTATGCCTTTTATGTCTTTCCCTTTACTTATTGTATTATCTCAGACTATCCATACAATGTTGAATAGAAGTGGTGAGAAAAATTTGCCTCATTTCTGACCTCAGGAGAGGAAAAAATGTTCAATATTTTGTTATTAAGTATGATATTAACTTCAGGCTTTTCATAGATGTTTTCTCAGACTAAGGAGGTTCCTTTTTATTCCTACTTTGTTAAGTGTGCTTTATAATGAAGGGGTGTTCAGTTTTGTCAAAAGCTTTCCTCCCTGCCTACATTGAAATGATTATATGGTCTTTCTTCCTTTTCTGATAATTTCGTGAATTAAATTGATTTTTTTAAGTGCTAAGTCCATCTTGCATTCCTGGGATAAAATCCTCATTTGCTCATGATGTGTGATTATTTTATGTAATCCTAGATCTGACTTGAGAGTGTTTTGTTAAAACTTATTTATGTCTATATTCAGGAGAAATACTGGTTTCTATATTTTCTTGAAATATTTTTGTCAAGTTTTATTACCAAGATGCTGTTGGTCTCATTAAATGAGTTGGAAGGTATTTAAATATTTCCTCCTTTTGTATTTTCTTAAATAAGTTGCATACATTTTTTATAGAAACTCACCAGAGCATCCATGTAGGCTTAGAGTTATCTTGGTGGGGAGCTTTTTAATTGCAATTTAAATATATGTGTGTGTATACATATAATATTTATACATATATAAAGTTATTCAGGTTTTCTGCTTTTTGTGTTAATATTTACAAGGTTTTACTTTTTTAAAACTTTTATTTTAAGTTCAGGGACACATGTGCAGGTTTGTTACATAGATAAACTTGTGTCATGAGGGTTTGTTGTACCGATTATTTCATCACCCAGGTATTAAGCCCAATATCCATTAGTTATTTTTCCTGATCCTCCCCCTCCTCCCACCCTCCGCCTTCTGATAGGCCCAGTGTGTGTAGTTCCCCTCTATGTGTCGACGTGACAGACGGTGTGGTTCAATATACTTATTTTATTTAAGTTGTAAAGTGTATTTACACAAATGTTCATATTTCTTTATTATCCTTTGAATGTCTCTATGAATTGTGATCATATTCCCTCTTTCATTTTTGATATCGATTATTTGTATTTTCAGATTTCTTTCTTGATCAGTCTTGCTGGGGCCCATTAATTTTATTAGCGTTGGTGCCAGTATGAGAATGGACAGAGGCATTGAAGTGATACTGGGAGGAGGAGTTCAGACTCATTCTTACTTCCGGAGCCTTTCTTCTCAGTTCCTCTAACTTACTCATTTACGTTTCAGCTCTCACCACCTGGCCTTGTAAAAAACACACAGTATCAACATTTGGATTTGTTGACTTTCTTTATTTTTTTCTTAATTAATTGCCATAATTCCCTTATTTTTACTATTTCCTTTCATTTTCTTACTTTGATTCTTATGTGATCTTCTTTATCCAGATACTTAGGAGGTAATTAAGATTATTAGTTTTAAGTCTTACTCCTCTTCTAATATAAGGTTTTTTTGTGTTTTGTTTTGTTTTTCCCCAGGAGTCTCGCTTTGTTGCCCAGGCTGGAGTGCAGTGGCAAGATCTCGCCTCACTGCAGCCTCCACCTCCCGGGTTCAAGCGATTCTCCTGCCTCAGTCTCCTGAGTAGCTGAGATTACAGAGGCATGCCACCACGCCCAGCTAATGTTTGCATTTTTAGTAGAGATGGGGTTTCACCATGTTGGTGAGGCTGGTCTCAAACTCCTGACCTCAGGTAATCTGCCTTCCTCGGCCTCCCAGAGTGCCGGGGTTACAGGCATGAGCCACCGGGCCCAGCCTAATATATGTATTTTAATGCTACAAATTTTCCTTGAATCTCTGCTTTAACTGCATTCCATAAATTTTTATTCATGGTGTTTTTATCATCATTTAGCTCAAAATATCTTC